>NC_056748.1:114666858-114869358 GCF_019279795.1 Protopterus annectens | reverse complement strand
ACATGCATGCTGCTTATCGTACGTACACGTTTGCAAGCACCTTTTCATGGGCCGCAACAGTGTTCATTGAAAGCTGTTTGCAAGCATGAGCACAAAATGTAAACAAAACAGCTTACCTGTAGGCAAACCTACTCCACACACACATGCTGTATTCCAGAAATATTAATGAGAAGTCCAATGACAGACATCTGAAGGAGGGGAAGTGAAATGGGGGAACCATACATGATAACATTGGTTGCACTGCAGAGTTAATTAAGAAGGGAGGGGAAATGGGGAAAGTGTACTCATATACTGCAGGTAAATGCACTGATGTGTCAAAGAAACATTTGTAACATTAATATTATCATATTGATGTATTGATGATCAATGTCAATGACAATACATAACTTATACACATAAATAAAAAATACATGCTAAAAAGTTTACTAGAGGGATATAAAGCTGCAATGTAACAAAGGGGAGTTTAATGTGATATACATGTTAATAAAATGCTGAGCTGAGATAAAAGTTAGCAAGGGCATAAGATATATTATAGGATAAATGCATATACTACAGTTATTGTGTATGAGATGCATATACAGGGAATATATGTATACAAGCTGACAACACTGCTGTATTCACCAATTCAGTATGTATGCACAAGGAAAAAAATGAACCGGGGAGCTCTTGTGTTATGCACATCAGAAATGGACATGTTCTTGCAAATAAATGTTCCGGCACTATCATCTATAAAGTGGTAATAGACAAGCAAGTGTTGTATAGTTATGCAATTGCTAAATGGCAATATAATAACACTCAATGTGCATACATTACAAATAATAACACAGATTGGATGACATTTTATGATTTCAAGTTTTCCATTGGTAATATGCATGTATCTTAGATATCATTATACTGGGCATGCACACATGGAATTATAGGATACAGTAAACATAACAGAAACTCAACACCCTAAATATGCAAGAAAGTGTTGTTAAGAGAGGACCAATCACACTTTCTAATCATCTGGCAACATGCTATGCAGTAAGAAATGTTTTGTGAATGTTGTCATCTGCCATTTAGATGTACAGTGTGAAGAAAATGACTGCAGTAATAAATAAATGTTTGGCTGAAGACATGCAATACAGAGCACAATTATTTTGGCAAATAGTTAATGGCTGTAAGCAATGAATGACATAATAAACAATCGCATCATGTCATTTTCAAAAACATGCCATGACAGATATCAGAGAGATGCATACCAATCATGGACACCACAAAAATACACATATTGGTTATATCATGAAGAACATCCTTAAAGGGCCAACAGTACTTTTTTATCATAAGGAGTATGGATGCTCTACCTTCTAGGACAATAGCTTGAAAAAGGTGGCCATCTGACTGTGCCATAACTATTGTCTGTGTGTAAGCCACTGTTGTACAACACAGTTGTCTAACAGACAGACATTTTCAGATTCAAACCCCTGCCTATGATATTAGTCTCTCAATAGACCCCTGAATTTTCTGCATGTGTCACAGGAGATAGCAAAAGAAGCTGTCACAAATAATTGAAATCAATGTGTGCAGTAAGAAGGGAGTTACAAATATAATTTGAACAAACTGATTTAGCCAGAATGCTGAAAGGGAGCTACATGTTACTGTGCATACAACAGTGAGCAGTACAATATCAATGCTTCTTTGCCAAGGATACTGCTTCTACCATTCATTACACACACTCTGCCAGAATTGAACTACATTCTCTCTGTGTAGGTACACTATACAAGCCAGTACTCAATGCATGTGCTACAAGAGCACTCACAGCAAGATTTCCCACAAACAACCTTTTCACTGCCATGCAATCACAACCTGTGATTGCATGTCATTTTCCAACATAGAAAAATGGATACAAATAACTAGTGTTTGTTTAACATCAGCATATTCATAAAATATTGCCCTTTTCAGGAAATGAACTGCAAGCTATGGAATTCTGCTGACTAATGACTTGCTGATGAACCACAAGTGCCACAGTGGAAGGCGTAATCCTACTCCACCTATACTAACTTATTACATCAGATGTTCAGTATGTGTCATAAACAATCTCTTTGACATAAAGGGGATTGTGGAGACCTCTCCCCCTGAAAATGGACAAACTATAATTGTGGTAGATGCCATTCATGCATTACAGTATAAGGCCCAACATTTCTAATAGGCACTGAATGTGGATGTTGAACATGAGCATTTCAACAGAAAATGGATGACATTGTAGAGCATGGATTGTCCATGCTACAAGCATCACTACAATTGTGAGATATGTCAATATTTCAAGGCATTACATTATGTTATTGCTGGAAGAGACATGTCTGCCTATAACTGCTGTATTATGACATCAACATACAGAATGTTGTCTCATTCACTTATGACAGAGGAAAATGGTCCCTGCACGTTATGTAAGGAAAATGTAATTGCATGTCCTCATTACTCTGAACAAAAGCATTGCTATGTAAGAAGTTATCAGAGCTTTTTGTAAGAGGAATCAACATCTATATGTGTACACAGCAGATGTGTTTGCCAACATTGTTAGTGATATGTTCAGCCACAATAAAAGTGACACAACTTAGCCTGAGTAGTTATTGCAAGTGCCACATGACATGATGAGGTACAAATGGGACAGTACACATTTCAATGGATGACATCACCCCTGTGTATTAGCTGGATGTTTGTGCTAAAAAGAGGTTGAAAGGTACAATAACACCATATAGCTACAGATCATATATGTATTTGCAGAACAGTATACACCGTATGAGGGTGAAAGACACACTTGCAGCTGTCCTCAAACATCCTACATATGTTGTTATGTAATATTCAAAGCACAGTATCAAAGTCATGCAACACAGGAGGTTTCACGCTCCAAATGTGAGCTAATGCAGTTATTGTAGCATTTTGTAATCACTGTGTGGCCAAAAAAATGATATTCCCTGGGGATGGTAGGATTTGCTAGTGTAACAATATGGCAGTGTAAATCCATATCATAAGCAGAAGTGTACATCAAGCCATCTGTATACGATAGTAATCACAGTCACACTATTTAAGCAAGGATGAACTTAAACCACCTGCTTATCTAGTTACACAATGTGTACAGCACATTATCAGCAGCCAGCACTGCATGATAATCCAGTGAGGAAAAAAGCATCTATGAAGTGATGCCATCAGCAGTGTATTGTCAAGGAGATGTGTATGGCAAAATGACTTTTACAGCCATCTGGATTTGTAAATGTTGCCACTACAAATGTGTGCACAACCATCCTGCAGTCATTTACAACTGCTGATGCACTCATATTTGTTAATCACTGCTGTATTTAAACCTACTTATATATTTACACATTCTAGAGAAAAATATAAGAAACCCATGAACCACAGGAGAAGTTTGACTTTTATAATGTGACAGTGCTCTTTGGAAAGAATGAGCTAGTCAGTGTATTGCACAGAATGTGTTCATGAAATGTAAGCTAATGGGATGGTAGAGTCATCTAGCAGTTTAAAATGATTATTTAGAGTAGAAACTAATTCAGAACAACTGTGTTGGAGGACATGCTTACCTGACTCTATACTCCCTTACACACACACTAAAGGTTCCCCAACCTGAGTTTCCAACATCCTACTATTTAATTATATAATCTATATAGCACAGTACTAGTTACAAGCACCACAGAAGAAGACTGACTCTTAGGTAGAGAGAAATTGAACTTTTGTCAGGATGACCTCATCAGTGTTTTGCAGAGAGGATTTTCTGTTAAAAGTGGGATAAGGGAGGTGTGTGTAAAGTGAAATGAATTCCCCTCTGGGAAAGTGGATACAGTATAAAGTGTTATACACACACAGGTTCCCCACATCAAACAACAAACCCCCTACCTATCTTGTTGCACAGAACTAGTCATAAGCACCACAGAGCCAATCCGATGCTTAAGAGGATAGAGTGCAGTTTTATCAAGATGACTTCTTCATTGTGTTGCAGAGAGGATATTTCTGTTAAAACTGGGATAAGAGAGGTGAGTGCATAGTGAAATTAATTCCATTCGAGGGAAGTGGATGCAGCACAAAGTGTTATGATACATACAAGTCTCTCATGTTGAACATCGAACCTCCTAGCTGTCTAGTTACATAATCTAGAGAGCATGTATCTGTCTCAAGTGTCACAGGAGAAGTCTGAACTTCAAAATGCTATAAAGCACATTTGCACATGTTAGAAATCCACTGTTTGTAACAGATAGTACTGTGGATCACAGGTTTTGGGACAAATGTATTTGTATGCACAGGACAGTGTAACAGCACAGTGATTGTCCTGTGTAATTACTTACTTCTCTACTAAGATTTCTATACTGCCCCTCATGTACATTATGTTACTGTAAGGGTCATGTACCTGTTTCATAGTTTGGGATGCCAAATAAATCACAGTTGCAAACCAGTGGATTATCAATCAAACTTTCCTGCCACTTCATTCTGGGATAATTGCTCACTTGTCTTGTTTTATATTTGCACACTGTGCACTGACAATTCAGAAGGGAGAAGATACATCAACTGGGTGAGACGGAGGAAGGCAAAAAGTAACTTATGACAATAGAAGGATAATGGTGACTCATAACAATATGTAGTGAAGAGGTAGACATAAAATAGTGTACCAAAAACAGTCAGTAACACAGCTAATGCCTGGATTAGAACCCTTGAAAAGAGAGAAAGATCTGTCTATACATGTAAGCATTATCTCATCTCACACCACAAAGGAATTACAACTTTGAACCATTTAAATAACACAACTGAATGACAGTGACAACTTACAGAAGCAGAAGTGGTGAACAGAGAGAGGTAGAGACAGGTGCAAAGAGGAACAGCAACAATACATTTTGTAGTACATTGTGAGAACTTCTGTGGGGTATGTTATACTGACTTATTAAACCATTATTCAGCTGTCATGCTTTGGATTGTGCAACAAACATGAAAACATACGGCTGGCTTAATAAATCTTCCAGTTGTGTCTGCACTATTTTTGCAAATGATGTCTTGCTACACTATTCCAATGGTATGTTAATGAAATGTTGTATATGGAAAGAAATGCGGACATTTGCAGTTCAATTTATGATAGTAATATAAAATGTTATGATATAATAATTTGAGCTACACCTGTAATCAAACAGATGACACTATGTAAAAACATCAGTCTATAAACAGGTTAACTATCTTAGCATGCTAACTAGGAACACCTACTTTATTACATCCAGCAGCATAAGAACTGTTGCATCAACTGGTTCACAGTACTGCCTTTAGTCTGCCTTTACTCTGCATTCCATTAGCAAAGCAGATTAAAGCACATTTGTGCAAAGGTAAGCAGACCACTCCTTCTGAAAATGAAATTGTCTAAAGTTAAACAGTGTTCACTGTCACTCAGCAGTGTTGTGCTATGTTAATGTATGTGTAAATGCTGAAGACAAAAAGTGAAAACTTTTCCATGGACCATTTATGGCCATGCGTGACACATGAATCAATATTTGACCAGATTAAATGTGGTAAAAAGGAATGGATAGGACGGTGGTAAAAATGAAGTTTGCAAGTAGAGGGTAGGGCGCAAGGGAAAGAATGCAGGAATTTGCAGGAGGGTTGTGGAAGAGCATCATAGCTCTCCAGTTATTCACAAAATAAATGTGCAATTGCACTCACAATTTCATGATTTGGAGAGTCACCACACCAGTAATGGGTGACAACAAAATAACATTGTATGGCTAATTGCACCAAATCAAGTGTGACAAGATGATACCTATGTGAAGTGGAGAGCTATGTATGTGTTGTAAATATTTTGTTGGATAGTTCCCTAATCCATGGCATATCACAATAATTAATTTTTTCAATATACTTTTTTGGCAATACATCAATTATGATAACTTACTATTGCACACTTTTGTCACATCCATATATGATGTGAAGATATTAATGTGTCATAAAATAGACATATCTCACTGCAAATGAGGACATAAAGTGAAGGCCTTCCTATGGACCATTTATGGTCATGTGTGCCATGTGTGAATCAATTTTTGGTCAGATTATATGTGTTAAAAGCAATTTGGAGTCTATCAGTATGGTTTGTGATGCAAAATGCTTAGAATTGTGTTGGTTTGGTTTGCCTTCATTTATATAAATGTAGGATTGCTTATGTCATAAGTGATAGTTTAATAAATATGTTTCTTGTTTAAAATAGGAGAAGGGATTGAATAATTTATGTAATGTTGCTTAGATTATATGACATATAGTAATATATGTGAAATATAAAGTTTGTTAATGTTAATTTTTTAATACAGTTTGATTGCTTTTGTATAAATGTAAATTTGCCTTTGTCACAAGTGATAATTCAATAAAGGTATTTAAAAAATGGGACATGGCCAGAATGCTGACAGTTTGACAGCACATTTTGTTAAGTATGCTAAGTTATATTTCTGACAGAAAATTTTGAAACCCTGGATTTGTAGACTTTTAAAATTCATCAAGTTATATCTACTACAGTCTTTTGAAGTCTACATTGGATTATCTTATCTTAAGTTTTTGATTTTTTTCTGTCATAATCCACTCATAAAGGCCTCTAACCTTTCCTCAAGATGAATTATTCAGAGAACAGTTCAATGACCTGTCATTGAAGAAGGAATTAGAATCTTTATTGTCTACTATGCAGGAACTATTCTTGAAATTTGATAAAATGGACAATAAACTAGATTCCTTTAAAGAGAAATGTACAAAACAAATGGAACAGTTACAAGAAATAATAATGCAACAAAAAACTCAGATTGCTGGCATGGAAGGGACATTGAATGATATGAAATGCAAAATTACTGAACAAGAATTTCAGCTAAATTTTCTCTCAAAACAAAGTACTTTTCTACTAAATAAAATTGATGACCTAGAAAAAAGGTTCAGAAGAAACAATCTGCCCATTTATAGATTACTGGAAAAGACTGAAGGAGACAATATGGTAAAGTAAATAAAAATATGAGATCAATAATAGTAAGGTTTTTCTCTTCCTAGTATAAATAATATTGAAAACAGCATTTTCAAATTTACCTTTTAAGTTTAATGACAATATAATAATATTTAATAATGACTACTCATCAACAGTAATCTCTAAAAGAAAAGAATATCTACCCTTAATTAAAAAAAATTGAAGAAGAGACAATTCAAAATTCATCTGTTTCCTGCAAGACTTAAAATATTCTTTTTTGAAGGTGCCAAAACATTTGATACATTAGATGTAGTTATATATTATTTAACATCTAACAACATTTTTGACCAAACAGAAGAAATGGACTGGACTGGTTTTTCCTTAAAGTCTCAAGCAGAGAAAAATGTCTGGGAAATATTTGACAAGAAGAAGAAGAGGATAAAAGACAAGCAACTTTTAAAACATTGTTTTTCTGTATTCTCTCCTTTTTTATATATTGCTCTCATTTCACTCAAAAGAAACTGTCAAATGATAATTTACAAGGCTCTCTTGCATTAATAACAAAAACTGAAGCCTTTTAATCAAAAGAATGCAATCCTGAAAGGAAAAAAGGTAAAGGGATTTTATTCTTGTTTCTTTTCTTTTATTGTCACTAAATTGACATTCTGATAATGCTTAAAGTATTATTCTACGTATAAATAAAAACCTTAAAGAAAAGCAAATAATTATAATATAAAACTCAAAAGAACAAAACAATGCATTACTTACTTATACCTTTATATAATTTGTTATAATGCTAAAGTCTTATTCTATTTTAGAAAAAGAAAATAAAGAGATTAAAGAGAATGAGAAGTTTTATATGTAACACATCACACTACATATTCTTTCACATAGTGTTGATATACAGACTACTAATATTTATAAAAAGGAAGTTAAATTATTAGTAGCAGTTATTTTTTAACATGCAGAATTAATATAAAAATCTGAAAATGTTTTAAGCGCTTTAAAAATGTTGAGATATTGCTTTACCAATGTTTCTCTATAACTGTTTTATGGCTTGAACTGTTTTGGGTATTGACATACATTTAAAGTGTGAGAAGGGGGAGTTATGTGTGGATGTTAACAAAATTTAATATAACAGTTATGGAAGTCATTGTTATGGCTGTAAATCTTTTTTAAGTATACAGAGTTTGTCTGGGCTGCATGGACAGTCATGTAGAGGGGGCGTTGTTAACCATTCAACAAACTCGAGATACATTCAGAAGTGTTCATATTATTTATTTACTTTTTTCTCAATTTTTGCCAAGGTTGTGAGCTAAAACACTTATTTTCTTGCTCTCGGGAAAGAATTCTTCATTTTTTAATCCTTTCAGAAGCTTAAAATCCCATTGTGAGTGTGCAAGTAGTTCAAAACAAAATTAAACAGCCCAGAAATTATGTAAGCAGTCAGATTAAAGTTCAAACATGAGACCTTTGAGTTTCTCAGTTTTTTAAAGGGATACTTATTTCATTTACTTAAAAATGTGTTGCTGAAGCAGATTAAAAAGTAATGATTAAAATGTTGACAAATAATTTAGTAAATTCATAAAAAGTGACACAATATATCTAGATTCACTTTTAAGCAGTATGATATTGCTATAAGTAGATGAAATATATAAAGAAATGATGTAAAGAAGATAGAACTATATTTCAGTATAACATGGATATTATAGCTTCACTGGGTTTAATTAAAGAAAAGGAACTTAGTCACACATTTTTGGAAAATGCATAAAGCACAATTTATTATATAAGAATGTAAACAGAAAGTTATCTTCAAAAAAGTTCTGTGTAAATTGTATTGTTTTAATACTAAATAATATAATTATTTTAATTTTATGACAGTGTTTAAAATATTCACTTGGGTTTAAACTTGTACATTGTTAAGGAAAAATATATTACATAAAAAGGTAAAAAGACATATAAGCTGCTTTCAGTTAAAATAAAAGTGATTAGATAGACTTAGAAATGAGTCTTGTTAGAGGTGTTAGAGGGTACGCTTGAATGGCTAAGCTATTCAAGAATGGGGTTTGTTTCCCCATAGGAGGTATAAATTGATTTTTATCTCAATTTATTATGTTTTATTGTTCAACTCCTTTTCATTGAGTGTCTGTGAATTATAATTACTTTGTCACAACATATGAGAATAAGTTATTTTATTTAGTTAAATAGGTTTACTCTGTGGTAAAGATACATATGACTAGCAATATTGGTAGTAATACTCTATCTATGAAATATATTTCTACTGATGTGAATGGTTTAAATAATAGTTGGAAAAGGGGAAGTCTTTTAAAATATTTGAAAATGTTCAATGAGCATATTTTTCAACAGAAGACACACGTTGTGCAAGAAGACATAAATAAAATTAACACAAATAATTGTACAGCTTTAGTTAGTTCTCATTATTAAAAAAAAGATGAGAGGAGTAGCAGTTTTATGAAAAAAATCAATCTTAATGCTCAAAATTATAACTACATATCACAACAAATCAGGGATGTTTTGTTTAGTAATTATATCAATAAATGGGAAGATATATACATTGGTAAATATTTTCATAAAAAAATAAAAAAAACTGCTCAGGTGCAAAACCATGCAGAAAATAGCAAGCAGCATACAATGAGTCTCTTCAGACCAAAGTCATATAAATCACACCAAACAGCATACGACAAGTCTCTTCAGACCAGGAATATAAGAATAATCCAATCAAATGAGGCAAAATGCTGTTAACTTCTTTAAAACCAAATCTTTTATTAGCAGATATCTGGTATGTGTTTTCGCCAAAGTGGCTTCTTCAAACCATAAGAGTATAAAGCAGTTCAAGACACACCTTATATACATTCAAGTACACCTTTAATTACTAATTAAGCCTAATGATGACATCATAATTAAAGCATATACATTTAAAGTGAACAATAAAATAGTATTACAATACACCTATACAAGGAGTAAAGACAAAATATTTAAAACATTATTACTGCATAAAAATGGACATCACTTAAGCATCCTAAAGATATTATATAAATAATATCTTTAATTAATCCATCAATAAGACAATTTATTATAAAAACTAAAAAATGTTTAAAAAACTATTTAAAATGAAACCTTCTGTTTTTAAGAGCTGGTCTTAAAGGGACCTTATCATTAAGACCAGGGTGAATATGTCTGATAATCCAGTTAGTTTCATTACTTTCGGTATAATTCCTTAGGTCCCCTACCGTCAAACTAGGTGTATTAATGTATAAAACTAAAAACTTAAAAGTATGTGAATTGTTGATTTCTAAAGCATGTTTAGACAAAGCATTGATGTTTGATCGAATACAGATCTGATATAAGTGCTCCCTCAGCAAGAAGAGCATAAAGCGAGATAAACTACATGTTCTGTATTACAACTAGCACTGACATCAAAGCTAAAAAATTGAGATGTATTGGGATGCATAAACATGTTCGATTCACATATAAATGTGCAAAAATTCCACTTATTACATGGTTTGGTGCCTAAATGACTACTATTTTCATGGAATGAAGTAGCATTAGTATAACATGAGTCTATGTAAATTCTTCTTGTTTTTAAATAAAAATTATGGGTATTCACCCACAATTTCCCTAATATTAGGGTCAACTGTTAAAACATTCCAATGCTTACACAAGATGTCTCTTATTTGGTAGAAATCATGTGTGTAGAATAATGAGATTTTTTTGTGTTGATACATTGACGTTGGTGGCATTGCTTTCTGTAGTATAATATTCATTGCCCTGCTCTGAAATATAAGGGCATGCCCTATCTAATCTAAAGTTCTCTATACACTGAAAACCTATAGAAATGTCATCTTCTTTGTATTTCCTTGTTAATAATCTTTTGTGGAGGGTTACCAATTCCATCTCAAAACTACCTAGCATAGGATTTAACCTAGATGCCCGGATTGCCTGACCTTTAATAATATTGGTAAATACATATCTAGGATGCAAACTTTCCCTGTGTAATAATGTATTTTTATAGATAGGTTTTCTGTATACACCTGTGTTAAGTTTACCATTGCTAAGGCATTCAATGAACATCCAAGAAGGGAATACTACAAGTTGAGACTGTCAAAGTAAATTTCAAAAAAACTAGTAAACAAATTGATTTCTTGAAAGAAACTAGTCAACTCATCCTCACTACCATTCCAAAGAAGAAACAAATCATCCACAAAACATCTATAAAATATGACATGTTTCTTGTAAGAGGGTGGCTAGGTTGGCATAGCTATTGGCACAAGATGTACCCATAGCTACGCCATCCTTTTGAAGGAACAATTCATCATTAAAAAAGAAAATATTGTTAAAACATTCCAATGCTTAAACAAGATGTCTCTTATTTGGTAGAAATCATGTGTGTGTGTAGAATAATGAGATTTGTTGTATTGGTACATTGATGGTGGCATTGCTTTCTGTAGTATAATATTCATTGCCCTGCTCTGAAAAATAAGGGCATGCCATATCTAATCTAAAGTTCTCTATACACTGAAAACCTATAGAAATTTCATCTTCTTTGTATTTCCTTGTTAATAATCTTTTGTGGAGGGTTACCAATTCCGTCTCAAAACTACCTGGCATAGGATTTAACCTAGATGCCCGGATTGCCTGACCTTTAATAATATTAATTTAATATTGGTAAAGACATATCTAGGATGCATACTTTCCCTGTGTTTACATCCATTAGTGGATGCCTTTTGCAAAATGGTTGAAGAGGATATCTACTCTACATCAAAGAAACCTTTTGTTTATTCCAAGAAGGGTAATTTAACTTTTAGACTGAAAAAGGAAATAAATAATCTTAAGAACGATAGAAACATGTCAATCAGACCAGCTGATAAAGGTGGCCCAGTAGTAGTGTTAGACAGAGAAGTATATAATAGTTATATGAAGGAAATGCTGAGTGACTCTACTTTTTATATACCTGTAGTCTTGCATGTTGTACAAGAATATGTTCTTAGGGTGTATAATACATTGGATGACTTGAATAGAAGTGGTACAATTACATCTGAAATGTACAATTTTCTATGGGTTGAAAATCCATTGATTCCAACTATACAAAGATTACCCAAAGTACATAAAAATCCCATACATCCACCAATGAGACCCATTGTAGCAGGCAGAGGTTGGGTTACCAAACCCCTGTCAGTGTTTGTAGAAAAAATGCTAAGACAAGTAGTAGATCTAAATCCATTTATTCTAAGGGATTCCAAACAGTTTTTGTTGGACCTGTATAAGGAAACCGCAAATCTTCTTGATAGTCTCCCTTACCTGCTTGTTACAATGGATCTTAAATCTCTTTTTACTACTATTCCTAACCATCTAGATAAAGTTAGTATTCAGCAGTACTTGTCGCACTACACTGATATGGTAGCCATCAAGACAGACTTGATCTGCCTGTTATTAGAGACAGTGTTAGAAAACAATATTTTCTTTTTTAGTGATGAATTGTTCCTTCAAAAGGATGGCGTAGCTATGGGCTCATCTTGTGCCAATAGCTACGCCAACCTAGTCATGGCTATGTGGGAAAAGCAGAAGTTTTTTCCTTCACCCTCTTACAAGAAACGTCATATTTTATAGACATTTTCTGGATGATTTGTTTCTTCTTCGGAATGGCAGTGAGGATGAGTTGAATAGTTTCTTTGAAGAAATCAATTAATTTACTAGTTTTTTGAAATTTACTTTGACAGTCTCAACTTGTAGTATCCCCTTCTTGGATTTTCATATTGAACGCCTTAGCAATGGTAAACTTAACACAGGAGTATACAGAAAACCTTGCTATAAAAATACATTATTACACAGGGAAAGTATGCATCCTGGATATGTCTTTACCAATATTATTAAAGGTCAGGCAATCCGGGCATCTAGATTAAATCCTATGATAGGTAGTTTTGAGACGGAATTGGTAACCCTCCACAAAAGATTATTAACAAGGAAATACAAAGAAGATGACATTTCTATAGGTTTTCAGTGTATAGCGAACTTTAGATTAGATAGGGTATGCCCTAATTTTTCAAACCAGGGCAATGAATATTATACTACAGAAGAAAGCAATGCCACCAACGTCAATGTACCAACACAAAAAAATCTCATTATTCTACACACATGATTTCTACCAAATAAGCGACATCTTGTGTAAGCACTGGAATATTTTAACAGTTGACCCTAATATTAGGGAAATTGTGGGTGAATACCCACAATTTTTATTTAAAAACAAGAAGAATTTACATAGACTCTTATGTTATACTAATGCTAATTCATTCCATGAAAATAGTAGTCATTTAGGCACCAAACCTTGTAATAAGTGGAAGTTTTGCACATTTATATGTGAATCGAACATGTTTATACATCCCAATACATCTCATTTTTTTAGCTTTGATGTCAGTGCTAGTTGTGATAAGGAACATGTAGTTTATCTCGCTTTATGCTCTTCTTGCCCTGCCTTCTATGTCGGTAAAACCGATAGAAGGCTTAAGGACAGGGTGAGGGAGCACTTATATCAGATCCGTATTCGGTCAAACACCAATGCTTTGTCTAAACATGTTTTAGAAACAAACAATTCACATACTTTTAAGTTTTTAGTTTTATACATTAATACACCTAGTTTGAGGGGAGGGGACCTAAGGAATTATACCAAAAGAAATGAAACTAACTGGATTATCAGACTGCAAGCACATATTCACCCTGGTCTTAATGATAAGGTCCCTTTAAGACCAGCTCTTAAAAACAGGTTCAGCGCAAACTTCTCCCCCCCCTCCCCACCAAAAGGGCAAATATCTATCCCAGCAGAGTGATGCCCCCCTGACATCTCAGATGCTCAGGTAAGAACCGCCCTCTCCAAAGCAAAAAACACAGCATCAATGGGACCAGATGGTGTCCCGGGCTGCATCCTACATGAACTCCAAGAAGAGCTAAACCCAAACATAAAACTACTGTTCAATCTCAGCCTTACTACAGGATATGTGCCCAAAGAGTGGCAAACAGCAACAGTGGTCCCTCTCCATAAAGGTGGTGCCTCAACGGATCCTGGAAACTATCGCCCCATAAGCCTGACTAGCTTGGTCTGCAAAGCTATGGAAAGGGTCATCATGGACCTCATAAATAAAGATATTGGGGACCTACAAACACTGGATCCTACACAGTTCAGCTTTGTTAAGGGCAGATCCTGCCTCTTAAACCTGGTTGATTTCTTTGAAACAGTCACCAAGGCCATTGACGAGGGGAAGGTGGTCCACACAGCCTACCTGGACCTCGCAAAGCCTTCGATACAATACCCCACTGGCATTATAGATAAGCTCACCAGCTTAAATATAAACCCCTATGTCACTAGATGGATTGCAAACTGGCTCAAGGACAGAACCCACATGGTTAGAATTGCTGGAGCCATGTCAGACTCCAAACCAGTTACAAGTGGTGTCCCACAAGGCTCAGTCCTGGGACCTCTCTTGTTCGGTATATATTTCTCGGAGGTACAGGCCAACACGGAAGGACTGTGGCTGACCAAGTTCACAGATGACTGCAAACTGGGTGCCATAATCGACTCTCCAGCCGACACAAGCATCCTCCAAAAGAGCCTCATAGAAACAGACAACTGGTGCCAGAGCCATGGCCTCAAGCTAAATGCCAAAAAGTGTATAGTCATCCCCTTTGGCACAAACAAAGTGCCCACAAATTACCACATAGGTGGTAATCCATTAAGTACAGAAGAAGTAATTAGGGACCTGGGGACCCAAGTTGATAGCAATCTGTCATTTGACAACCACGTGGCCAAAGTGGTTATAAAAACATTTTATATAGCCCACCTAATCATGAAGGGATTCACATCTAGATCAGGGGAGGTCATCATGCCTCTTTACTCATCCCTCATCAGGCCCATAATTGAGTACAATGCCCCTTTTGGGATGTACCTTACCAGACACCTGCAGCAACTGGAAAGACCCCAAAAGTACCTCACCAAGAGGATCAAAGGGCTCAAACAGATGCCATATGCTGCCCGGTTAAAGAAACTCCAGCTCTACTCAGTGGCATACCACCTGTTCAGAGGCGATCTGTGCCTGACGTATAAAGCCATGTCCAACCCGGAATTAATGGACATGCTGCACCTCAGAAAATCCAAATCCCATCGAGCTACGTGCTCGAGAGACTTGAACCTCAGCACTGAAATAAATAGGACATGCTGGAGGGACAGATTCATAACCCAGAGGCTCCCTTCACTCTGGAATAAAATCCCAGTCCAGGTTAGGCAGAGTCCCTCATTGACTCTCTTCAAGAGGAATCTTGATGAGTGGATGGGAGATCGTAGGTTTACCATGGGTATCACTTCTGTGTCACTGTTAGACAGAGGCACAGTATACTAACCTCGAAAAAGGGCATAGCAAAATAAATTTAAAATGGGTGGCGAAAGCCAAACACATTCTGGCTAGGCTTATAAATGCCCTAGGGCAGATAGCCTAGTATGAACCTATGAACCTATGAACAGAAGGTTTCATTTTAAATAGTTTTTAAACATTTTTTATTTTTTTATAATACATTGTCTTATTGATGGATTCATTAAATATATTATTTATATAATATCTTTAGGATGCTTAAGTGATGTCCATTTTTATGCAGTAATAATGTTTTAAATATTTTGTCTTTACTCCTTGTATAGGTGTATTGTAATACTTTTTTATTGTTCATTTTAAATATATATGCTTTAATCATGATGTCATCATTAGGCTTAATTAGTAATTGAAGGTGTACTTAAATGTATATAAGGCGTGTCTTGAACTGCTTTATACTCTTGTGGTTTGAAGAAGCCACTTTGGCGAAAGCGCTTACCAGATATCTGCTAATAAAAGATTTGGTTTTAAAGAAGTTAACAGCATTTTGCTGCATTGGATTGATTTATTCTTATATTCCTGGTCTGAAGAGACTTGTATGCTGTTTGGTGTGATTTATATGACTTTGGTCTGAAGAGACTCATTGTATGCTGCTTGCTATTTTCTGCATGGTTTTGCACCTGAGCAGTTTTCTTTATTTTTTATGATTTTATTTATGTGCTTTCAGCTCAGGAGCGTACATTTTCCTGTGGTACTAATTGTTATTTGGATTATTAGTAAATATTTATTGGATACCTGGACTAGGTGTCAAAGTGGCCAGAGAGCACTTGGGAGACATTATATACCACTCTAAAGGAAATATATCATAGCAGGAGACTTCAATTGTATAATGAATGATTGTAACACTAATGCAAAAAATACACATAAAAATCAGCAACATCAAAGGTACTAGCTGATTTCATTGGCACTTTTAAATAATGTCGACAGTACTGAATATGCTGATCCAAATAAATCATTTTTTACACATTATTCCCACCAACATGGTACACAGTCAAGAACAGATAGAAAGTATAAATCAAGTGACCTAACTACAAAACTAGATAAAGTCAAATTAATCACATGTCCATTGTCAGACCATAATACAATTACTTTTGACACGGGTTTGAAAACAAAAGAAAGAATAAGTGTAACTAGAATAGCATCACACATAGCAAACTTAAAAGATTTTAAGGATTTTATGTTAAAGAGATACAGATCTTTTTAGACATTAATCTCACTGAAGATGTATCTGAGATATATTTGTGGGACTTTTTGAAGTAATTTTTATATTGCAAAGCTTTAGTATGATTTAATAATAAGAAAAAGCAATGGAACAAATACTTACTGGACTTACAAACAGAAATTCATAAGTTAAAATTTGACATTCAGAAAAGGAAGAAGCACTTAACAACTGAACCGGACAAGATTAATAAAAAATATTTAGAGACACTGCATCATAAGACAATGATCAATCTAGAGAAGACTAAACTATATTCTTACTCAAGGAACCCAGAAATCAGAAAATAATAGCAAACAGAACTAAAAAATCATAAAAGGAGATCAGATAAAGGAAATATATATTTCTGATACAAAGAAAAAAGGGGTTCCTATTACGTGATTGCAGACACATTCTGTTGATTATGTCTTGATCAAAAGTAAAAGAACGAAAAGGCAAAATAGCGAAGCGGCTTTTACGCAAATTCTTTCCCTGGGAAAGAATTTGCTTGGCCACTTCCATTACTTTGCCATTTTTGGCACTGTAGTGTGATCTCAGAGTTGGTATATTTAAGTAGGGGGTGTGGGGGTGAAGCCCCCCACTTTTTGTAATGTTTTAAAGTTTTTTTTTTTTTGTTTTTGTTTTTTTGGAACAGCAATTTTTTTCCAAGGTTTTGACATTGCAAGCTTTCACTTACAAGGGGTCGATTAATCATTGTTCACTTTTTTTAAGTGTGCGATGGTGTAATATAGACCCGAAAAAAGTATCAGACTTAGAAAGAATACTAGAAGCCTTCAAATTATATTTTCATAAAGTTAATGTCCAAAGTGAAAAAAAAACAGAACCACAAAATGTATTAAAATCTTTTTTTAGAAAACATATCATAACTAAATTATTAGATGATCATATAAAGTTAATAGGTAAACAAATCACAATGACTGAACTTAATCCAAAATTAATAAACTAAAGGTAAACAAAGCCCCAGGTATAGACATTATTATCCCAGAAATGTTTAAATTACTAATGAAAAAAGCACTAGCATTATTGTTGTTAGTGTTCACTTTAGTAAAGGATAGCAAAGATATTCCTCCTTCCTGGAGATACACAGTAATATCTCTTATTTTGAAGCCAGATAAAAATGCAAGTGAATGTTCATCTTATTGACTAATATCCACAGTAAAGGTAGATTACAAGATGTTCATGGCAATACATACAGCTAGAATTAAACAGTTACTCCCATTGTTAATAGACAAAGATCAAACTGTCTTTATAAAGGACAGAAACACATGATAATATTAAAAGAATATTATCCTCAATTGATTATGTTAACCCTATGGTTAGTCTAGAGATAAGTAGTGTCTTTGATTCGGTTCATAATTATTTATGGCTGGCTTTAGAAGAATATGGACTCTCACAAAAATTTACACTATTAATTAAATCTCTTTATGAAAAAGCCTTAGCTTATATAAAGATTGGATCATGCCTTTCTATGTCTATTGAAATCACTAAGGGCACAAAACAGGGATGCCCCTTGTCTCCATTATTGTTTGCCATGGTCACTGAACCATTTGCAAACAGCATTAGGATGAATAAAAATATTAAAGGCATTTAACTTGATAATAGTCTAGAAATGATGTTTAACCTGTTTGCAGATGATATTCTGTTAATCTTAAAAGACAATGAGAACTCACTAAAACCTCTATTAAACTCAAACATTTTCAGAGGCTCTCAGGCCTTAAATTTAATGAAAGCAAGACAGAAATGTTACTTAAAAACTCAAGTATGAAAGATTTAGACAAGAAATGTTCTGAGCATATAGCTGCTGACAAAATGAAATACATAGGAATTACATTAACAAATCACTTAGACAAAGCAATTACTATAAACTACACTATTACCCTAAATCATATTAAAAGTCTCATACAGAAATGGAATAAATTCTTTTTTTTTTCAGTGGAAGACAGACTCTATATAATTAAAATGATTATTTTTTTCCAAAATTATTATACTTCGTACAAGTCCTTTCTGTTCCTCCCACTAAATCTTACATAAAACAATTTAATAAATTAATGCTAAGCTTTTTATGGCACCCCAATAAACCCAGAATACCTTTGAATTATCATTTGAATGATTGGGGAAAAGAAAGAATTAGTCTTCCAGATATAGAGATGTATGCATTGTCATCTATTATAAAAAAACAATATCATTATGGATAAATACTTGTTATTCAGCCAGGTGGAAGCAATTACATGAAGGAATATGGTCAAAATCAGGTTTTACATTGTCACTGCAATATGCAGAAATAGTATCAAACAATTTTCTTTGGTTGATGAGAGAGCATATAGCAGAAAATAAACAGAAATATATGTTCCAAATTCATAGCATTCATATTAAATGCATATAAAAATCTTCTGAATAAAACACCTGACATAAAAGCTTGGACATTTATGTTATACCTTATTGCATGTATGCAGAACAATATTAACACTTTTGATATGGGCAAAATCAAGACTCTTAGGAGAAATAGGCTGATTTATTGTCATCAATTGCTAGAATGTGGAAAAGTTCTAACACTGAAACAAGTAAAAAGTACATTTAACTTAGACAATAATATGTGGCTAGTAATACAGGATATAAGACAATATATTGTAAACAGATTAGAAACAATGCAGTTAACAATTAGACAGCATGTTCCTAAATTTATAGAACTTATGATCTCCTTAACAATTCAAACTGTTCAAGGAAAAGGCAACTTATCAAATATTTATAAAATAATTTAAAAAAAAAACAAAATTATACCATAAAGAAAACTTTGGGGACTATTACAAAACAATCAATAATCAAATCCCTAATGACAATGGTAGAAAATGAATTCTTGTCTCTGCAAATCAAACAACTTTTTATTTACAATAGAAGCTATTCACATAGAAATGTATTCATAGATGTTACTGTATATAACACTACATAAAATGGAACTAATGTTTAAACAAGACATTGGATGTTGGAGATGTAAAATAAAATTGAAAGACTGGCAATATATGTGTTATGATTGCCAACTGCTTAAAATGTATTGGGAAAATGTAAATTATTTCTTACAGACAGGTTTTAATAATAAATTTCAGTTGTCTAAATATTTGATTTTGTGTAATGCTCCTATACCTCAATGTGTTCCTAGAACAAACTTTTCACTCCTATGAACTTTGTTAGCCATTACACACAAAATTATAACAATAAATTGTTAAAGTGAAAGTTCTCCTACATTTAAGGAATACAGAAACATTTCATTAAAGGATAACAATGGGATATTAAAGCAGATTGCTCAACCTGCTGTCTCTTTTAGTAGCCATTGTTTGATACAGCCATAAAAAATCATCACTGCACCTTTAAAAAGTAATGCAGTCAACTGTTTTACCTCTCAGGCTTCCTACCTTTCTGTACTGTTTTACTTTCACTTTCACTTTGCAAAACAAGTTGAAAAACCCCTAGCTGGCTCTTAAATGATGATGTCTCATCTGCCAAAGCTCTTGCTGTAGGTACCTGAACGTTTCCTCCCACAAAGTGATGTAAGCGCTCCCTGATTTGCATGCTCTATAGAAGAGCCAGTGAACCTTCCAAATTGTGATGTCACAGCTGCCTTGCCCATCCCACTCTTAACCTGATATTACTGGGTATATGCTGTGTGGAACTTCTTTTCTGTGTAAGTGTACCCTGTCGACTGCATTTATCTGAGAGATTTGAGAAAAGTTTGCATTGCTTGCATCTTCTCCAGCTTTTTGTGTGTGTGTGAATGCACGCGTGTGTGTGTGTGTGTGTGTGTGTGTGTGTGTGTGTGTGTGTGTGTGTGTGTGTGTGTGTGTGTGTGCATGCATGGGGGCCCTGTGTGTATGTGTGTGTATGTGTGTGTGTGTGTGTGTGTGTGTGTGTGTGTGTGTGTGTGTGTGTGTGTGTGTGTGTGTGTGTGAGTGAATGCATGCAGGGGGGCGGTGTGTGTGTTCCATTCCTGGAAATATTACAGTAAAAATGTCAAACTAATATCAATGTTTTGAAAAGCCCTACTGATGTGACAAAGCACAGTGAGGAAGTACAAGCAAAAGTACAGTAACAGCTGCATAATTGTAAAAATGACCATGCATAGACATTAATTGCATCTTTTTACATAGGAAGCAGATGTTTGCCACAATTAATAGAGAACACTACATAAGATTACATGAAGTATGAGATACTGTAATTTTCTTAAATTACCACTTAAAAATAACATGCAACTGCTGTCATGCAAGTCCTTGAAATATATCTTTTTTATAGTCTATCATTTGTTAGCTATTTAACCACAGAGTAAGGAAAAACTGGGGGTTTGGTTTGCAAAGAAGTGATTTTTCCCATTGCTATAGAGCTTTGATCTAAATTTGACAGGAGGAGTGCAACAAAAAAGTGTCCCACTGTAAAGAAGAAAAGGTTGTGAGAAGCAAACAGTACATTAGTCTGGTCTCCTGCTGTGAGCTGTCAATCACATGCAAATAATGGGTCAAATTACCCTTAGCTCTTTGACAGCTAGGGAAGGTAGGTGTGAAGGGGAGGGGACTTACCTTGAAGAACTATATTTCTTTTGTCAAGCCTGAATTCAAGTTAGCATTTCTAAGAAGAAACAGCAGTAAAATGCACTTTTCAGTTCTGTTATGTAGCATTTGCACTGCTTGGATCTGAAGTTGTCATTGAAATAGGATAAAATGTTAACCAAAACTAGGTGTTTACAACACAGCAGTGAATGCATGTAAATGAGTGCAGTGACAGGAGCTCTAGGGAAATAGTGGCATATGTGATGCAATTTTTTGAGATGAACAATGCATACTGGGATACATAGAAGCAGACTAAACTTTTGGAATTCCTTCAATATGCCAGACCCCATGTGGCCAGATTCAGAAATTATGTATTCAAATATCTAAAAACCTGTAAATAGTCCCAGAGTGGTGTTAAAATGTAGGAAACACCAAACCATAATGAAATAAACATGTTTTTTGAGTCTGAGGGTGCAGTAGTTTTTTAAATGTATCATGAATGGAATTAACCACCATCAGAAAGAGAAAAGAAAAAATAACATCTTATTAAAACTTGTGGCAAAAAGTGGTTGAAATACTACAGAAAAAAAGACTGTACTATTTTATGAGAGGACTCTAGATTGTAAAGATGTAAATCATATTTGTTAATCTAGACAGCCATGTAAATAGTTTGCTTTGTTGTTATATTGCATTTGCTGAAATTATTTTGTTGTTAACCTCTATAAATTGTATGTGTATATTATAAAGTTATGAAAAAATATATCTATTAGAAAAACTCAATAAAAATATTTGAGGAAAAAAACAAAGATTAAATATGTTAAAAGGGGTTGGATAGGACAGTGGTCAAGATGGGGTTGGCAATTAGATGGTAGGATGCAGGGAAAAGAATACAGAAATTTGCAGAAGGGTTGTGGAAGACTACCATAACTAACCTCTTCATCGCAACATAAATTTACAATTGTACTCACAATTTCATGACTTTGGAGAGTCACCACACCAGTGATGGGTGACAACAGAATAATGTTGTATGACTATTTGCACCAAATGATGTGTAACAAGATGATATATACATGTAGTGGAGTGCTATGTATGGGTTGTCATTTTTTTGTTTTTATTTTATTTATTTACTTTTTTTGTAGGACAGTTGCCCATTTCAAGGCATGTCACATTAATTTATTTTGTTTTTCAATACACTTTTTGGCAATACATCAGTAATTATGATAATTTACTATTCTACACTTTTGTCACATCCACATAGGCTGTGAAGGTATTAATGTGTCATAAAATAAACATATCTCACTGCTAGGATATAAAAAATAGCAGTGTTTTATTTCCCTATGATGAATAGGATATATACATTCAATTGTAATAATTACAATTAATACATTTGAATTGATCCTGAAATATCATTGCTATTGATATTTTAGGAAAAAATAGCCTGTAGTAAAAAGTAAGTGATGTTTCTGGATATTTTTCCCACAGACAGTTAAACTGGTATTCTTATTGCCTAATGTAAGCAGCAGGGGTTTTTGGGGAAGGTATGCATGCAAGTTTAATATCAAAGATGAGGTATGCCTGCTGAAGATGATAGTGACTTAGGGTCTGAAAATAGTTATCTGGCTTGAATTTTGACTGGAGTCATACTTACCCTGTGCCCCTCTGATGTTAGTAAACCTCTCTTGGTACATCTTATACATATACATACAGATATATATATATATATATATATATATATATATATATATATATATATATATATATGGAAGTATAATGAATAACTGCATTAGCGGAGTAGATAATTAATGCCATGTCATAGTCTTGTTATGGGTCACTATACTTTCACAACTAAAGGGTATTTGCAGTCCTAAATTCAGCCTGTCATTAGCTAAGATGGTCCTGCTTGTGCTTTTTATAGCCACGAAAGTGGTGACAACATTGTTCCCCAGTATGTCAATTACTTTGGAAACTGCTTTGGTTAAGGTATTCCAAGCCCCACTCTTAAACTAAGACCCAGTATAACCCCGCTGCAGCAACTTATGGCTGAATCACTTCATAAGGAGTGCCACACAAATCCTGTACTCTTCAACAACCAGCCTTTATGCTCTAAATTTAGCATCATTCTCCATCGCCGGTCATATCTGCAGAAGTCAAACTAACAATATATGTTTGAATTGCACTGATGCCAGGCTTATTTGTGCTACTGAAAGCAAGCCACATTATTTTTTCACTTTTTTTCCTTAAAGTTGCTTTTCTGTGGCCAAGTGATGTGCAAATACAGAAGGCAATATTTAGTAAAAACATTTACAAATATTGTTTTGGATAATTTAAAAGAACATGAAATAAATCAAAGTGTGCATCTAGCAATGAGCAGAGCTTCTTTTGCATTACACTGACACATTCAACATTCCTAGGTCTCCTTGCCACATCACTTTCATTTATGTTTCTCAATATCAGGACTTCAGGCAATGTAAAGGGAATGGAAAAAAGGGCATGCAACAAAAAATGCTTTCATTTTTCACAATTCATATTGACATAATTTCAAATAGCATATATGACTGTCAGTTTTAGTCAATACTGACCTTACTTGAGTTTCCTACCTTAACAATTTCATACACCAAAATGAGTGTCAAGATTTATTATGACTTCCCTCAGTGACATGATCAGTGAACAAGTTTCAAACCCTGTATCACATGTACTGTTTCAATACATTTACACATTATGCCACAGTGATAGGTGTGTGACACCTTGAATATCTTCACTCAGTACTGCCCTGAGTACTGAGAAAAGCACACCAATGCCATTCCAAATTATGCTGTTGCTGGAATTCCAAATTAAATGTGTCAGTTTTTACTATGAGAAGTGAACTGCCATTCACTGTCACTAACCACTGACTGTTAACAGAGAAAAGTGCCAAATGACCTGTAAATGTTCGAGGAAAAAAAGACCTATATTGAAACAACTACTTTAAATGTACATTTCTGATGTTGTCTCAACTTTGTTATCTTGCAAGAGGAACTTAACTGCATTTTAACCATCAAAATGTTATTAAGAACAACCATTAAAGATTATTTCCCATAGCTGCTACTGACAATAACATATATTAGCAAAGAGTACAAGTGTTTTCATGTACTGAGAATGTGACATTGTACTAAGTCACATTGAATGTACAACAGAAATAAGTTTTGAAAATTTGCCCCTTCTCACTTGCCAGTATGTCTGAATGAGTTAAGGTATTGGCAGCAATTATGATACCCATATACACATATAATATTAAATAAACAATGCAAACAATGCATGCATATTCCTATCTTTCTTTATGGTGCCTCATTCCCTTTTCTGTGCTCTCCTAACAGGAATGCTGTATGACTTTTATTGCATATGGTATCTGTTTCAATGCTTAGTACACTCCATTGAATATGCACATTTCTTAATATGAGGCAATTGCTGTAGTAATTAAAACAGCATTTGAATGTTATGAATGCTGCTCTCCCAACTTAGCCAATGTACTTTCAGTCTTTTTGTTAAGTCTCTTATCCCCTCACTAAGTGCACATTAAAGAGGGGAGAATGTGAAACACTGATTATTGCTGCCATTCGACTAATCATAGACACCTGCAAGCCATACTTTTCAGTGCTCATCCTTCCAGTGCTAGGGTGTGTGCATGAAATCATATTGCTCCTTTCATCATGTTTACTTTCCCTATATTTAATGCAGATTGTGGTATTCAGGAATGCTAATAATTTAACATATCATTTGTATACTCACACATTTGATTCTGCACTATATAAATGTAATGGTGTACCTAGTTCACTTGTATCATAGTGAGGAAACCAGAGAGTTCAATGCTTCTAAATACACACAACATTTTGAGATTCATCTACTTTCTATAGTGCTTTCCAGTCAAGATATGTTGCTATTTCTTACAGAATGCTTTAGGTGTAACATTAATGATAAAGTACAATGCCTAATGAAAACCATTTTTATCTTTCTGTTTCTTCTTTATCTTTTACTGTTGGCATAGCCCATCTATATTACTTATTTTTCTGCATAACAAGTTTGGTACAGAATGCTATCTGACATATTTTTGGAGGTTTTGGTTTCCTGAAATTTGAACAAATATTTCAGCAGAGTATTATATAACTTTGTAGCAAGGTCAGGTATTTTACATGTGTTAGCATAAAGAATGTGTTGAGTTTGTGATCCCTATCAGGCTGCCCTCCACAACAGTGGATATGGCACTATAATAATTTTGTACAGTTCTACTTGTACATTATAGATCATTATTGTTAATGCTGCAGTGTATTACACAGTTACACAATCTGTTCTCTGCATTACAAAACTTTTACATTTGTTGTTACTTTACTAATATTTTTTTGGGGTGAGGGCCTGAGTCATAGGGAGCATTACCTTTTATACGTGTGCATGATGTGTGCATGATGAATGCATATATTCATACATAATTTTCACAGCCATCCTGTTTGTGTATTATAACTTTAATTGTGTGTCTTTTTTCTGTTTCATCTCATATACGGATATGGCAACCAAAAATAAATCTGTACACTGCAAACCACCATTCACTGATGCAGCAAATGAGGTTATTATCCAGGCCTTGTGTCATCATGGAGATTTTATATTAAGGAGAGGTAGATGTGGCCAATCTGACCAAGGCAGGATATGGCAGCAGGAGGTCAATCAGATCAGTGTTGTCAGAGGGTATGGTAGAACCTACTCCCAGATATGACATAGGGCAACTGATTGATATGATTACCCCTGCTTACTGTAGGGTGGATGCAGTGGCCCAGGAACAGGTGGCTATGGGAGGCGGTCCTTCTACTGAATCACCACTAATTGAAGCAGAGGAGTTCCACTCCACTGTCAGAGATACAGGTAGCTCAACACAAGGTTCACATAGAATCCTTGATTTTGGTGCTGTTGTGGGTGACAGAACCAGAGTGTCTCAACCAGAACTTCCAGGTATGCAAAATAAAAATAATTGTAAGTTTCATTCTTTTATCTTTATATGCATATAATATATATATATATATATATATATATATATATATATATATATATATATATATATATATATATATATATATATATATACATATATAGTGCCAGCAATAAGTGTGAGTCAGATGACATGGTAAGAGTGAAACAGAGGAAGGTGTTGGGGGGATTTGTCGTGTCAGTATATTTTTGTATGAGAACATTCTTAATCTGCTCATGTAAAATTGATTGTTATCTGCTTCTTGTTTCATTTGCATAGTGATACTTATCAGCCTTATTTCCTTTCATTTCTTTACATACAGGGACATCTGGATTGCAAATGATAAGCACCCATTCATTATTGTTTTTACTATATATATATATATATATATATATATATATATATATATATATATATATATATATATATATATATATATATATATATATATATATATATATATATATATATATATATATATATACATATATAAGAAAGATTTGGGTCTAACTGAGAATAATATGTGTATTGCTTTAGCATCCATTATAATTTAACATACATTTTATATAAAAAACGGTTTTAATCACTTTTATTCCATATGTCTTTGTTTGTTGTGTTTATTGCATGTTATCATAAGTGATCCTGACAGTGGCACTGGGAAATATCTACCATCTGATGTTAGACTATGTGTAGCTTCTGATGATGATGGTGGCAATGAAGAGGCACAGTCTGTGGGTGCAAAGAGTCAGTCTGATACTGAGGTTGTGGCTCCTACATCCCCTGTCTATATTTTGGACACAGTCAGTATGACTATGCATATCTATGACACAGAGAGCTCTGATATAGTGTGGTTACTCTGGCTGCATAGGTGGTTGCTTCTTCCCATAGCCGTCGTGAGTGTGAGGTGAAACACGGGAGGGTTGGTTGAGGTTCTTGGAGGAGGTTTACTGTCTACTTCTTCCTTATGTTGGTGTGTCATTAGGTGCTGCCAAATGTGTGTGTAGGGCCATAGTGGAGGTACATGTATGTTTAACCAAGTCCTCAAAAGAGATAGTGCAAGTAATAAACATCATGCATTCTGATATGCATGACAACTTGAACCATGTGGGTGACTCCTTTGACAGGATGAATGACACACTGGATTAGGCAGTGTCTATGATGGAACATCTGCTAGGTGAGGGTGGGCATCCACATGGCCACAGAGCTGCTACATCTTCTGGTGTTAGCAGAAGTGGCTGTGCAAGATCCCACACTTGTAGTGATACACTGTTCTGACAGTGATTGTATTGTCAACAACAAGACATTGTAAGCCACAGGGTCATGGTCCTGGATGTAGTCACGAGGAGAGGTCATTCACATACCTCTCAACCTTGATGCACAAGAAATCTATACAAAGCCTAAAATAACTGGGGGATAATGGCCCAAAAACAGAGACAGATTTAAAATATTGCTCTTATAAAATTAGAAAGTTGCTAGAATAGCAGGATGCATGTTAGCATGCATTTTCTGAAAGATATGAATTCTAAAACTGAAATGCATATAATTATTTAGTTTCTTCAGTCCTCAGTGATCTTCCAGAAAATCAAAAAAAAATTATGAAGAGGAAGCCAAAAATATGAGGGAAAAATCTGGACATTCTGTGAAAATCTGGGCAGTTGACAAGTTTGCTTGTGCAGCAAACATCACGCATGCTCAGATAGCACCCTGACTTCTAGCCAGGGTCATGGAAGTAATATTTCACCTTCTGGCAGAGGTGGTTCTTGTGTTCAGAGCAACAATGCTGAACTGACTACTCTACCATGCATGATTCCCACCTGTCCAAGATGCCAGGATGTAGTGCTAGCACAGTGCTTGATTGTGCTCATGCAGACACACATACATTGAAAAAGAAACACTTGCCCATACCACCTCACATACATGCACTCTCTCTAAACAGTACTGTTGAATGTTATACATCTGTTGTTTCTAGCCCTTACCACCGTATTCTCTTCTGTATACATGTGTTTCTTCCTCACACACACTCACGTCTTTGGTATCAGCAATGTTCTCCTGCCACCCCTCAACTACTCTGTGCAAATGTGCCCTTTCCTTTTCATATGTCTTTGTGACTCATGGTTGTATATATATATATATCTGATGCACACAGTGGATATTTAATGCTTGCTTACTTACAAGCTTGTATTTATCAATACATATTAAAGAAAAAAATATTTTGATTTCTTGCTCCTACTCAATTATGAATGATTGTTTATATAATTGTTTAACCTAATTGTATTTCAGTTAGCATTGTAAGTAAAGCAGTGGATCCAGTAGTTACTTCAGTTTTGCTTCTTGATATAATTGTGCAATGAGGGTATAACTGACTTGTTCCATGTTTTACAGACAGTGGTCAGTTGAAATGCTTGATGTGCAGTATTGGATAGAATACATAACTGTATATTACAAACATCAGACATAGGAACTATTACTGACATAAATGTATGCCTCAGATAAATGATCTGCTTAGTGGGCATATGCAAATTTCCATATGCTAGAACAGTGTTATGTAAGTTTTTTTTATTACAAGTTCCACACTTGCCTTGTCATTACTGCAGGTACAGATTGTGTCCTTGAGGGTGCCTCTGTCTGATGCTGTCAGATCACAGCCATTACATAGATAATTAATGGTTCTGGAGTTTGACAGGCAACAGTTTTCCTATTTGTATGTGCACATGATGTTAGGCTTTCATTTAGGTAGCAATTGCATGTGCTGTCCTTTGTCTCTTAGCCAGAGCCAGGGCATACTGTGCACATATTCATTGGCTACCACATCCTGTAGCTGGTGGATCTCCTTCAGTCTCCTCATTTGTATCTTTTGCTGCTGCTGCTGATGGCTCTGCCCGTGTTCCTTGAAACTGTTGTGCACTTTGCTGCCTTTGTTTAATCTGTTTCCTGAGAAATATACTGTGTAACATGGCAAAAACTATAATTCTTTCAGCAGAGGTGCCTTGGTCATACTGCAGTGCACATTCTCCTTCTGAAGTGTCTAGACAATGTGACCTTGATTTGAGCAATCCAAACACACATTCTATGATATTTCTAGTTTGGGAATGGATCTGGTTATTCCCCTGCTCAGGTGGATTGCATGGGTTTATCATGGATGTCAAGAGCCAGGGCATAACCTGCATCCCCTACTAGATGCTCTTGAGGAATGCTACCCCTAGCAAACCTAGTGTACAGATCACAGGTGTGCCATAAGTGTGAGTCATGCAAACTGCCTGGGATACTTGCACAGACATTGTAGATGATCCCTTGGACAATGCAGGCAAAAGAGTTGTAACCTTTTCTGTTGATGTACCTCCTTCCCTGTTAACCAGGTGTGGCTTTTATTTCTATGTGTGTGCAACCCATGGCCCCAACACTTTAGGGAAGTTTGCTACTGCATAGAATTCCAGCATGGTTCTTGCTTTCTCTTGTGAGGTATGTGGGAAACAGATCCCTCGCATGTTGTACCACTTAATATACAAAGTGATGTAATGTTCTAGAGGATAGTGCCTGTCACACCCCTAATATAAACCCTGTGGGTTTCTGGAAAGTGCCAGTAGCCAGTATATATAATGCAACACATACCTCTGTTTCCACTGCGATGGGTTATCTATGATTTCCCTGGAGCCTGAGATGGGGGGCAGAGGTGGTATATTTTCTCCATCGTTTCCTTGTCTACTCTATATTGCTCAGCAATTTCTGTGTCATACAGTCCATGATAAGTCAAAGTGGGTCTAAACACCGGAGGTCTGACAGCATGAAATGCGATCTTATTTGCAATTTTTCTTATTTACATAGTTACAATTTATATACATATATAATTTTTCATTTTCCTACGTCATTAACAGATATTCATAATTGTCTTATTTTCTTGTATTATTTCAACTTCTTTATCTATCTTCCTTACTAGGACCCCACTCCTTCCGTAATCACCATCTAATTTTTCATAATATTGTTGCTAGTATCCATTTTTCATTAAACATATTATGATGCATCCTTTCATTCCAAATAGTCCATACAACATAAATATTTTATCTGTCTTTTTAACATGTTCCTTGCTTTTATTCCTGCAATGTCCATACACAATCATATCCATTTATCTAATCCACTTGCTTTATATCTTTAAAAACATTTCACATAAACTTTCTAATAATTTCACTTCTCCTGTACATTTTAAAAAGCATGTTCTGTAGTTTTCTCTTTGCCACAATATATACATGTTCTTTCACTTAGATTTTTATATGACAAATTTCCGTTTATTGATAATTTATTAATCACCAGCCTCCATAAAAAATCGTGACATTCCACTTTTTATTACACCACGCAATCCTTACTTTTATAGCTTTCATTTTTTCTTTCGTTAAATCTGCTCATAGCTTAACATACTAACATAATAATATTATATCATTATATTTATACCACCACATTTTCTCTTTTTCAATTTCCTCAACTTTTATTTTTCATAGAATTATGTTTTCTTGACAATATATAATTTCTTCATTTATACATTCTTTTCCTCTTTTAAATCTTTTCAGCATTTCCCAAATTATTTCATATTTACATTTAAGCAGTTTTACCACTAACGTCTTATTTTTCTCATTGAACCACTTTAACAAATTATGCAAATTCAACAAGGCAGCATACACAATCGGATTTATTCATATACAGAATTATTCTTTTCACTGGATTCAATATTTAACCCCATATAAATGAAAAAATAACTTGTAATATCCCTTTTTCATATTCTATTGGCACCATCTATAAGCTTCCCAAATAGGCTGTCTTTTCTATTAAAACTGAGTTAATTAAATTAAACATTTTTCAAAAAGATAACTTATACATTTCTAGAAAACACAAAGCTCCTTTATTTCTTCTAGTATTCTTTTCAATTGTTCCCCACTTACATGTTTTACCTCCAAATCTTATTCCTAACACAAAACACATTTACTGAAGCATATATTCCTCCTATCTTTACCATACCACCCAGTATTTTGTTCTTTTTTCCTTATTTAAAGTCATGCCTATTGGTTTTAGTCAATCATATAAGTGGCATACTACTTCTTTCATCAAAACGTTATTTTTTGCATTTGCTATAATATCATCTGCATAAGTCAGCATGGTTGGAATTCTTATTCCCCTCATGTGCTGTATAACTTACATCATTCATTTTCACACTTACTTCCCTTATTAGTACATTATAACTAATGCAAGATATACTACTCATTGGACATCCCTGTCTTATGCCATTCTTTGTATCCATTTTTTACTTAACCACGAATTTATTAAATTATTATATGCTGAACAACATACGTTCTTATTTTTTGCTTACATTATATTCACTCATGATAACCCATAAATTTTCATGCCATTTTGTATCATAAATCTAGCTTCCATCCATTTATCATCCACAGTCTCCCTTACTACCAATAGTAATTCTTGATATTTTCCATTTAGACTATATAGACTATCTATCATAATGGGGAAAATTCAATAAAGCCTCCATGGACTTATTTTCCATGTAGGCATAGTGGCATGGTGCTTACATGGAAGTAAGCACATGTGCGATCCAGTAAACAGAGCTGAGGGGTGTGCACGAGTGTGCAAACACAGAAGTATCCATGGCATGGTAATCACCTCATAAGCAGGTGAAATGCATACCAATAAATGTGCTGGAGTGATCCAACAACCAGATACGTGGTCCTGCAGATCCAGTGTTGGTGTCCATAACGTACATGGAAATATTCCATGTAAATAGGTTCATAGGTTCATAGGTTCATAGGTTTATACTAGGCTAACTGCCCTAGGGCATTTATAAGCCTAGCCCAAAGTTATGTGGCTTACGCCGCCCCTTATGTTAGAAATACTGTGCCCATTAGTTTGTTTTGCCTCTGTCCAGTAGTGACACAGAGATGATTCCCGGGGTAAACCTACGATCTCCCATCCACCGGTCAAGATTTCTCTTGAACAGAGCCAGCGAGGTGCTCTGCCTCACATGGACTGAGATTTTATTCCACAGCATGGGGAGTCTTTGGGTGATAAATCTATCCCTCCAGCACGTCCTATTTATATCCATGCTAAGGTTTAAGTCTCTTGCTCTAGTGGTTTTGGTGGATTTGTTTTTTTTGAGGTGGAGCATGTCCATTAATTCCAGGTTGGTCATGGCCTTGTATGTCAGGCACAGGTCACCTCTGAGCAGACGGTATGCAACTGAATAGAGTTGGTGTTTCTTCAGTCTGGCAGCATATGACAGGTTTTGGAGTCCCTTTATCCTTTTGGTGAGGAACTTTTGGGGTCTCTCCAATTGCTGTAGGTGTCGGGTGAGATACATCCCGAATGGGGCATTGTACTCGATCATTGGTCTGATAAGTGAAGAGTACAGGGGAAGAATGACCTCACTTGATCTGGATGTAAATCCATTCATGATCAGGTGGGCAATGTAGAAGGTCTTTCGAACCACTTTAGCAACGTGAGTGTCAAACGAGAGGCCACTGTCAACCTGGGTCCCCAGGTCCCTGATAACCTCTTCTGTGCTTAGTGGGTTGCCACCTATATGGTAGCTTGGGGTTACCTTGTTTTTCCCGAAGGGTATGACTATACACTTTTTTGCATTTAACTTCAGGCCATGGCTCTGGCACCAGCTATCAGTTTCCGTGAGACCCCTCTGAAGGATGTCTGCGTCCGATGTACTATCCACTATGGCACCCAGTTTGCAGTCATCCACAAACTTTGTCAGCCATAGTCCTCCTATGTTTGCCTGTACTTCTGAGAAGTAGATGCCGAAGAATAGGGGGCCAAGGACTGAGCCCTGTGGGACTCCACTTGTAACCGGCTTGGAGTCTGACATGGCTCCAGCAACTCTAACCCTGTGGGTTCTGTCCTTTAGCCAGTTTGCAACCCATCTTGTGACATATGGGTTTACATTTAAGCTGGTAAGTTTCTCTATAATACCCGAGTGGGGTATTGTGTCGAAAGCTTTTGCAAGGTCAAGGTAGGCTGTATGGACTGCCTTTCTCTCATCAATGGCCTTGGTGACTGTTTTGAAGAAGTCGACCAAGTTCAAAAGGCAAGATCTGCCCTTGACAAAGCCAAACTAGGTTGGGTCCAAGGTCTGCAAGTCCCCTATGTCCTTGTTTATGAGTTCCATTATGATCCTCTCCATAGCTTTGCAGACCAGGCTTGTTAAGCTTATGGGGCGGTAATTACCAGGGTCCGTAGAGACACCGCCTTTGTGGAGTGGGAGCACAGTTGCCGTACGCCACTCCTTGGGCACATATCCTGTGGTGAGGCTAAGATTAAACAGCTGCCTTATGTGCGGGTTTAGTTCTTCATTAAGTTCATGTAGCACACAGCCGGGGACCCCATCCGGTCCCATTGATGCTGTGTTTTTAGCTTTAGAGAGAGCAGCTTTCACCTGCGCATTTGAGATGTCTGGGAGACTTCACTCAGTTGGGATAGTTATCTCTCCTTTTGGGGAGAGGGGTGAAGTTTGCACTGAACCTGTCTGCCAGTATGTTGGCAATGTCTGTGGGTTCAGTGATTTTTGTATCATTTTGGACTAATTCTGAGCATATCTGGGAGTTTCCACCCAGGTTTCTGACATAGCTGAAGAAGGCCTTATGATTGTCTTTGAATCTATGGCAATTTTTCTCTCAAAGTTGGCCTTGGATGATTTTATGAGGGATCGTAGTTTTTTGCTAGTGCTGATCAAAGATGCCTTCCCTTTTTGGGATTTTGCTCTATCATGTAATAGCTTTCTCCTCTTATTGTAAAGTTTGTTTATGGCTGGGGTCCACCAGACTGGACGTTTGCCCTTGGTGGAAAGAGTCTTGGTTTTATTTGGGATTGCCTGATCCATGCAGTCCTGAAGGTGTTCATAGAAGGCATTTGTAAGGGCTTCCGCAGCTTGGGTTGTGGTTTCCATTGGCTCAGAGGCCTTGAAGGATACCACACCTGTCTTGAGTTGTGTGAAGTTTGCTTTAGAGAAGTTCTTCACTGTGGTCTTTTTTGTTTGGGGTGGGGGCAGGATGTGGATTTCTAGTGAGATTAGTTTATGATCTGATCTCACCAATGAGGGATATACTTCCAGTGTGGAACATTTTGTCCCCATGTTCGTGATGATGAGATCTAGTATATTTTCTCCTCTTGTGGGGACAGTGACTAGTTGTGCCATGGCATTTGAATTTATGAACTCCAGGAACCTTTGGGCTAGAAAGTTTGGGCTTGAGTAATGTTCCAAGTCTATATTTGGGTAGGTGAAGTCACCCAATATGATGGTGTTTGGTGATACATTTATACCCTCCAGTGTCTTCAGGAAGGCTGTGTGGGTTTCCTGAGTTTGAGAGTGTGGCCTGTAGCATGCTACAAATTGTAGAGCAGTTTTGCCTATGGTTAATTGCACCTGGATGGTTTCCGATGCTTCGTGCGTAGCCACCAACCTGGAGGTGTGGGTATCCTTGATGAATCAACTAGTAACCAAAATAAATCCTGTATACAACTATAAAACTCCAGCGAAAACAAGCCCACAGGCTAAGAAAATACCAGGATTATTGGATGCAAACACAGTTCGTTTCCTTTATTTGGACAAATACAATGGAGAAAATGACTTGGTTTAGCGCTTTCATCTAGATAACTAGACTTCTTCAGAACAAAGTACGCAGAATCACTCACACTTAAATACATAAAATATTCCGCCTTTTTCATCAATTAATCAATTATATAATTATATACATCTCTGTTAACAAAGTTAAAAAGGAATTTTGTTTTGCAAAAAATCTTGTACAATAATTTATCTTATATACAAACATACAGCTAAATGCTAAAAATGCTAAAAATACTCATAAACCTGTGACTATCTTGTTAAAATTTGATGCAATATTTCTGGTCATCACCAGAAAAAATACCCATTTGTTATTATCAAGTTCAGTCCATTGTTACATCTAAAATATTGTTGTAAACATATTACTGTCCATAATTGATACAGTTGATTATTATGGAACATACTGTATATAGTCAGATTAAAACTATAATAAACATTTTTCAAGTTGCATATATATAAAATACAATACATAATGTATTTAGTCGCACTGTCAGTGCGATCTCTATAATGTATAATACCAGCGATCTAATACTTGAATATTGATTAATGTGTAGCCTTATGCAAATATAAACCTGCAAGAACAAATAAAGTGAAGAATTATATCTATAAATTCTTATTATATAAATGGATCATAATGTCAACTATGTACTGTGTACTATATCCTAACTAATGGTTTGGTGGGGATAACTTCATTTAGTCCAGGATGTGTGGCTGCATTAAGTCGTAGCTGCCATTTAATCTCCTTTTCACTAACAATGGCTTTGATGTCCCCCCCCCCTAGGATTATGATCATATTTATTGTATCAACAAACAGGATACTAATAATGCATGGTCCTGACACATATTGAATAGTCCAGGATGTGTAGGCTTTAAGTTCGCTATACTAGAGGTGATAACACAGCCAATTGTTAAAGCTGATACTCTTGTCACTATATTGTGGCATCATTCTTGGTGAAGGAAGGATACTGCTCAGGGTCAGGGTCATACCTGCCTGGGCTACATAATCAGAGAGCTCCTCTATGTCTCTTTCCATGTAGTCCAGGGAGGTACGTCTCAGGTCGTTCACACCAGCATGGACAATGACTGTGTCATACTTGTACTTGCCGTGGAGTGACCTGAGTGCTTGTGTTATGTGGCGGATTCTAGCGCCCGATAGGCAGCTTACCATGACCCTCTCCTTGTTCAGCCTGGTGAGTGGGACGTCAGTGTGTTTGACTATGGAGTCACCTATGACAAGTATGTTTGGTGTTGTATTTGGCCTTAAGGGCAGTGACTGCTTTGCACACTGATTTTGTTGTTTATGTGTTGTTTGTGTGGTGTATTGAGTTTGCAGTTGCTTGGGTGTCTGCTTTGGAGGCCTCTGCTGTTTAGGTAAATTTTTACTCAGAGCCTCCGAGTATGTCTTAGTGTGTTTATGTGTTTGATTCAGTGGTGTGGTTGAGTTATGTGAGACTGGTATTGTGGTGTGTGTGTAGTTGCTTTCTCCTCCTGCCTGGTCTTGCCAGTCCTGAGTTGAGAGAGCTCAGCCTCCAGTCTGGCTAAATAGCTGCATCTCTCACAAGTGTTAGTGTTACATGGGAGGAGGAGAGGGTTGTCCGTGTACATGAGGCAATTGTAACATTGTCTCAGAATTCCCAGATTCACCAACTGGGCAGGAGAGGACGCCAGCATCTGACCCTTCGACATGCTAGAAAGAATTATGAGTTGGTATGAGACAGAAAAGTAGTGGGCTTAGCAGGGAAGTGGGCACTCCTGGGGGGTTTTGCTAGTGAGAGATTTGTATAATATAGGAGTGCTTGACCTGCAAAGGGAATGCTTATAAGACAAGGGATATGCTTATAAGACAAGTGCTGAGCATTTTGAGAAGAAAAAGCTATTTGGAACAAGTGCTGCACTTTTTAGTGAAGGTGTAAACTGTTTAGGTTCCTAACAGAGCAGTTCTAAGGGAAAAATTGAAGAACAGACTTTCTGGAGCCAGAAAGAGTTTAACCTTGTTTAACCGGCGCTGCCCGATGCTGCTCTAGTGGCAACTCCACGCTAAATCGCGCTAAAGCACGTTAAAGCACGTTAAAGCGTGCTTGATAGCAGGGGCTGGAAAGAAGCAGGAATAGACCCAAAACGGACAATAAAACTACAGTTTCAAGTCAGTAACCACCTCTACAATACACCAGGGGCTGTAAACGTGTACTTAGAGTATCAGAAATAGCATAGTGGACACAAATATGTGAAAAACTATACACTGTGTGTCCAAAACCATATGGAAAATAATGTAAAATAATTTTATTTATTTTTTATTACCCTATGTATGTTTGTGTGGCACACTGCAATGTGCAAACATGCCTTTATGGAAAAAAAAATATTTAAAGAGTGTAAAAAACAGAATTTATGTGTTTGTAATGGTAATGCATTATAGGACGCTGTGTGGAGTATACCCAATGTAACACAGCTGTGGTTGCTAATGAGGCAGGGCTTGAAACCATGTAGTTTCCAGGGTCTGTGCAAGGATCTGTATGCAAATGAGCTGGGTTTGCTGAAAAGCACAAATGGGTATCTGTGTCTACAGATCCCATCCATGTAGGCACAGAACCATGTTGATGTCCACAGAAGAGGTAGATGACATCAAAGGGGGGGTGTCCAAGTGCTTGTAAGCTCATTGGAGCTCAGCGGCAGCTGTTTGTGTGGCTCATCGTGTTTGCCTGTGCTTCTGCAGTGCACTACTCTGCTGAGCTTGACCTTCCATCGGAGTGTGTCTATGGACTGCTAAGCTCTGTTTATCTTTGTGGTGCAGGTTTGTGTGGCATGCCACAGTGCTCAACAAGGAAGGCTATCACAAAAAAAAAAAAATTTGCTGAGAAAGCCAATGATATATTAATTACTGATGAAGCCTGTTTCACTTAAACTAGGGCCATTAAAACCCCTTAATGATGTACTTGACAGGTGGAATGCATCATAGCTAGCCAATCACACAGGCTTCACCTACAGCAGAGCACTATAAAGCATCCATACACCCTACAATCTGATTTATCCCCCATACTCTGCAGCATTAGTATACAGACTTGGGAATTTTAACTGAGAAAATGCTAGGGCTGCTGCATGTCTGCTACATATTAATGTGCTACATCCTAAGGTCAATACAGCTGCTACTGGTGCTGACCATAAGTCTAGACTGAGAAGGAAAAGAGTGTTCAGGCCTAGAGTAAATTACTGGGAGCTACATCAGCTGGAGATTGTAGAGAGATACAGAGTGGAGAGAGACATACTACAAGAAAACACTGAGCTCTGCCGACCTTAACTCAGACCCAGAGCCAACAGAGGGGAACCAGTCCCAGTGGAAACAAAGGTATGTGTAGCCCTTAGGATACTAGCTACAGGTACTTTCCAAAGACCAGCTGGGCACACAATGGAGATCTTGCAGGCATCTGATTCCAGGGTATTCCACCAGTTCCTGGATACCATGCTAGCACATGGCAGTGAGCACATTTATTTTCCCCACACCTCTGAGGAGAGGGCCAGCAGTATGCAACTCTTCTACCATGTAGCACATTACCTTGAGATACTGGTTGCCATAGACTGCACTTATGTGCACATCAAGGTGCCACTCGGTCAGGATGGTAGAATCTACGTCAGCTGCAAGAAGTACCACTTCAAATGCCAGGTCGTGTGCAATGCGCAGAGAATTATCCTGAATGTTTGTGCTGGCAGTCCTAGCAGTTATCAGGACTCCCATATCTGGCACTCATCACAGCTGTGCCAGATGTTTCCTAGGGGGACATCCACATGGCCATTTACTGGGGGATGCTGGCTACACACTGGAACCATGGATGATGACACCCATCAAAAATGCACACAAACCAACAGAAGAATGCCATAATGAGACACACTAACAAACTAGGAACATCATAGAGCATGTGTTTGGCCTGTTGAAGTAAGGATTCTGGTGCCTCAGTATATCTGCTGGAGCCATGCAGTACTCTCCATCCACATTTGCATATATATTCACAGTATGTGCTATGCTACACTATATGATCCTGCAGAAACAGCTTTAGCAGGAACAGCAATGGGAAGGGATACACAGCCCCCCCCCACCAGTGCCTAGGTTGCCACAGCTGAACCCACAGGGGGATCGGAGGAGGAAACCCTTGAGGTTGTCCCTGTAGGCAGACATAGGAATGCCCGCTATCCCCTGGCCTAGGCCAAGTGAAAACACATAGCACATGCACTGACAGCCTAGGGCCCTAGGGACTGATGCTTTACTCTGACTTGCAAACATATTAGTAAAACTTATACCAGCCAGACCACACAACCTCTGCCTCACCATGTATTGGTTGTGGACTGTGTGCATCAGACAGAGTTAGTTAGTGTGCTACTGGGCTACTTGGAGAGATATATAGTGGGCAACTGGGCTACTTGTATAGATCTAACAGTCACTTGGGACAACAGGTACTCTGTTCACTAGTATGTTCCCCATAATATGCACAAGGCCACATGGCTGGAAACTCCACAACATTATTCAAGGGAGATGCCAAACAGCGGGGTGATGGGACAGTCATATGACTGTCTGTGCCTGCAGAGCATGGGCTGGTTGTCCCCCACCCCAAACTATTTAGTGTTCCCATACAACTGCTGTAACAGTACGTCTGCAATGATATACCAGTAGACCAGACAATTCTTGTTTGTTGACAGAGTGAGGAATGAAACCTCTTTGGTGCCTGGTGTGGCTCACTGGGCCAGGGGCAGTAACCTGAGTGATGGTGTTGATGCTTTGAATCTGGCACAATCCAACATCTTTTGCATGTGAGGTACTCATATGGTAGTATTCCCACAGACTGTAATAACCCCTCAATCTGTTACTGCAACAAAGCTGGACAAAGCCAGATTGAATGGGGGGACAAAGGGCCATACCTACAGACAGACATGATACACACATTGAGTAACCTAGCAGGTGGCTAGTATAACAGCAGGCTGAAACAGGTCAGATTAGCTGCAGGATGTAAAGGGCTTCACTGAAATGTGTCAGTACTTACAACAATTCAGTGACTGCGGTTTACAGTAAAGTACTGGAAAATCACAAATGTATGAAGAACAGAGCAGATATATGTAGGGCAAAATGCAGGACATTCTGCAAAAACATGTACAGGGAGAGGTATGCAGACTGTCACCCAGTGTGTGGTGTTATATCATGTACCCCGGTCACTTCATACCTCTCAACCTCTTAGAGCAGAAAATTTGGCCAAAGCCATGAATAAAAAAAAGTGGGACCAAGGTCCACAAATAGGGACAGGTTTTAAATATTTGCTATTACAAATGTAGAATGTCAGTAGAATAACAGGTCTTGCATTAGCATGAATCTCCTGATGTGTATTGAGTCTGAAACTCAAATTGTCATTATTTATTGACTTCAGTCTTTACTGATTTGCCACTAGTTTGCCAGAAAACCACAATGTTATGTAAAATGGACCAAATATATGAGCAAAATGCTGGACAGTCTGTGAAGCACTGTAGAGTTGTGAGGTATGAGTGACATATTAAGGTCAGCAAACAGTCGGAGAATGCCTTGGACAATATCAGAGAAGGGCAGTACTGTGGTAATAGGTGCAGCAGCCAATAGCCTGCAGCACACAATAATCCCAGAATGGAGTACGGTTAGCTTTGACATGGAGTCACCCTGCAAGTTCTGACAGTCACAGTGGACATGCTCCTACACTTAGCTAGGTATGTTGCCTCTACCACCCAAAGACCTGCTATGTGGAATTATGTCTGTACACACATAGAGCAACATATACATATCTGTTTCTCCTTATTCCCCTCACACTTCATGAGTGTATCTATCAGCATGTGGCATATATATATATATATATATATATATATATATATATATATATATATATATATATATATATGTATATATATATATATGTATGTATAGATATATGATAACAAGATGTATAGATAGCTATATAAAGTACAATGATACATAGACTTTCCGAATATATCTACATACATTTACATAATGTACACACAACAAAATTTAAGGAGGCATCCCTGTTATACACATTTATATAGATATGGGTGGGGATGTATGAATGTCCCCATATACCCCAGAATATTGGGGTTATCTCATAGGTTCATAGGTTCATAGGTAGGTACTAGGCTATCTGCCCGAGGGCATTTATAAGCCTAGCCAGAGTGTGTCAGCTTTCGCCACCTCACTGATTAATTAACTGAGCCTTTGCCAAGAAGAGCCAATGAAGTGATCCCAGGGGTGTATTTTCTGTTACCCATCCACTTGTCAAGGTTTCTCTTGAAGAGTGTTAGTGAGGGGCTCTGCCTAATGTAGTTAGGAATTTTGTTCCAAAGCATGGGGAGTCTCTGTGACAGGAATATATCCCTACAGCATGTTCGACTTATTGTTGTGGCAAGGTTTAGCTCACTAGAGCGAGTGGCTCACAGTGACTTGGATTTCTTTAGGTGGAGCATGTCCATCAATTCTGAGTTGGACATGGGTTTGTAAGTCAGGCAGAGATCACCTCTGAGTAAGTGATATGCCACTGAGTACAGCCGGAGTTTTTCCAGTCGGGCTGCGTAGGACCTATGTTTGAGGTCAGTAATCCTCTTGATGAGGTACTTTTGTGGTCTTTCCAGCTGTTGGAAGTGTCTTGTGAGGTACATCCCAAATGGGTCACTGTACTCTGCAATAGGTCTGATGAGTGATGAGTAGAGGGGCAATATAACCTCTTTATTTCTAGATGTGAACCTTTTGGTACTTAGATCGGCTACATAGAAGGATTGTCTAACTACTTTGGCAATAAGATTGTCAAAGGAGAGATTACTATTACCTGGGTCCCCAGATCTCTTATTACCTCTTCTGTATTAAGGGGGCTGCCACATATATGGTAATTAATGGGTGTTTTGTTTTTCCCAAATGAGATGACTATGCATTTTTTGGCATTTAGCTTGAGACCATGACTTTGACACCAGGTGTCCGTCTCAGTAAGGCCCTTTTGGAGAATGTCCATGTCAGCCAGAGAATCAATTATGGCTCCCAGTTTGCAGTCATTGGTGAACTTGGTTAGCCATAGTCCTCCTGTGTTTGCCTGTACTTCTGAGAAGTATATGCTGAAGAGTAGGGGTCCCAGGACCGAGCCTTGTGGGACACCACTTGTGACTGGTTTAGAGTCGGACCTGGAACCCGCTATTCTTACTGTGTGAGTTCTGTCTGTAAGCCAGTTGGCAACCCATCTCGTGACGTAGGGGTTTATGTTCAGGCTGGTGAGTTTTTCTATAATTCACGAGTGGGGAATGGTGTCACAAGCCTTGACAAGGTCAAGGTAGGCTGTGTGAACCACCTTCCCCTCATCTATGGCCTTGATGACTGTCTCAAAGAAGTCAACCAGGTTTAGTAGGCATGATCTGCCCTTAACAAATCTGAACTGGGTTGGATCAAGTGTTTGGAGATTCCCAATGTCTTTGTTAATGAGTTCCATGATGATGAGCTCCATAAATTTGCAGACCAAGCTAGTCAGGCTTATGGGGCTATAGTTACCAGGGTCAGTTGTGACCCCTCCTTTGCGAAGCAGTATTACCGTTGCTGTGCGCCATTCTATGGGCACATAGCCTATGGAGAGGCTGAGGTTGAACAGTGTGTTTAGGTGGGGGATTAGTTCATTCAACTCCCTCCTCCTCCTACTATAAAACATTAACATATGCGTGAGATGCAATTAAATAGCTAAATTGGAGGCTAAACTCTCTCCACCCAAGACTGGAGCAGGCAGTCATGAGGAGAAGGTTAACACTTGCACCACACCTCCAGCCTCATATAGACCTACTAAATCAGCACTGGCAAAAAATACACATAAATACACTACATCATACTCAGAGGCTCTAAATAAAAACCTGCAAAAGCATCAGAGAGCTCCAAAGCAGACACCCACAAAACCTGCACCTCTTGTCACAAACCAGACAACACATAAAACACAAAATCAATGTACCGCACAATCACAGCCCTTAAGGTGAAATAACATACCTAATGCACTAGTAATAAGTGACTCAATAGACAGGCACACTGATGCCCCACTCACTAGGCTGGACAAGTAGAAGGTTACTGTTAGCTGCCTATCGGGAGCCAGAATCCGCCACATAACACAAGCACTCAAGTCACTCCAGAACAAGTATAAATATGACTCTGTCATTGTTCATGTTGGTGTGAATGACCTGAGACATACCTCCCTGGACTACATGAAAAGAGACATGGAAGAGCTCTCTGATCATGTAGTCCAGGTAGGTATGACCCTGACCCTGAGTAGCATCCTGCCCTTACATAAATGATACCTCAGTATAAAGAAAAAAATTATCAATTTCAACAATTGGCTAAGCTTCTGGTGTCATTCAAAGGGGATCCAGTGTCTGTCAGCCTAGGATGACATACTCGACAAGCCGCCTTGCTTCACACAAGACGGCTTGTACCTGTCACCTCTTGGCTTTCGAATATTGGCCAAGGCTCTTGCTGCCCCCTTAGTTTTTAGTCAAGGCTCAAAATTCAAACCCACCACCGTAAACAGCACAAGTAAAAAAATAAGGGTTATGCTACTCAACGCCAGGAGTTTAAATCTCAAATGCATGTGCTTGAAGCACTCCTAAGTATGGAGAGCGTCAACATCTGTGCAGTAACTGAAACCTGGTTTAAGGCTCCAGAGAGCACTCCAGGACTACTGGGCTACAACTCATACCACACATTTCGGCCACAAAACACAGACCGAAACACAAAAGGAGGGGGTGTATCCATATTCATCAAGGATACTCACACCTCCAGGGTAGTGGCGCAGCATGATACCCCTGAGATCATCCATGTGCAGCTAACATCGAGCAAATCTGCAATGCAAATTGTAACCTGCTACAGATCACCTGCCATGACCCAGGATAACCACTCCGCCTTTCTGGAGACACTGGAAAACATGAAGGTCCTACCGAACACCCTGATATTGGACAATTTCAATTACCCTACCATTAACTGGGAAAACTACTTGAGTACAAACTCCCAGGCTGAGCACTTCCTGGAATTTATCACCTCAAATGCCCTGGATCAGCTGGTAAACTCCTCTATCAGAGGCCACAACATATTGGACCTGGCCATCACCAACATGGGCGACAGGTGTTCCATACAGGAGGTCAGCCCGTCACTGGTTAGATCAGACCATAAACTAATCGCCCTGGATGTCCACACCCCAACACTGCCCAAGATGCAGAATCCTTTACAATTGCACTCTATGAGCACCTACAAGGATGCATGGATCGTGCCATCCCTAGCAAGACCAAGACTCACTCCCCTAAGAGAAGGAAACCAATCTGCTGGACCCCTGCCATAAACAGGTTATACAACAGAAGGAGGAAACTAGTTCAGAAAAAAAGCAAATCCCAAGAAGAAAAGACATCCCTGATCAGTATCAGTAAGAAACTAAGGTTTCTCATAAAATCTTCCAAGGCTAACTTTGAAAGAAAAATAGCCAAGTATTCGAAAGATAACCACAAAGCCTTCTTTAGCTATGTCAAGAATCTAAGTGGCAACTCACAGATATTCTCTGAGCTAGTGCAAAATAGCACAAAATATACTGAACCTACAGATATTGCCAACATCCTGGCAGATAGATTCAGTGCAAACTTCACCTCCCTCTCACCTTCAAAAGGGCCCTAAACAATACCAGAAAAGTGTAGTGTCCCAGAAATCACAGAAGCACAGGTGAAAACAGCCCTTTCAAAAACAAAAAACACAGCCTCAATGGGGCCAGATGGTGTTCCAGGCTGCGTCTTTCATGAACTACAGAACGAACTAACCCCCCACCTAAACACGCTGTTCAACCTCAGCTTTTCCACAGGCTACGTGCCCATAGAATGGTGCACAGCAACGGTTATTCTGTTCCACAAAGGAGGGGCCACAACTGACCCTGGTAACCTTCGCCCCATAAGCCTGACTAGCCTGGTCTGCAAGGCTATGGAGTGCATCATCATAGAACTCATTAACAAAGACATTGGGAACCTCCAAACACTTGACCCGACCCAGTTCAGCTTTTTTAAGGGCAGATCATGCCTACTAAACCTGGTTGACTTCTTTGAGACAGTCACCAAGGCCATAGATGAGGGAAAGGTGGTTCACACAGCCTAGCTTGACATCGCCAAGGCATTTGACACATTTCCTCACTCGGGTATTATAGAAAAACTCACCAGCCTGAACATAAACCCCTACGTCACAAGATGGGTTGCCAACTGGCTTACAGACAGAACTCACACGGTAAGAATAGCGGGCTCCAGGTCCGACTCTAAACCAGTCACAAGTGGTGTACCACAAGGCTCAGTTCTGAGACCCCTACCGTTCAGCATATATTTCTCAGAAGTACAGGCAAACACAGGAGGATTATGGATAACCAATTTCACCAATGACTGCAAACTGGGAGCCATAATTAACTCTCCAGCTGACATAAACATCCTTCAAAAAGGCCTTACTGAGACACACTTGTTGTCAAAGTCATGGCCTCAAGCTAAATGCCAAAAAATGCATAGTCATCCCGTTTGGGAAAAACAAAACACCCACAAATTACCACATAGGTGGCAGCCCATTTAATACAGAAGAGGTAATAAGAGAGCTGGGGACCCAGGTAGATATTAATCTCTCCTTTGACACTCATATTGCCAAAGTAGTTAGGAAATCCTTATATGTGGCCCATCTAATTACTAAGGGGTTCGCATCTAGAAATAAAGAGGTTATAGTGCCTCTCTACTCGTCACTCATCAGACCCATCATAGAGTACAATGCCCCATTTGGGATGTACCTCACAAGACACTTCCAACAGCTGGAAAGACCACAAAAGCACCTCACCAAAAGGATTACTGCCCTAAACATATGTTCTATGCAGCCCGACTGAAAAAACTCCAGCTGTACTCAGTGGCATATCGCTTACTCAGAGGTGATCTCTGCCTGACTTACAAAGCCATGTCCAACTCAGAATTGATAGACATGCTCCACCTAAAGAAATCCAAGTTACTGTGAGCCACACACTCTAGTGAGCTAAACCTAACCACAACAATAAATAGAACATGCTGGAGGGATAGATTCCTGTCACAGAGACTCCCCATGTTTGGAACAAAATTCCTAACTACATTAGGCAGAACCACTCACTAACACTCTTCAAGAGTAGCCTTAACGAGTGGCTGGGTAACAGAAAATACACCCCTGGGATCACTTCATTGGCACTGCTTGACAGAGGCTCAGTTAATTAATCAATGGAGCAGCGAAAGCCGACACACTCTGGCTAGGCTTAAAAATGCCCTCAGGCAGATACCCTAGTACCTACCTATAAACCTATGAACCTATGAACTAAATTTTAACAAGCATTAACTGAAAAAACAGAGCCACAGCATACAGCTAGATAGTATTCAATGCAACACAAATAAATCAATTTAAATGCTGCATTATTTGAAAAAAGTGCAGATAAAGATTTACTTAAATTCACTTATACGTCCAGTTGATTGCAGGTAGGTCTTAGCCGGCCAAAGCTCAGAGTTACACATCACAACAGTTGTCCGATGGAACCAGACCAAGGCCACAACAGTACATAATCCACTCACCCACAGACTGCTGTGCTTGCAGATTGTCACACTGTAGACAGACACATGTACGCAAGTGGTGTAATGTACAATGGCTACAACACATGCCTTGGACAGGCCATTTTGTCCCTGGCCACATAGCCTATCAAACTGCAAACAGCCACATATCACCAGACTGGTAATTGTAGACACATAGCAGGGGTATTAACAGATATCTCACCCCTAGGATACTAGATACAATAACAGTACCAAGCAGTATCACTCTGCAGGCAACAAACACTGTCTAACACAAGGCCACTTTGTGTACTCCACAGGTACTGTGCCTTTATTAGCATATATATTAGACATAGCCTGTGGCATGTGCAATAGTACTGTGAGCTGTAGTGTGTAATACTAGATAGGTAGAATTTTGAATCTGACATCATCCAACTGTGTGTGTGTGTGTGTGTGTGTGTGTGTGTGTGTGTGTGTGTGTGTGTGTGTGTGTGTGTGTGTGTGTGTGTGTGTGTGTGTATGTATATATATATATATATATATATATATATATATATATATATATATATATATATATAGATATAGATATAGATATATAGATAGATAGATTTATATATCAATACATCCTCTCACAGCATTATGGACAAGCCCATATGATCTATCTCCATGCAATGGCATGATTTTATGCCCCTGTGACTGGCTGCTGGTCTCAAAACTCCCTCTTCCACAAGGCCTGCTGATATCATCCACCTTAAGAGTACTGGCTGACAATCTAGTAACAGATAAACTCTGTGACACATGCAATAAGTACTGCAAGCTATAGTGTGTATTACTAGACAGTTAGGGGTTCTCATCTAATGTTATTTAACTCTGTGTGTGTGTATCAATATATCCTCTCACAGCACTATGGGCATGCCCACATGAGCTATCTCTGTGCAATGGTATGCATTTTATGACCCTGTGACTGACTGCTGGCCTCTGAATTCCATCCACTAGAAGGCCTGCTGACATCATCCATGTTAAGACTGCTGGCTGACAGTCTGATATCAAATAGACTCCATGGTGCATGTGCTAAGTACTGCAAGCTATAGTGTGTATTACTAGTTACGTAGGGATTCTAATTTCACAGCATTCAACATGTGTGTGTGTGTGTGTGTGTGTGTGTGTGTGTGTGTGTGTGTGTGTGTGTGTGTGTGTGTGTGTGTGTGTGCATGTGTGTGCGTGTGTGTGTGTGTGTGTGTGTGTGTGTGTGTGTGTGTGAGTGTGTGTGTGTGTGTGTGTGTGTGTGTGTGTGTGTGTGTGTGTGTGTGTGTGTGTGTGCACGTGTGTAAATATATCCCCTTACAGCACTAGAGACAAGCCAATCTGAATTATCTCTGTGCAATATTTATGCATTTTTTGGCTTTGTGCCTAGCTGTTGGACCTAAATTGCCCTCATCTATATAAGCATAATTGATATCCGCCACTCTCTAGAGTTGTATGTACAGAGTAACCATGTGGCACATATAAAGGGGAGCAGACCTTGTCACAGGGTATCAAGGCACGATGATGATGCCTGTCCCCATTGTCCCTGACATACTGTTCTACACATATTCACCTAGGGAGCCATGCACGTATACTGGCATACCTTGCTGATAGCATATTTCTGCTGTGCTGCTTTACATCATGTGCCACTGTATTGCTGCCATGTGTCCATAGTTTATCCGCTCAGACTCCTGGGACAAAAACATACACAGGTCTGTGACACACATCATTCTGTAACACTACCACCAGTGTACCATCAGACAACAAAGATACACAAAGTTGATGTGTAGTCATAACACATGCCATCATACAGTACCTGGCCCACAACAACTGCCATGGCATAACACTGCTGCACTATACAAACACACGTAAAGTAATATAGTCACCCTGTGCATCAGACACATATTTGCAGGTCCCTGCATTGATGGCATAAATGGAAGGGATATGGCACAGGTATCATCACATGCACAGGGTGTGGTGTGGGGGTGCCAGAGGCCTAGACTGTGCCAAAAGGTTGACAGCATGTGTGTGAGTCAGGAAGGGGTGCTAGTTAGATGGGCCATGAAGAGGTGCTCTGTGTGTCTGCTGGTGGCCTGCATGTGATATGGTGTTGGAGTGTGTGCATGTACACAGTCAAGCCCAGTGCTAGCCCTACACATGTGTATGGTGGACAGCTGTGGACTGTACATGGTAGAGTAGATGGGTCACCATCTCTGGTCATGAACACAGGAACTGGCTTAACCAGGAGTAGCACTGGTATCACCATGCCCAAGGTTAGACACTGTGCTAGTACCTGACAGTGACTGCTGTCTGCTGGGCCCATGTCCCCAGAGGACCACATGCCCATGGCCTGACACATTGTGGTGTGGACAGCACACATCCCTCTGAAGAACTACAGGTACTGTCATTAAGGGAGTGTGATTGTGCACGTTCACATGGACTTTCAGCAGATGGTGCTGCTGGCCTACGTCTACATGTCTGACATCCAATTCCAATCAGAAGTTCCAGCACAGACAATGTGCAGTTAAAGAAAGACACTATCTCAGCCCACAGTCTTTCCACTACATCAGTGAACTGATCCGGGGTGTAACCACTGCGGTGAAGAGAGTCACATATGTCAGAATGTGCTGCATTCATAATCCTAAACTTCCATCTGGTGTTGCATTCAGAACATGCCTGTGCCTCCATGACAGCCCAAAACATGTGTCGAATGACCCCTGATGTGACGCCCGTGATAGTTGATGGATGAAAAGTAGTCCTCCTTTGAGCACCCTGTCAAGCTGCCTGTGTGGGACCTCACCTGCTCTTTGGCAATAGCCAGTGTCTATGCTCACTGATGCCATAGTTGTCACACTGTCCTGCGCAATGTCATCATCCTCTGACTGTCCAATATCCGTGGCCTCTGGAGACTGGGTATGTGTGGGCATACTGACTGTGTGTGGGGACAATGCAGGTTGAAGAGAAATCTCAACCTCTGGGACAGACTCAGCCACCCCCAACCTCACCTGTGCCTCACTATGGCCACCATCATCATCAGAGTCCAATGAGACAGTGACATCATGTCATGAGGGGGACAGAAGCCAACCCCCCCCATGCACCTGTGAGAAGCAAGACAAAAGCAGTACATTACCACCTGCACCATTATGCATGGTAATCCACACTGACTCATACAGAGGAGGATCCACAACTACATTACATGCCTAACATCTTGTCATCTCTTATCCCATTCACAACACAAAAACTCACAACAATATATATATATAGACAAGTCAGGCACTTTATAACATTCACTTGAGGTACATCCAGTTAACGTTGCTAGTACAATATACCTGTGAGGTATAAAATATGGCAGTGTATATGATAAAACTACACATAACACCCAGCATGCCTATCTTGAGAATGATATGTCAGTTGTAGTATAACTGCCTCAGGTATGTACTATATCCCTATTGTGTTTGCACAGGCATTAATTGCATGTATAGCAGGCTATGTATCCACTCATAAGTATAAGTGCAAAGGTGTTAATGTTTGTACAAATGCACACCTGTGATTAACCAGTATATGCATTGCAGTTAACTGTTCCAGACTGGAACATGTAAATAGTCTACTCTGGCTAAGCACAGCAGTTGTACATAGGGTGAACTGGCAGCCCTTAACTTTATTAGGGTATATATGAGCTGTAAAATAACAGTATTGCACTTACCAAGTACAGGACCACTGGCTTTGGCCATACCTGATGGACCTATGAAAAGGTGCGGGAGAGGAATTGTTAGCATTACCAAATGCTGCAGTGCTACAAGGTAATATATGCAAATATCCACATGTGCACCAGCTACTGTGATAATGGCTATATTGCAGACATTCTGAGTATGTGTGTGCACAACTTGCATAAAACCCAACCCCCCTCAATGCAGATAGACCTGACACCCATGTACTGGTATGTACAGCCTGCCACAATGACGGAGACAGTATTACACTGGTGAACACAGTAAGCTTACCTGCATGCTTCTCTTCTGTGGACACTGTGGCACCCACCTCCAGGATGTATGGCATAATGGATGCCTCGGAGCTGTTGGTTGATCCTTTGTTTTCCAGGAATTCCTCTGTGGCCGAGAGTGGTTGTTCCATTGCAGGCATTCCACCAGTTGCAGTATGATCAATGGCAACAGCAGCTGCCCTTTTACATGCAGCATTCACCATATCTGTGGCTCAGTGTCGGACCTGCTCATAGGTCCTGTCCTCTTGGCCAATCTGATTAACAGCCCACATAAGGTCTGCCCACAATGCTGCCCACTGTTCACGATTGTGCTGAACCCTGCTAAGATGTGATGGTGGTGCCTGAGGCCATCCAGTATTAACTCATTATCTGCAGTTGTGAATGGTGGATGTTTCCTGTGATATGCGGTTCCTGAAAGATAACAAGAGGGGAGCACATTACAGGACCAGATATGTAGACACCCACTATGAACAGATCCTCCACGTCCATAATGGCCTGCACTATTCACTGTTCCCCCACACTTCATACCTCACAGTCTGGAACTACACTACATGTGTGGATATCGCCAAGATAGTTGCAATACTGGGTTATGCTCCTGTGTGCATAGATAGATTCTGCTGTATGTCCCTACACCCATCACTGCAGTCTACTGTGGTGTGTCCCCTATGGGTAAATTCCCACTAATATGTCATACAGCCACTGTCAGACAAATAGCAGTGTGCTATTACAACAACTATATGGGGACTGTCCATCAACACCAGTGTGCCAAAATGACAGAAAGCAATGCAGACCTGCTGTAGTATATGTCGCCTGTAGGCATCATACCTCCCAACTATACAAATTTTTGCAGAATGTCAAGATGATTGCCTCATACATGTGGTCCTATTCACACAAACCGGTGGATGTCTGACAAATGTTTGGCCAATCATTGACGGTTGATGTCAGAATATACATTCAGATTCTGACTTTCACATGTCATACCTCTCAGAAAATAGTTATGCTATAGTAATATGTGTTAGTTTACTCATGTTTTTACATTGTATGGGCAATATATATATATATATATATATATATATATATGGATCACCTTTATATCCTCGAAATCGTGTTTCGCCGACACACTAATCACCGACACCAAAAGACCGACAACAAAAAACACCGACAACGCAAAACACCGAAAACCATTACACCAACGCACTACACGTAAACAACACAGTACACTACAAAACATATCCACTATCCCTAACCCAAACCCTAACCCTAAGGTCCGACACTACGCACTTACCCTACCTGCACCCTAACCTAACTCACTTACCCACCCCTAACCCCAAGATCCGTCACTAACGCACACTCACCCTACCTGCACCCTAACCCTAACTCACTTACCCACCCCTAACCCCAATATCCGACACTACCGCACACTCACCCTACCTGCACCCTAACCCTAACTCACTTAACCCACCCCTAAACCCACAGTCCCTCACTATCGCACACACACCCTACCTGCACCCTAACCCTAACTCACTTAACCCACCCCTAAAGCCACAGTCCCTCACTATCGCACACTTACCTGTCCGCTCCCTAACACTAAATCCCTCACTCGATCGCACACTTACCAAGTCCGTCGGGTTCTCACCTTGTCGGTCATCTGCGTTGTCGGTGTTTTCGTCCCGTCAGATTCCGTGTCGGCGAAACGCGTTGTCGGGCATCTGAAGGTGACCCATATATATATATATATATATATATATATATATATATATATATATATACTCTGTCACTGAGTTTGTCTCTTTTGCCCATCATTAATTTTGGCTTTGCTCTGATTTCTTGCTGTAGAAGGTTGACAGGTATCTTAGGCATAGCTCTCAACCAAACTGGAACACATGTCAATGACACAGGAAAGTAGCCAGAGTACAACAGGGACATTCAGTGACACTTTTACAATGTTAGAACTATGTATGTGACATATTCACATAAGGAAAGAAGGTGATATACAGTACATCGTTTGATGTTACAGGACTGTGCACCCTTAGTTATTGTCACTATGTACTACGTGTAATCCACTAGCTTTCCTACAACAGCTGATTGTTGTGGGAGAGATTGACAGGAACAGAGCTGAGATATGCTGGAAAGCAGGATCAGGTGTGAGTCATGCCTGTAGGTATAGCACAGCAGAGTATCCATGACATCTCAATACCATAGATGTACGACAAGTCTACTGCTGTGAACCTGTTCTTCATACCTCCATCCTCCTATCTACATCCTGTTATATGGAGACATCTATTACATACCTGGTGGAGGGCAGTATTCTATTTTTGAATCTTTCCTCTGGAAAAGCTTGTAAAATACACTGTCTGTGTGCCTGAAATCTCATACAGACCTGTTCCCCAGCACCAGTTGCTTGCATTTTGAAGGTAATGCTCATTAGCAGTTAATTGCCACTGTACCAGTCAGTGACTCAGAATTGCTAATTCCAGCCAAAACAGCTGAATTGCAGTATCAGTAGCCAATGACATGCCACCACAGTGCAATATATAAGGCCATCATGTAGGCCTTGGCCCCTTTCTTACTGTTTGAGATGGACATTACTGAGGTGTGGTGACTTCAGCATCACAAAGGGTAGGTACAACTACTGTCCACTGTAGAGATTTGTGAAGTATGTGCACAGTTTTTGCCTAATATGTTTGGTCAGTATCCCATAACATTGTGGTCATCTGGAAGTTCACTAGCAAACATTGTGGGTTGATGTCGTAAGGGAAGAGAGACATATGAGTATCATACTTCATACCCATCAGAATATGCTTGCTAATGCAGTAGCTGTTAGTCTAGCAACCTACTATCTTTGTAGGGGCAAACTGTTGAACATGTCCCTATCTCTGGACCTTTGCCCCCCAAGTAAGTATTGCTGTGTCTAGATCCCTTGCTCTAGGGGGTTGGGAGGTATGGTAGGTCTGCAGCAGCTACCTTTACATACAGCTGTGTATGCTACAGGCTGCAGCTGCTGCTGCAGCCTACAACACATTGGGGGGGAATTATTAACACTTTGTTAGACAGCAAGCTGTATGTGTAACTGTGGCAGCTGTCTCAGGACTGTCATTGCACAGATCCAAGATAATGGTATTCTATACAGTCTAGTCAATGCATGTGCATAAGGTACATCTGTTATGCAACAGTTCGAATAAGAGAGCGGTAGGCAACATATAGTTAGGTGATATGGATATGTGCACCGTGTCTCTGCCTGTAGGCCTTTATCATGCAAAACTGGGCAGCAATTAATTAAGTAGCAGTAAACTGTGGAGATTAAAATTGCAAGAGATAGTCATTACATGTTGTCTGCACAATAATGTAATTGAAGTGCGTCACAACACTGGACTCAGACCCAGGACTGTCTGTGGCAAAATGTACTACATACAAGGCATTTAACAGACTGAGCTACTGAAACACTGCACAAGCATCTGTATTTGCAAATTTGCAAAATATATGTGGACATATACAAGCTGTCAGAGACATTTCTACATCCATGTGTATGTGAGTGGCTTTATATGATTGTATTATGATTGTATTTCAGCACCTGGGTCCCAGTTTTACATGTACTTTGCCATAGCTGCCTTAACAGGTGTCTTTCCACAAGTTGCTGATAAAAGGCCACATATACCTGTTATCACAAGCCTCATGTATATCTTTGGCTATCCACTGGTGTATTATTGCACCAGGGTCCAAGGTACATGTCTATTTTTCCCATTCCTTTTAAATACAATTTACGTGCTTAATGACAGTAGGTACCAGTCAGTATGTATTGCTGGAAACACCTGTGCAACTTAAGACATGTGTAGCATAGTGGGTTAATGTACTGTCATATAGTTGAGAGGGGCCCAGGTTCAAGACTTGCCAGAGGTGTTTGTTTTCTACATGTGAGTAACACTGTCATAGACACATATAAACATTAGAGCTCATTTAAGCTGAGCTAAGCAAAGAGGTGCTCTGAGCCACACTGCTCCACACCAATCCATGCAAACCCATGCTGTAAAAATATAAAGAAAAGTAAAAGGTGGGTGACAGGGCTGTGGTGAAATGGGGACAAGCAGGGGGAAAAACATAGTGAGCAGTGGGTAGGGATGTGCAGGAAAAGTGTAGGAAAGAACCATAGCTATCTATTTCTTGTACAGCAACAGCTGTGCATTATGACAGTTTTTGTAGATGAATTTGGAATCTCAAACCCCAGAGAGAGGGGTGAGGACAACATAAATGTGTTGTCAAGCCAATTGGACCACATTAGTTTTGACCAGGGGACATGTGTGCAAAATGGAGAGCTATGTATGGGGCGATATTTTTTGTGGGGCAGGTGCCCATTTTTTTAAGGATATAGTGGAATTTTGGGAAGGAACATAGGTACATGTGGGGAGGTCAGTTGGGTTGGAGAAGATGCAATAGCAGTCAAACAAGACAGACAAGACAGCAGACAGGGGTGGTGTGTGACACATGAGGGGGTAAACACCTTGGATGGGGTGGGTGTTGTGGAATCAAAGACGCATGTGCTTCCAGACTGCAGCAGCATGACTGAGGTCCTGACCCATGGGTAGTCGACACTGCTCCTTCACTACCCTGAAAGTGGCTGTGGCTGGAGGCTGGGTGCCAGGGCTAGCCTGCCCCACCAGGTTGGCAAGTGTGCCCTCAATCAGGCACAGGCATTATTCATAGCTCTGATGAGCAATCCTGTGCACCATGACCAGTAGTTGCTGCTGGGTGACTACTGCACCTCCAGCCTCGCTCCCAGGTGGAGACCAGGCCCTTATCCTGAGGTGGTTCCATCTGTTGCCACAGGTAATGCAGGGGCAGCAGAGATGGCACCACCAGCCTGAGTCCCAATTTGCCAGGACCTGAAGCCATGGCCAGTTGAGGTAGGGTAGGCGGATCACTTGAAGCCACCCTACCCTGACGTGCTGTGGTGATGGAGGTATAGCAATAAGTATAGGTTAGTTATGAACAAAACATATTGTTAGAAATAATAGCATGCCAGAACAGTGAAAATAACCCAAGTGCATAACAATGCATATTATATGAAACACAACAATAAATAACAGAACAGTCAGTAAAATGACAGCATGCAAGTAACAGTTGCAGCATAAAGCCAACTGAATAGGTAAGTCAACAAGATATGTTAATATGCAACCATTATAATACATAACAATAATAAAATGCATGCCCCAAAATACATTTTAATGTAACAACATATGTTAGTAGTGAACCATAACCAATGAATAACAATAATAAATATATGAAGATGGGGGGGGGGGGCAGAGAGAAAAACAGGGCATTAGTACTATTATTGACTATATACCTGACAGCAGTACTACTATCCACTTTACAGGTCTGTCCTTTCTTTATGTATACAAGTCGCATATAACAGCTGTAGCACATACACACCTCTCATGCTATCCGCATATGACAGTATGGGACAAGCAGCAACAACTGCAGGTATACAACTACACAGAACACGTGCACATCAGGTGGACCATTATAACTACCAAGGTGTACTGTGGGCTGATGTATTGACAGTCTGCTGTTTAGGTACTTGTGTCGATGATAAACCTGTGACAGAGGGATTACACACACTACTAATTACATTACATGACAGCATGACACTTGAAAGACATGTATGTGTACAGTACAGAAACTAAACAACTATCATGCCTTGCTTGGCAGGCATGGGATAGAACCCATTGGCAGTGACTCCAGAGGACATCTGCATGCCATGTATGAATTGGCTCCAGCAATGTTTTTACAAACACTCCAGGCATACAGCCATACCAAGAATACACGTTACGTATTTCAATTTATTGTATTAGTATAATATTTATGTCCTTTATTTTATGCTGTATTGTCACATTCTTGCTAATATTTCAATCAGTCTGTGACATCTAAACACACAATTATTTATTGATAATAAGGGCTAGCTCACCCATTTACTTGTAGTTCCTGTGTAAAGAGAAGTTGCGAGCATCATGTAGTGAAACCTGGCAATAAATTAGAACCCTGGTCTGTGTGTGCCAAAATATACTTTATACAGTGCATTTAACAAACTGAGCTGCTATTTGCCTACAGCTTACCTGGAAACAAAATATGACCTGGTAGTACTACTACAGTTTTATATTAACCTACAGTGACAGTAGAACACACATGCATGAAGTACAAGCATGACAGAGATAGTAGGTAACCTATACATTACTATATGGACTGCAGGTGTGCATAGTATATTGTTAGTGGGTTTAAATATCCGTCGAGTCAACAAACAATATCAAATCATGGAGTGGGCTACCTCACTGATATAACTTGCTTATCTGCTGTTTGTGGATGACAGGGCATTATGTGGATAATAGTGGCCTAGAATCAGCCTTGACTGGTACTATATGTGTTAAACAATATCATTTGGCAGCCATTATATTTGCAGTCTACAGCTATTACACTGTTATACTTGATTAAAGCACCTTAGCCCACACCCTGAATACATATGGCTCAATTGCAATGGTTAAAACAAGAGATTCCTGGTGTACACAGTTTAACTTGGTGTTATTGGTATTGGTTGATGTGTTATTGTAGAATAGTTGTCATTATTCATTTCTTACAAAACAGTTCTACTTCCAAACATAACAATTGTGATTATGCAGGTGTTGCAATACAGCTATAATTCCACACTTATTGCACTAGAAACTTTATTGTAAACACTTTCTTACAGTTAATTCTTTACTCTTCCTGCTTATTCCACTATAGTTGGTGGCATTCACTTATTTCAGTACAGCTCTTAGTCCACATTCATTGCAATACAATCTTTGCTGTATATACCTAATTGCAGTTAATGCTTTACTCTTTCTTGCTTATTTGACTATAGTCAGCATAATATATTTGTACTCACCACACTCTTGGCACAACCTGGCCAAGCACCCAACATGCACCTTGAGGTTGTGAGCCCTCCCCACTGTAGCTGTTGGGAGAGAAGAACACCATTATGCATACCCGTTTAGCAGAGATTCAGATTAGATATTAGTGATACAGAGGAAAAGGTACTTACATACATGTGGGACATCCCCTTACCAAAGTTCTTGGACCCAGGTGTCCAAGAGATCCCCCTTATATCTCTTTAGGTCATCGTAGTGGTGACAACACTGCTCACCTGTGCAGGGAATACCAGTTGCACTGGTGAGGTCCCTTGCCAGCCAGTCCCACACCTCTGCCTTGCACTCTGAGCCCTGGTAACCTCCCTGCAGAAGCCGGCTTTCATGTTTTTTACCCGGATTCTGACCATGACCTTGGACCCCAGAAAACCCCAATGCTGCACCCGAAAGCATGAACCCTCACCAACAAATGCCATAGTATCCTTCAGAGACAGAACTTCAAGGGATTATGGTGTATCTTGCCTATTGGGCTTAATATAGCCTGTTTTCCCACCCTTACACACCACTGGGCAATATTTAAAAATGTGGCCCATTGCTTAGCAGCTCACAAACCTCTGCAGCTGAGATGAGCTGTGCGAAAACCCAAAAACCCATATGCTTAGCAGTGCTTAACTGTGCACAAACCAGTTAAGCAGATCTGAACAGTGCATAAACATTTTCAGCCATTATTGTGTCTATGCAGTGCTCAGCAGGTCTTAGCAGAGCTTAGATGAGCACAGCAGTCCAGAATTTAAAAATAATTGTCACAATCTTTATTACAAAACTAAATGTTTATTTTCCCTTCTGTGTATTCAAACCTGGCACGTACTGCTCATGAAGTCTTAAATCTACCCATTTCACTAAATGGATATGTGAAACTCTGCTATAGCTTTACATATACCTCTGAGCTACATATAAGCACTGCTGAGCACCTCAACACTCCACACAAACTGGCTCAGCTACACTTAAACCTGACATTTAAGTATATAATGAAATGCATCCTGTTTCTATTTTTAGATGTCTGGCAGGTGTCTTGGCAACACTTAACATTGCTGTGCTCCATGCCGCATTGTGCAAATTAAAAAAAAAAATACATTGATATAATGCAATTGGACAGTGCAGGGTGTCTTACCCATCTGCAGACACAGTTAACACTACACTCCCTACACTGATCCAGTAAACATGTTTCTTGTCTCTCGCTTGGTAACATGCCATGATTAATATGCATAGCGTGCTGTCGAGGAGGAACCATGTACACAGTTATGGTACCTTCATGTAGGCTCTACACTATGCCTACACAGATTATAATAAATCCTGGGGAATGTCTTTTTTTACTTTCCATTCTCTTCCAAATTATCTTCATAACAACCTTATAGTCTGCATTATGCAATAGTATTGGTCCACAGTTTTTATTTTATTTTTAATTCCTTCTTCCACCTAAAATTAAGTATTCACCTACATAAATCCCTATACATAAAACATACATTGAACCATTCATTCACAACCTTTAAGAAACACTCATTGTGTCAATCTGTTAAAATCTTCTGCATTTGGTGTTCTGTCTCATCTGGTCCTGCAGCTGATTGTATGTTAACTTGTCCAAGTATCTTATATAATTAGATTTTCCCGGTTAGAGGTCACCACAGTAGAGCACTAGTCCGCTTATGATTGGCAGTAGATTTTACAGAGTCGAGTTGTCAGCCCGGTACCCAACCTTCAAAGAAAGAAGACACACACACTCACACACCTACCTGCATGTCTTTTTAAAGTTTAGTTGACCACGGGGAGGACATGCAGACTCCACACAGAAGGCACTCCAGCCAAGACTCAAACCAGAAAGTCTTTTGCTGTGAGTCGACAATGCTAACCGCTGCACCTATCTTATCTAATTCATATGAGTAAATATCCATTTCCAGTTCTTTATTTTCTTGTTCTGATAACCTTTTAACATTCCACATTCTTTATTGCTCTTTCTTTTTATCTTTAAAAATTCTTTTAAATAGTCTACCACAATATTCATAATCTAATCCTGGATTATTTTCATTTTTCCTCTGTCCTCTTTCATCTCTCTAATTATGGCACTATCTTCCTTACCTAAATAATAATTCTTTAATTTTCTGTTGATTCAGTTTATAGAGTATGCGTTCTTTAACAAAATATTCATTATTATTCCTTTCTGGATCCTTTAAAGCATTCTTTACATATTCTTCCATATTTTTTTTCCTTTTTCTAATTTTCTTACATCCTTTTGACAATTTAAAAAACACTTTAGTATATTTCTATTTAAAAAAAACACCATTCAGATCAATCTTTATAAAATATTCTCATATGATCTTTCCATAATTGTTATTATTTCCTTTCCATTTTTATCCCATGCTCTCTCATTTATTCTTTTTATCCCTTCTCTTATTTTTAGATGTTCATTATTCTCCTTTACTTCTCTCCATATTGCTAAATGATCTAAAAATTCTGTTACAATTGTCTCCCCTTCAGCAATACTCAACGTTTCTGATACAAAGAAATAATCTATTTCACTGTTGTATGCACCCCAATTGTATGCTCATGGATTATTATTCAAAAATATTAACCTAAAACATTTCAAAACTTCTAACATTTTTTTCACATCACACCCTCTTTCTTTCATTTTCCTCTCAAATCACAATTGAAATCTCCTGTCAATATAACATTCACATTTATTACTAAGTAATCTAAAATCGTATGATATAAAATGTCCCTTTCTTTGCATGTAACATAGACATGTATAATGCTCTAATCCTATATTCCTGTTTTTTTTACCATCTTAGATCTACAGTAGTTAATCTACCCATCATCACTAATGTTATGTTTAATATTTTCACTGGCTTTTTACAAAGCATCACTATTCCCGAACGTCATTCATTTCCCACGTTCCATATTGTATCTCCTTCCCAAAGCTTTTCTGTCTGCAGTCTTTCCTTTTTTGTCAAAGGTCTTACATCTTCCAATATAATTACATCTGAGCAGCACTTAGTACTCCTGTTTAAAACTCCTGTCTTCTAACTATATTCTTATTACTATTTATATCAACCAAAAGTACTCTAAAGTTGTCACTGTCTCTAGTTTATCATCTTAGATATTTTTTTCTTTAAACAAATTCCCCCTCTATCTCATTAAATTTTCCAATTCCTTTTTTTGTCTGTTTTACACTTATCCCTTTGAACTTTCTTTTTCTATCTTTTTACCCTTTTACCAATAGAAATGTTTCCTTTTATTATTTTCCACAAAAAGAAATATCTAGCAAAGCTAGACTTTCCACTGAATGATAACGTAATCCTTTTGTATCTGAGGCAACATGGGAAATATGCAAATTACCATTTAAGGATATCAGGTGTTTCAGCTAAATGGCAATTTTGAAAACACCTAATTACATATATCCCATGTTGCCTCTGATACAAGATGTTTAAGGTATAACACAGTGGAAAGCCTAGCTTTGCTAGATTTTTCTTTTTATGTTTTTTAACCAATTCGTTTTCCTGTGTGACCTTTTTACTCATTGTTTTCTTTTATTATTTTCTAATTTATATCTTCCTTATCACTTATTTCAGACTTCATATATGCTCTATGACATCTTCTCTTTTATTTTTATCTCTGTCTTTATCTTCATTTTTATATCCCCTTTATCTTCTACTTCTATCACTTCTCTTTCTACATTTTCTTTTCCTTTGTTTTCTTATTTGTCTTGTCTGTCTAATTTACATGCCATCCATATTTTTTTATTTTATTTTTTATTTAACATTTGTTAAGTGTGAGTCAGTTGAGTGAGATAGAGGAAGGTGTTGGGGGGATTTGTCATGTCAGTAGATTTTTGGCATTTATATTATGTTATCAAACATTTACAAGTTTGAATAGCATATGGTTGTCACCATAGGATAGAACACGTAAATGTTCTAAAACGTAATAAAAAAAAAAAAAAACACAAAAATTAACTCCACACCCCTGCTACTTAAATATACCAACTCCAAGATCGCACTACACTGCAGAAAAGGGAAATCTTCCCATTCTGTGCTGTAATGGAGATCTCCTTTGACACACTCGCACATCATAAAATTCGAACATATGCTGCCGACCATATGACGTTTGATTTTTTCGCTGTGCGATAACGTGACATAGACCCGATTTTTGTATGAGAACATTCTTAATCTGCTCATGTAAAGTTGATTATCTATTTCTTGTTTCATTTGCATTGTAATACTTAGCCTTATTTCTTTTACTTTCCTTACATACAGGGACATCTGGATTGCAGTCTGCAAGACCACCTGTAAATGATAAGCACACATTCATTATTGTTAATACTGTATAGACGTCCCTATTTGGGCGGGACTGTCCCGAGATCAGCAGCCTGATCCCGAGTCCCACCCTGCCGCCAGCCTCCGGCCAATCAAAATTACTAAACACGGAGTTTAGGTTCCCGCATTAAACACGCGAAGCTCAGGATTGATTTTTTTGGCCCATATGCCATATGGCCACCATCAAAAAAAAACGGAGCTTCTCATGTTGAATGCGGAACTGCAATGCATTAAACACGAGAAGCTCCGTGTTTAGTGCAGAGCTACTGAGTGAGCTCAGTTCTTAAGACCTTTTTTTTTTTTTTTTTTTTGGTCTTCACTTGCCGTGAGAGACCTTCTTTGTCTTTTTTTGTCCCTACCTGGGGTGCTGGAAATCTGGCAACCCTGGATACAGCCGAGTGACGTCTCCAGGCATTTCTGCAGTTACTGCCTACTGCGCCTCTAGACATCAAATATTGCCTGTTCATATTTGCATTAATAATTCCAAAACCATGCTACATACAAGGTATCAAAATATTTTATCTTGAAGCATACACGATGGCAAACACAACTGTATTACTATATGGCCTCTGTCAATGACTGTTTGTTAGAACTCTAAGGTAATAACTTCATTTTTAAAGGCTGAAGCCACACCCACTGGGAGTTAAAGGTACACACTCCAAAGGGCTGTACTGGAGGGAATGAGTTAACTTCTAGCCAGGGCCATGGAAGTAGTATTTCCCCTTCTGGGAGAGGTGGTTCTTGTGGTCAGAGCAGCAATGCTGAAATGACTACTCTACCATGCACAACTCACACCTGTCCAAGATGCCAGGATGTAGTGCTAGCACAGTGCTTGATTGTGCTCATGCAGACACACATACATTGAAAAAGAAACACTTGCCCATACCACCTCACATACATGCACTCTCTCTAAACAGTACTGTTGAATGTTATACATCTGTTGTTTCTAGCCCTTACCACCGTATTCTCTTCTGTATACATGTGTTTCTTCCTCACACACACTCACGTCTTTGGTATCAGCAATGTCCTCCTGCCACCCCTCAACTACTCTCTGCAAATGTGCCCTTTCCTTTTCATATGTCTTTGTGATTCATGGTTGTATATATATATATATATATATATATCTGATGCACACAGTGGATATTTAATGCTTGCTTACTTACAAGCTTGTATTTATCAATACATATTAAAGAAAAAAATATTTGATTTCTTGCTCCTACTCAATTATGATTGATTGTTTATATAATTGTTTAACCTAATTGTATTTCAGTTAGCATTGTAAGTAAAGCAGTGGATCCAGTAGTTACTTCAGTTTTGCTTCTTGATATAATTGTGCAATGAGGGTATAACTGACTTGTTCCATGTTTTACAGACAGTGGTCAGTTGAAATGCTTGATGTGCAGTATTGGATAGAATACATAACTGTATATTACAAACATCAGACATAGGAACCATTACTGACATAAATGTAAACCTCAGACAAATTATCTCCTTAGTGGGCATATGCAAATTTCCATATGATAGAACATTGTTATGTAACTTTTTTTATTACAAGTTCCACACTTGCCTTGTCATTACTGTAAGCACAAACTGTGTCCCTGGGGGTGCCTCTGTCTGATGTGATCAGATCACAGCCATTACATGGATAATTAATGGTTGTGGAGTATGACAGGCAACAGTTTTCCTATTTGCATGTGAACGTGATCTTAGGCTTTCATTTAGGTAGTAATTGCATATGTTGTCCTTTGTCTCTTAGCCAGAGCCAGGGCGTACTGTGCACATCTTCATTAGCTACCACATCCTACAGCTGGTGGATCTCCTTCAGACACCTCATTTGTATCTGCTGGTGCTGTTGATGGCTCTGCCCGTGGTCCTTGAAACTGTTGTTCTGCACCTTGCTGCCCTTGTTGAATCTAATTCCTGAGAATATACTGTGTAACATGGCAAAAACTATAACTGTTTCAGCAGAGGTGCCTTGGTCATACTGCAGTGCACCTTCTGAAGTGTCTAGACAATGTAACCTTGATTTGAGCAATTCAAACACATATTCTATGATATTTCTGGTTTGGGCATGGACCTGGCTATATCCTTACTCAGTGGGATTGAATGGGTTTCTCATGAATGTCAAGAGACAGGGCATAGCCTGCATCCCCCACTAGATGCTCTTGAGGGATGCCACTCCTAGCAAACCTAGTGTACAGCTCACAGATGTGCCATAAGTGTGAGTCGTGGAAACTGCCTGGGATACCTGCCAGATATTGCAGATGATCCCTTGGGCACTGCAGACAACCTGACAGTTTATTGTGTAGTAACCTTTTCTGTTGATGTACCTTCTTCCCTGTTAACCAGGTGTGGCTTTTATTTCTATGTGTGTGCAATCCATGGCCCCAACACTTTAGAGAGGTTTGCTACTGCACAGAATTCCTGCATGGTTCTTGCTTTCTCCTGTGAGGCATGTGGGAAATAGATCCCTTGCATCTTGTAGCATTGAATTTACGAACTGATGTAATATGCTAGAGGATGATGCCTGTCACACCCCTAATATAACCCCTGTGGGTCTCTGGAAAGTACCAGTAGCTAGTATATAAAATGCTACACATACCTCTGTTTCCACTAGGAAACAGGGTTCTGTATAATTTCCCTGGGGCCTGAGATGGGGGGATGGGCAGAGGTTGTATATTTTGTCTATTGTTTCCCTGTCCACCCTGTATTTCTCAGCAATTTCTGTGTCATACAGTCCATGATAAGTCAAACAGGGTCTAAACATCTGAGGCCTGGTGGCCTGAAATACAGTTTAATTTACAATGTTGCTTATTTACATATTTACAGTTTATATAATGTATATAATTTAGCATTTTCCTCCATCATTAACAGATATTCACAATTGTCTTATTTTCTTCTATTATTTCAACTTCTTTATCTGGCCGGCCACGGTGGTGCAGCGGTTAGCATTGCCACCTCACAGCAAGAGGTTCCCCAGTACAATTCTCAGCCTGGGTGCCTTCTGTGCAGAGTCTGCATGTCCTCCCTGTGGTTGTGTGGGTTACTTTCGGGTGCTCCGGTTTCCTCCTAAAGACATGCAGTAGGTGGATTGGACACTCTAAATTGGCCTTAGGTGTGAGTGTGTGCATGTGTGTGTGCCTTCTGTGGAAGGTTGGGCACCAGGCTGGCAACTTGACACTGTAAAACTCCACTGCCAATCATGAGCGGAGAGATGATCTGCTGTGGCAACCCCTAACCGGCAAAAGCCAGAAGAAGAAGAATTTCAACTTCTTTATCTATCTTCCTTATTAGGCCCCCGCTCTTTCTTCCATAACCACCAGCTAATTTTTCATAATATTGTTACTAGTATCCATTTCCCATTAAACATATTTTTAAATATCCTTTCATTCCAAATAGTCCATACAACATAAATTTGTATCTATCTTTTTAACATATTCCTTGCTTTTATTCCTGTAATGTCATACACAATCATATCGATATATCTAATCCACCTGCTTTATATCTTCAAAAAAATTCACATAAATTTTCCAATAATTTCACTACTCCACTACATTTGAAACAGCATTTTCTGTAGTTTTCTCTTTGCCACAATATATAGATACATGTTCTTTCACTTATATTTTTATATGACAAATTTCCATTTATTGATAATTTATTAATAACCAGCCCCCATAAAAAATCTTGACATTCCACTTTTTATTACACCATGCATTCCTTATTTTTATAGCTTTAATCTGCCCATCTAACATAATAATATTTTATCATTATATTTATACTACCACATTTCTATCTTTTTCAATTTCCTCAACTTTTATTTTCCATAGAATTATGTTTTCTTGATAATATATCATTTCTTCATTTATACATTCTTTTCCTCTTTTAAATCTTTTCAGAATTTCTCATATTTTTCATATTTACATTTAAGTAGTTTTTACCACTAACTTATTTTTCTCACTGAATCACTTTAATGCTTTATGCAAATTCAATGAGGCAGCATACACAACAGGATTTATTCAATACCAGACTTTTACTTTTCACTGGATTCAATATTTAAGCCCATATAAATGAGATAACTTGTAATATCCCTTTTTCATGTACGATTGACACCATCTAACAGCTTTCTAGAAAACACAAAGCTCCTTTATTTCTTCTGCTAATCTTTTCAACTGTTCCCAACTTACATTTTTACAAATCTTATACCTAACACAAAACACATTTACTGAAGCATATGTTTCTTTTATCTTTTACTATATCACCAGTATGTTTTTCCTTATTTAAAGTCATGCCTATTGGTTTTAATCATTAATCAAAGTGGCATACTACTTCTTTCATCAAAACTTTATTTTTTGCATTTGCTATAATATCATCTGCATAAGTCAGCATGGTTAGAATTCTTATTCCCTCATTTGCTATATAACTTACATCCTTCATTTCACATTTACTTCCCTTATTAGTACATTATAACTAATGCAAATGATATATTACTCATTGGACATCCCTGTCTTATGCCATTCTTTGTATCTATTTTTTACTTAACAACATATTTATTGAAATATTATATGCTGAACAACATACATTCTTATTTTTTGCTTATATTATATTCTTCATGATAACCCATAAAGTTTCATGCAGTTTTGTATCAAATGCTTTGCTCAAATCTCCTATCATAAATTTAGCATCCATCCATTTATCTTCCGCAATCTCCCTTACTACCAATAGTAATGCTTGACATCATTTTCCATTTAGACTATATAGACTATCTATCGTAATGGAGAGAATTCAATAAAGCCTCCATGGACTTATTTTCCATGTAGGCAAAGTGGCACAGTGTTTACATGGAAGTAAGCAGATGTGCAATGCAGTAAACAGAGCTAAGGGGCATACACAAGTGTGCAAACACAGAAGTATCCATGGTATGCAAATCGCCCATGCAGGTGAAATATATGCAAATGAGGGTGATGGAGTGATGCAGCAAGTAGAAAGTCCTGCAGACCCTGTGTTGGTGTCCATAATGTACACGGAAAAATTCTATATAAAGGATGTAAAAATGACTCCAGGGTCTGTAAAAGTGAACTTAGAGTGTCAGAGATAGCATAGTGGACACAGATGTGTGTAAAACTATGCACCGTGTGTCCAAAACCATATGGAAAATAATGTAAAATAATTTTATTTTTTTAATACCCTATGCATGCTTGCACGGCACACAGCAGTGCTTGAACATGCTTTTATGGAAAAAAATATATAAAGAGTGTAAAAACCTGCATTTGTGAGTTGGTAACAGTAATGCATTATAGGAGCCTGTGTGGAGTATTTACAACATTACACGACTGTGGTTTCTAACAAGGCATGCCCTGGAACCGTGCAGTTTCCAGGTTCTGTGCACGGATCTGTATGCAAATGAGCTGGGCTTACTGAATAGCAGAAATGGGTATCTGTGTCGACAGATCCCATCCATGTGGGCACAGGACCATGTTGTTGTCCACAGAAGAGATAGCTGACATCAAAGGGGGGGTCTGAGTGCTTTTAAGCTCATTGGAGCTCAGCGGTGCCTGTTTGTGTGGGATGCTGCTGAGCTGAGCAGGGAGGAGTGTGTACACCGACTGCAAAGATGTGTTTACCTCTGAGGCACATGGTTGATTGTGTTTGCTCATGCTTGCATGGCATGCCACTGTGCTGAGCTTGACCTTCCATGGGACTGTGTTGATGGACTGCTAAGCTCTGTTTATCTTTGTGGTGTGGAATTTTGCGGTGGGCCGCAGTGCTCAGCAAGGAAGGCTGTCAAAAAAATAAATAAATAAAAAAATGGCTGAGAAAGGCAGTGATTTATTAATTACTGATGAGGCCTATTTCACTTAAACTAGGGCCATTAAAACCCCTTAATGATGTACTTGGCAGGTGGAATGCATCATAGTTAGCCAATCACAAAGACTATACCTTCAGCAGAGCACTATAAAGTATGCATACATACTACAATCTGATTTTTCCTCATACTCTGCAGCATTAAAGTACAGACTTTGGAATTTTAACTGAGAATGCTAGGGCTGCTGCAGGTCTGTTACATATTTATGTGATAGATGCTAAGATCAATGCAGCTTCTGCTGATGTTGACCATAGGTCTAGACTTAGAAGGAGAAGAGTGATTAGCCCAAGAGTAAAATATTGGGAGCTACATGAGCTGGAGATTGTGGAGCACTACAGGGTGGACAGGGACATACCATAAGAATGCACTGAGCTCTGCTGACCTCAACTCAGATCCAGAGCCAACAGAGGGGAACCCATCCCAGTGGAAACAAAGGTATGTGTAGCCCTAAGGATACTAGCTACAGGTACTTACCAAAGACCAGCTGGGGACACAATGAGGGTCTAGCAGGCATCCGATTCCAGGGTACTCCAACAGTTCCTGGATGCCATGCTACCACATGGCAGTGAGCACATTTATTTTCCCCACATCCCTGAAGAGAAGGCCAGCAGTATGCAACTCATGTACCACATAGCACACTACCTAGAGGTACTGGGTGCCATAGATTGCATTTATATACACATCAAGGCATCACCCAGTGAGGTGGGTAGAATCTACATCAATTGCAAGGGACACCAGTCCATCAACTACCAGGTAATGTGCAATGCCTATGGAATTATCCTGAATTTGTGTGCTGAAAGCCCTGGCAGTGATCATGACTCCCAAATCTGGCACTTATCATAGCTGTACTAGCTGTTTGCTAAGGGGAACTTTCCACACACCCATTTACTGGGGGATACTGGCTACGCACTGGAACCATGGATGATGACTCACATCAGAAATGCACACACACGCACTGAAGAATGCCATGATGAGGCACATAGACAAACTAGGAACATCACAGAGTATGTGTGTTGAAGTTAGGATTCTGGTGCCTTGATATATCTGGTGGAGCCCTGCAGTACTCTCCAGCCACATGTGCACAGATGTTCACAGTATGTGCCATGCTACACAATATGATCCTGCAGAAACAGCTGCAGCAGGATCAGCAAAGGGAAGGGATACACAGACCCCCACCAGTGCCTAGGTTACCACAGCCACACCCACAGGGGGATTGGAGGAGGAAACCCCAGAAGCTGTCCCTGTAGGCAGACGTAGGAATGCCCAATATACCCTTGCTTTGGCGAAATAGACAACACATAGCACATGCACTGAAAACCTAAGGCCCTAGGGACTGACACCTTACTCTGACTTGCATACATATTAGTAAAAATGATGCCAGCCAGACCACACAACCTGTATCTCACCATGTATTGGCTGTGGACTGCGTGCATCAGACAGAGTTAGCCCGAACTACAGGTCTGTCAACTGGTGCATTTGCAAGGTAAGTCACTCTCCTATATACCACTTGTAAGGGGTACTACAATATGGTAGCATATGTATGGACCTGCTGCATGTATGCAAAGGAATATAGTGGACTATACATAGTGTGCTAATGGGCCACTTTCAGAGATCTATAGTGAGCTACTGGGTAATTTGTACATATCTAACAGCCACGTGGGACAACAGGTACTGCGTTCACTACTATGTGCCCCATAATATGTGTGAAGATAGGTGAAGGCTGTCAGCCAAGCTAGATAGAGTTTTGTAGATAATTCTGTCATTTGTAAATATTAATATAAGCCACAGGCTTGTTCTCTTAAATGGGAAAACATTGTGTTAAATGTGGAACTGCAAAAATGTAATAACAATGCACTCTGTTGTAACAAAGCTGATAAGTCAATTCTTTGATGTCAAAATTCGGAACCAATTTGTCTGGATGAAGGAAGTCTGCCTATTGTTTTGAGGCCAGAGTTAATGGCTAGAATTTGCATGTATAATTTCTTTTATTTCTCTGGTTCCTGACCAGCTGCAGGATCAAAGGGGCACTTATCCTCTGAGAGTCTGTTAGCCTAGGAACCAGAAAGAAATGATGTAATCTGAAATGAATCAGTGGTACTGTGTTATCAATTTAAGGACAGAAAAAATGAGAGAATTAGAGCATTTGTCTTGAGAACATCCAACATCACCAGCAGTGCCTGTATCTATATGTAAGTAGGATCTTAGACTTTAGTGTTTCTCTTAGAAATAGCTAGGCATTAGGAAGATTAGACTAAGTGCTTTTCTGTGATGTCAGAACTTTTCTACAGTATTATTTTAAGTACTTCTCTGTGATCTCTGAACTCTTGACTAGCACTGTATAGTAAGAAGTATTGTCTTGTGTTTTTATTATTTATTATTAAATATTTTAAAACCTTTCAACTGTGGATATTTTGTGTAGAGATAATTTAAGCTCTAAGAGTACATTGCATGTATATAGTGATACTGTACCAAGTCACTCCGAATAAGCTTTGCTGTTCAGTCACACTTACCATTTTGATAATAATATTGCACAGTAATAATTGGACACACTTTAATAAGGGCCTTTAAGTAGCTGATAAATATTAGTGGGTGGTGGCAGTTGGTACTACTGTATAGTCTGGGCAGAAAGGGGGCACAATTGTTGAATCTGTAGCAGCCTTGCCCAGGAGTCCCTGTGTGGTTGTATATAACTCTTATCTCAAAGTGTGTGTGTGTGTGTCAGCTACTTGGGCAGGGACACAAAGCACTGGTTGGACAGAGAGGGTGCTGGAGGTTTTAGCTTGCCCACTAGGCTGAGATCTGGACCCTATAGTGCCAGTGAGGAGTCTGATTGGGGACCTGGAGAGAAAGGGAAAAAACATCCCCAGACTGGCTGTGATCTCACTGTGTTCTTAAGGGAAATTGTACTTTTCTGTGTGTGTATTTATTATCCTTTCCCTATATGGATGCCCCTCACTGCTGTTAGTATTGAGGATTGAGGCTCCTTGATTGCTGGGCCAGTGCACAGATATCACAATATGCACTAAGCCATATGGCTGGAAACTCCATGACATTATTCAAGGGAGATGCCAAACAGTGGGGTCACAGGACAATCACACTACTGTCTGTGCCAGCAGAGCATGGGCCGGTTGTCACCCCACCCAAAACACATCAGTGTTCCTATGCAGCTGCTGTAACAGTAAGTCTGCAATGGTATACCAGAAGACCAGACAATTCTTGTATGTTGTTGACCGATTGAGGAATGAAATCTCTCTTTCTGGTGCCTGGTGTGGCTCACTCGGCCAGGGACAGTTACCTGAATCATGGTGTTAATAGTTCACATCTGGGAGCATCCAACATCTTTTGCATGTGAGGCACTCATATGGTAGCATTCCCACAGACTGTCATAACCCCTCAATCTGTTACTGCAACAAAGCCGGACAAAGCCAGAGTGAATGGGGGGACAAAGGGCCATACCTACAGACAGATATGATACATGCTCTGAGTAACCTAGCAGGTGGCTAGTATAACAGCAGGCTGCGACAGGTCAGATTAGCTGTAGGATGTAATGGGCTTCACTGAAATCTGTCAGTAGTTACAATAATTCAGTGACTGCTGTTTACAGTATATTATCGGAAAAAACACAAATGAATGAGGAACACAGCAGACATATGGGGGCAAAATGCTGGACATTCTGCAAAAACATGCACAGGGAGAGGTATTCAGACTTTTACCCAGTGTGTGGTGTTACATCATGTACCCCAGTCACATCATACCTCTCAACCTCTTGGAGCAGGAAATTTGGCCAAAGTCATGAATAAAAGTAGGACCAAGGTCCACAAATAGGGACAGGTTTTAAATATTTGCTATTACAAATGTAAAATGTTGATAGAATAACAGGTCTTGTATTAGCATGAATCTCCTGATGTGTATGAAGTCTGAAACTCAAATGTATATCATTATTTATTGATGTCAATCTTCACTGATTTGCCATGAATTTGCCAGAAAATCACAATGTTATGTAACCAAATATATGAGCAAAAGGCTGGACAGTCTGTAAAGCTCGGCACAGTTGTGAGGTATGAATGACATAGTAGGGTCAGCAAACAGTCGGAGAATGCTTTGGACAATATCAGGAGAGTGCAGTACTGTGGTAACAGGTGCAGCAGCCAATGACCTGGAGCACATATAATCTCAGACTGGAGTACGGGTAGCTCTGGCCTGGAGTCACCTTGTAAGTATTGGCAGTCATAGTCAGCCTGCTCCTACACTTAGCTAACTTGAGCCTAAGTCTTTTGCCTCTACCGCTCAAAGACCTGCTATGTGGAAATATATCTGCACACACACACACACACACACACACACACACACACACACACACACACACACACACACACACACACAGCTATATATACATATCTGTTTCTCCTTATCCCATAATTCATGTATGTTGTTGACAGATTGATATATATATATATATATATATATATATATATATATATATATGTGTATATATATATATATATATATATATATATATATATATATATATGATAAGATGTATATATAGCTATATAAAGTACAATGATACATAGACTCTCCACATATATCAACATAACATATTTACATAACATACACACACAACAACATTTAAGGAGGCATCTCTGTTATACACATTTATATAGATATGGGTGAGGATGTACGAATGTCCCCATATACCCCAGAATATTGGGATTATCTTCACTTACACATCACAACAGTTGTCAGAAGGAACCAGACCAAGGCTGTAACAATACATAATCCACTCACCCACAGACCCCTGTGCCTGAAGATTGTCACCCTGTAGACAGATACAGGTATGCAGGTGGTGTAATGTACAATGGGTGTAACACATACCTTGGACTGGCCATTTTGTCCCTGGCCACATGTCAGCCTATCAAACTGCAAATATCCACATATGGCCAGACTGGTATGTGTACAAATAGCATGGATATTACTAGGTATCCCACCCTAGGGCACTATATACAATAACAGTACCAAACAGTATGACTCTGCAGGCCACACATGCTATCTAACACAAGGCCACTTTGTGTACTCCACAAGTACTGTGTCTGCATCAGCATATAAAATAGACATAAAGTTTGGCACATGCAATAGTACTGTGAGCTGTAGTGTGTAATACTAGATAGGTAGGGCTTCTAATCTCACATAATCCAAGTGTGTGTGTGTGTGTGTGTGTGTGTGTGTGTGTGTGTGTGTGTGTGTGTGTGTGTATCCCCTCCAATCACTATGGGCATGCCCACATAGGATATCTCTGTGCAATGGTATGCATTTGCATGGCCCTGTGACTTCCTGCTGGCCTCTAAATTCCATCCTGTACAAGGCCTGCTGATATCATCCACCTTAAGAGCACTGCCTGACACTCGAATACCCAATACACTCTGTGGCACATGTGATAAGTCCTGCAAGCCATAGTGTGTAATAGTAGATAGGTAGGGGTTCTAATTTCACATTATCTAACCTGTGTATGTATGCCAATATATCCACTTGCACTGCAACAGACATGCTTATCTCTGTGCAATGATTATGCATTTTAAGGCCCTGTGACTTGTTGCTGGCCTCAACACTGGCCTCCTTTACAAGCCCTGCTGATGTCATCCACCTTAAGTCTGCTGGCTAACAATCTTATATCGGATAAACTCTGTGGTGCATGTGATAAGTACTACAAGCTATAGTGTCTATTATTAGATAGACAGGGATTCTAATTTCACAGCATTCAATGTGTGTGTGTGTGTGTGTGTGTGTGTGTGTGTGTGTGTGTGTGTGTGTGTGTGTGTGTGTGTGTGTGTCTGTGTGAGTGTGTGTGTGTGTATAAATATATCCCCTTACAGCACTAGAGACATGCCAATCTGGCTTATCTCTGTGCAATGGTTATGCATTTTATGGCCCTGTGACTAGCCACTGACCCTAAATTGCCCTCATCTACATAAGCATAATTGATGTCTGCCAGCCTCTAGAGTTGTACGTGCAGAATACCCAGGTGGCAAGTATCAAGGGTAGCAGGCCTTGCCACAGGGTGTGAAAGCATAATGACACTGACCGTCCCATTGTCCCTGACATACTGTTCAACACATATGCACCTAAGGAGCCATGCACATATATTGGCATACCTTGCTGGTGTCATATTTCTGCTGTGCTGCTTTGCCATCCTGTGCTGCTATATTGCTGACATGTGTCCATAGATTAACTGCTCTGACTCCTGGGACAAAAACTTCTACAGGTCCATGACACACATGTCATTCTGTAACACTACCACCAGTGTACCATCAGACAACAAAGATACACAAAGTTTGATGTGTAGTCATGACACATGCCAACATGCAGTACCTGTTGTGGCCCACAACTGCCATGGCATAACACTACTGCAATACACAAACACATGTAAAGTAATATAGTCATCCTGTGCATCAGACACACATTTGTAGAATATTGCATTGATGGCACGGATGGCAGGGATGTAGCACAGGTATCATCACATTCACAGAGTGTGGTGTGGGGAGGCCAGATGCCTAGGCTGTGCCAAAAGGTTGACAGCATGTGTATGAGTCAGGAAGGGGTGCTGGTTAGATGGGCCATGGAGAGGTGCTGTCTATGTCTGTTGGTGACCTGCATGTGACATGGTGTTGGAGTATGTGCTTATACACATTCAAGCCCAGTGCTAGTCCTACACATGTGTATGGTGGACAGCTGTGAACTGTACATGGTAGAGTGGACAGTTCACCATCTCTAGTCATGACCACAGGAACTGTCTCCACCAGGTGTAGCACTGGCACCACCATGCCCAAGGTTAGATGCCGTGCTAGTACCTGATGGTGACTGCTGTCTGCTAGGCCCGTGTCCCCCATGGGACCATCCAGGACCACATGCCCATGGCCTGCCACATCATGATGTGGACAGCACACTTCCCTCTGCAGCGCTACAGGCGCTGCCATTATCGCACCATGAGTGCGAATGCCCATGTGGACTCTCAGCAGATGGCATTGCTGGCCTACGTCTACATCTGATGCCCAACTCCGACCAGATGTTCCAGTACAGACAATGTGTAGTCAAAGACAGATTCTGTCTCAGCCCACTATCTGTCCACTACACCAGTGAACTGATCCAGGGTGTCACCAATGTGGTGGAGGCCGTCACAGAAGTCAGACTGTACTGCATCCATAATTCTATGCATCCATCTGGTGTTGTGTTCAGAACAATGCTTGTGCCTCCATGACAGCCCAAAACATGCAGCAAGTGACCCATGATGTGACACCTGTGACAGGTAGTGGATAGGCAGCAGTCCTCCTTTAGGCACCCTGCCAATCTGCCTGTGTGGAACCTTGCCAGCTCTTTGGCAATGAACAGCGTCTACACTCACTGATGCCATCATTGTCACACTGTCCTGTGCAATGTCTTCATCCTCTGACTGTCCAATAACTGTGGCCTCAGGGGACTGGGTATGAGTGGCCATACTAACTTCGTGTGGGAACAATGAGGGCAGGAGAGAAATGTCAACTTCTGGGACAGATTCAGCCCCTGACAACCCCACCTGTGCCTCACTATGGCCAACATTATCATCAGAGTCTGATGAGATACTGACATCAGGTTGTGAGCGGGACAGAAGCCAACCCCCGTTCACCTGTGAGAAGCAAGACAAAAGCAGTATATTACCACCTGCACTATTATGTATGGTAATCTGTATAGACTCATGCAGATGAGGATCCACAACTGCATTACATGTCCCACATCTTCTCATCCCTGATCCCATACACAACTCACAGCACCATACGCAGACAAGTCAGACACTTTATAACATGCACTTCAGCTACAACCAGTTAATGTTGCTAGTACAATACACCTGTGAGGTATGAAATATGACAGTGTATATGATAGAACTACACATAGCACCCAGTATGCCTAGGTTGAGAATGCTATGCCAGTTGTAGTATCACTGCCTTAGGTATGTACCATCTCCCTACTGTGTTTGCACAGTCATCTTGGAGTAATGGCCTCATGTATAGCAGGCTGCTTAGCCACTCATAACTATAAGTGCAAATGTGTTAACATTTGAACAAATACACACCTGTGATTACCTAGTTTATGCACTGTAGTTAACTGTTCCAGACTGGAATATATAAATAGTCTACTCTGGCTAAGCACAACAGTTATTGATAGGGAAAATGATAGGCATTAACTTTCTTAGGGTATATATGATCCATAAAACAACAGTATCACACTTACCAGGTACTGGATGACTGGCTGCAGCCACACTTGATGGACCTATGAAAAGGTGAGGGACCGGTATTGTCAGCATCACCAAATGCGGCAGCGCTACAAGGTAATATGTGCAAATATCCACATGCACAGTACCTACTTTGATAATAGCTATATTGCAGACATTCTGAGTATGTGTGCACAACTGTGCATAACACCCACCCCCCAATGCAGATAGACCTGACACCCATGTACTTGTATGTACAGCCTGCTGCAATGACTGATACAGTATTACACTGGTGAACACAGTAAGCATACCTGGATACTTCTCTTCTGTGGATGCTGTGGCACCCACTTCCAGGATGTATGGCATGATGGATGCCTTGGAGCTGTTAGTTTATCCTAGGTTTGCCAGGAATTCCTCTGTGGCTGAGAGTGGTTGTTCGATCACAGGCCCTGCACCAGTGGCAGCATGATCACTGGCAACAGCAGCTGCCCTTTGACATGCATTATTCACCATATCTGTGGCCCAGTGTTGGACCTGCTCACAAGTCCAGTCCTGTTGGCCAATCTGATTAACAGCCTGCAAAAGGTCTGCCCACAATGCTGCACAATTGTGCCGAGCCCTGCTAAGTTGTGATGGTGGTGCCTGAGGCCATCCCGTATTACATTATTATCTGCAGTTGTGAATGATGGATGTCTTCTGTAGATATGTGGTTCCTGGAAGATAACAAAAGGGGAACACATTACAGGACCAGATATATGGACGCCCACTATGTACAGATCCTGCATGTCCATAATGGCCTGCACTATTCACTGCTCCCTCACACATCATACCCCACAGTCTGGAAATATACTACATGTGTGGATTTCACCAAGAGAGTAGCATTACTGGGTTGTGTCCTGTGTGCAGAGACAGTTTCTGCTGTATATCCCTATACCCATCACTGCAGTCTACTGTGGTGTGTCCCCTATGGGGAAATTCCCACTAATATGTCATACAGCCACTGTCAGACATATAGCAGTGTGCTATTACAACAACTATATGGGGAAAGTCCAGCAACACCAGTGTGCCAAAAATGACAGAAAGCAATCCAGACCTACTGTAGTATATGTCCTCTATAGGCATCACACCTCTCAACTATACAGATGTTTACATAATGTCAATACATGTGGTCTTTTTCACACAAACCTGTGGATGTCTGACAAATGTTTGGCCAGTCATTGATGGTTGATGTCAGAATATACAATTATAGTCTGACTTTCACATGATGTACCCCTCAGAAAATAGTTATGCTACAGTAGTATGTATTAGTCTACTCACATTCTTGCATTGTACAGGCAATATATATATATATATATATATATATATATATATATATATATATATATATATATATATATATATATATATATATACTCTGTCACTGAGTTTGGCCCTTTGGCCCACCATTAATTATGGCTTTGTCCTGATTTCTTGCTGTAGGAGGTTTTCAAGTATTTTAGGCATGGCTCCCAACCATACTGGAACACATGTCAACAACACAGGGACATAGCCAGAGTACAACAGGGACATTCAGGGGCACTTTTACAATGTTAGAACTATGTATGTGAAACATTCACAGAATGAGAGTAGGTGACATAAAGTACATCGTTTATGTTACAGGAGTGTACAGCCTTAGCTATTGTCACTATGTACTATGTATAATTCACTCGCTTTCTTACAACAGCCAATTGTTGTGGGAGAGGCTGATAGGAACAGAGCTGAGATATGCTGGAAAGCAGGGTCAGGTGTGAGTCATGCCTGTAGGTGTAGGACAGCAGAGTATCAATGATGTCTCAGTACCATAGATCTACAACAAGCCTACTGCTGTGATCACTATTCCCCATACCTCCATCCTCCCATCTGCATTCTGTTATATGGAGACATCTATTACATACTTGGTGTAGTGCAGTATTCCTTTTTTGAATCTTTCCTCTGGAAAAACTTGCAACATACACTGTCTGTGTGCTTTTGAAGGTAATGCTCATTAGCAGTTAATTGTCTCTGCACCAATCAGTGGCTCAGAATTGCTAATTCTAGCCAAAACAGCTGAATTGCAGTATCAGTAGCCAATGACATGCCACCACAGTGCAATATATAAGGCCTTCATGTAGGCCTTTGCCCCTTTCGTACTGTTCAAGATGGACATTACTGAGGTGTGGAGACTGCAGCATCACAGAGGGTAGTTAGAACTACTGTCCACTGTAAAGATTTGTGAAGTATGTGCACAGTTGTGTCTCGTGTTTTGGTCAGTGTACCATAATATTTTGGTCATCTGGAAATTCACTGGCAAACATTGTGGGTTGATGTCAGTAAAGGAAGAGAGTTATGTGAGTGTCACACTTACCCATACCCATCAGAATATGCATGCTAATGCAGTAGATGTTATTCTATCAACCTACTATCTTTGTAAAGGCAAACTGTTGAACATGTCCCTATTTCTGGCACTTTTCCTCCCCACAGTAAGAATGGCTGTGTCCAGCTCCCTTGCTCTAGGGGGTTGGGAGGTATGGTAGGTCTGTAGCAGCTACCTTTACATACAGCTGTGTATGCTACAGGCTGAAGCAGCACACATGGAGGTTTGTTAACACTTTGTTAGACAGCAAGCTGTATGAGTAACTGTGGCAGCTGTGTCAGGGCTGTCATTGTGGCAGAGCCAGGGTAAAGGTATTCTATACAGTCTAATCATGGATGTGCATAAGGTACATCTGTTATGCAATGGTGCAAATAACAGAGTGGTAGGCAACATATATTTAGCTGATATGGCTATGTGCATTGTGTCTCTGCTTGAAGGCCTCTATCATGCAAAACTGGGTAGCAGTTAATTAAGTAGCAGCAAACTGTGTGGATTAAGATTGCAAGATACAGTCATTACTTGCTGCCTGCACAATAATGTAATTGAAGTGCGCCACAACACTGGACTCAGACCCAGGACTGTGTGTGTCAAAATGTACTACATGCAAGGCATTTAACAGACTGAGATACTGAAACACTGCACAAGCATCTGCATTTGCAAAATATCTGTCCAAATATACAGGCTGTCAGTGACATTTCTACATCCATGAGTATGTGTGTGGCTTTATATGATTGTATTTCTGCACCAGGGTCCCAGTTGTACATGTACTTTGACATAGCTGCCTTAGCAGGTGTATTTCCACAAGTTGCTGATAAAAGGCCACATATACCTGCTATCACAGGCCACACATACATCCATCAGTATGTCTCTGGCTGTGTACTGGTGTATTATTGCACCAGAGTCCAAGGTACACTCCTATTTTTCCCATTCATTTTATATATCATTTACATGCTTAATGACAGTAGGTTGCAGTCAGTATGTATTGCTGGAAACATCTGTGTAACTTAAGACCCATGTAGCATAGTGGGTTAATGCACTGTCATATTGTTGAGAGGGGCCTGGGTTCAAGACCTGCCATAGGTGTTTGCTTTCTACATGTGATTAACACTGTCATAGACACATATAAACATTACAGCTCATTTAAGCTGAGCTAAACAAAACAGTGCTCCAAGCCACACTGCTCCACACTAATCCATGCAAACCCACGCTAAAAAAATATAAAGAAAAGAAAAAGGTGGTGATAGAACAGTGGTGTACAAGTCCCATATAGCTGTCATAGCACGTACATACCTCTCAAGCTATCTGCATGGGACAGTATGGGCCAAGCAGTAACAACTGCAGGTACACAAATATACAGAACATGTGCATATCAGGTGGACCTATATAACTACCGAGGCATACTGTGGGCTGATGTAATGATACTCTGCTGTTCAGGTACTCATTTCAATGATAAACCTGTGACAGAGGGATTACGGAAAACTAATTGCATTACATGACAGTGTGATACTTGAAAGACATGTACTGTATGCGTACATTACAGAAACTAAACAACTATCATGTCTTGCTTGGCAGGCATGGGGATAGAACTCAATGGCAGTGACTGCAGAGGGCATCTACATGGCATGTATGAATTGGATACAGCAATGATTTTACAGACACCCCAGTCTTACAGCCATACCAAGAATACACGTGTTACGTATTTCATTTTATTTTATTACTATACTATTTATTTCCTTTATTTTATGCTGTATTTTCACATTCTTGCTAATGATTCAAACAGTCTGCGACATCTAAACACACAATTATTCATTAATAATATGGGCTACCTCACCCATTTACCTATAGTTCCTGTGTAAAGAGAATTTGTGAGCATTATGTAGTGAAACCTAGCAATGGATTAGAACCCTGGTCTGTGTGTGCCAAATTGTGCTTTATACAGTGCATTTAACAAACTGAGCTGCTATTTGCCTACAGCTTACCTGGAAACAAAATATGACCTGGCAGTACTACTACAGTTTTATTCTGGCCTACATTGACAGTAGAACACACATGCATGAAGTATAATCATGACAGAGATAGTAGGTGACCTATACATTACCATATAGACTGCAGGTGTACATAGTATATTTTTAGTGGGTTTAAATATCTGTGGAGTCAACAAACAATAACAGATCATGGAGTGGGCTACCTCACTGATATACCTTGCTTACCTGCTGTTTGTGGATGACAGAGCATTATGTGAACAATAGTGGGCTAGAATTAGCCTTGACCAGTATTATATGTGTTAAACAATTCATTTGGCAGCCATTATATTTGCATTCTACAGCTATTACACTGTTATACTCAACTACAGCACCTCAACTCACAGCCTGAATACTTATAGCTCAACTGCAATGGTTAAAACAAGTAATTCCTGATGTACGCAATTTACCTTGGTGTTATTGGTATTGGTTGGTGTGTTATTGCAGAACAATTGTCATAATTAATTTTTTGCAAAACAGGTCTTAATCCACACTTATTGCACAGCAGACTTTATTGGCTATACCTTCATGCAGGTACTGATATTGTTTCATGTTTTTATTACACAACAGTTGTCATAATTTATTTCTTACAAAACAGTTCTACTTCCACACTTACTGCATTACAGACTTTATTGGAAATACATTCATGCAGTTCCTGGAACAGTTTCGAGTTTTTATTGCACAGCAGTTGTGATTATGCAGTTGTTGCAATACAGCTGCAATTCCACACTTATTGCACTAGAAAATTTATTGTAAATACTTTCTTACAGTTAATGCTTTACTCTTCCCTTCTTATTGCACTACAGTTTGTAGTATTCACTTATTTCAGTATAGCTCTAAGTCCACATTCATTCCAATACAATATTTACTGTACATACCTAATTGCAGTTAATGCTTTACTCTTTCTTGCTTATTTGACTATAGTCAGCATAATATATCTGTACTCACCACACTCACAGCACAGCCTGGCAAAGGACCCAACATGCACCTCGAGGTTGTGAATCCTCTCCTCTGCAGCTGTTGGGAGAAGAAGCACACCATTATGCATACCAGTTTAGCAGAGATTCAGATTAGATATTAGTGGCACATAGGTAAAGGTACTTACATACATGTGGGACATCCTCTGCCCAAAATTCTTGAACTCAGGTGTCCACGGCATCCCTTTTACATCTCTTCAGGTCATCGTAGTAGTGACGACACTGCTCACCTGTGCGGTGATACCAGTTGCACTGGTGAGGTCCCTTTCCATATATTCCCAGGCCTCCATCTTTCACTCTGAGCCCTGGTAACCTCCCTGCAGAAACCAGCCTTCATGTTTTTTTACAAGGAGTCTAACCATGACACTGGACTCCAGGATCCCCCAACATTGAACCCTAAAGCACAACCCCCCACCAACAAATGCCATAGTATCCTTCAGAGACAGAACTTCAATGGATTATGCTGTTTTCCTGCCTATTGGGCTTAATAGAGCCTGTTTTTCCACCCTTACACACAACTTGGCAACATTTAAAAATGCAGCACATTGTTTAGCACTGCACAAACCAGTGCAGCTGAGATGAGCTCTGCGATAGCCCGAAGACCAGTATGCTTTGCAGTGCTTAATGGTGCACAGACCAGCTAAGCAAAGCTGAACAGTGCATAAACATTTTCAGCTGTTATCGTGTTTATCCAGTGCTTAGCAGGTCTTAGCAGATATTAGATGGGCACAAAGGTCCAGAAGTTAAAAATAACTGCCATAATTTGTATTTCAAAACTAAATGCTTATTTTCCCTTCTGTGTATTCAAACTCGGCATGTACTGCCCATGAGGCAAGGGTCTCACAGAAACGGATAACTGGTGCCAGAGCCATGGCCTGGGGTTAAATGCCAAGAAATGCATAGTCATACCCTTCGGGAAAAACAAGGTTACCCCTAGCTACCATATAGGTGGCAATCCACTGAGCACAGAAGAAGTTATCAGGGACCTGGGGAACCAGGTTGACAGTAGCCTTTCATTCGACACTCATATTGCTAAAGTAGTTAGGAAGACCTTCTACATTGCCCACCTTATCATGAAGGGATTCACATCTAGATCAAGGGAGGTCATAGTCTCCCTATACTCATCACTCATCAGACCAATGATTGAGTACAATGCCCCACTCGGAATGTATCTGACCCGACACTTGCAGCAGCTGGAGAGGCCACAGAGGTTCCTCACCTAAAGGATAAAGGGTCTCAAAAATCTGTCTTATGCTGCCTGACTGAAAGAACTACAGCTCTATTCAGTTGCTTACCGCTTGCTCAGAGGTGACCTGTGCCTGACATACAAGGCCATGTCAAACCCAGATTTGATGAACATGCTTCACCTCAAAAAATCTAGATCCCTCAGAGCCACAAGGGCGGGAGACTTAAACCTCGACATGGTTATTAATAGGACGTGCTGGAGGGATAGATTCATCACCCAAAGACTCCCTATGCTGTGGAACAAAATACCGGTATATGTGAGGCAGAGCACCAAGCTGGCCTTGTTCAAGAGGAATCTTGACCAATGGATGGGAGATCGCAGATATACCCCAGGGATTACCTCAATGTCACTGCTCGACAGAGGCACAGCAAAATAATGGGCATAGTTTCTCCAAACTAAAAAGGTGGCGTAAGCCACAAAACTATGGGCTAGGCTTGTAAATGCCCTCGGGCAGATAGCCTAGTATGAACCTATGAGGTCATAAATCTTCCCATTTGACTAAATGGATATGTGAAACTCTGTATACCTTTACACGTACCTCTGAGCTACGTATAAGCACTGCTGAGCACTTCAACACTCCGCACAAACTGGCTCAGCTATGCTTAAACCTGACATTTAAGTAAATAATTAAATGCATCTGGTTTCTATTTTTAGATGCCTGGCAGGTGTCTTGGCAACACTTAACATTGCTGCACTCCACGCCGTGTTATGCAAACATGTTCTTTGCATTAAAAAAAAATACATTGATATAATGCAATTGGACAGTGCAGGGTGCCTTACTCATCTGCAGACACAGTTAACACTACACTCCCTACACTGATCCAATAACCGTGTTCCTCAGCTCTCCCTCAGCAACACAGCATGATTAATATGCATGGCATGCTGCCAAAGGGGAACCATGTACGCAAACCTGTTACCATTCTGTGTAAGCTCTACACTATGCCGACACAGATTTTATTAAATCCTGCGGAATGTCTTTTTTTTTTTTACATTCCATTATAGTCTGCATTATTCAATACTATTGGTCCCCAATTTTTCTTCTTCTTTTTAATTCCTTCTTCAACATAAAATTAAGTATTCAACTACATACATCCTTATACATAAACCATTCATTTAACCATTCATTCAGAATCTTTAAGAAATACTCTTTGTGTTAATCTGTTAACTTTTTCTGCATTTGGTGTTCTATCCCATCTGGTCCTGCAGCTGACAGTATGTTAACTTGTCCATGTATCTTATCTAATTCATATGAGTAAATATCCTTTTCCAGTTCTTTATTTTCTTGTTCTGATAACCTTTTAACATTCCATATTATTTCTTGCTCTTTCTTTTTATCTTTAAAAAATATTTTAGGTAGTCTATCACAATATTCATAATCTAATCTTGGATTATTTTCATTTTTCGTCTGTCCTCTTTCATCTCTCTAAATATGACACTATCTTCCTTACCTAACATACTCAAATAAGCTGATATCACTTTTCTTTTACTTTGTACAAATATCTGTTTAAATAATAATTCATTAATTTTCTGTTGATTCAGTTTATAGATAATTTGTTCGTTAGCAAAATATTCATTATTATTCCTTTCTGGATCCTTTAAAGCATTCTTTACATATTCTTCCATATGTTTTTTTTTTCTTTTTCTACTTTTCTTACATCTTTTTGCCACTTTAAAACACCTTAGTATATTTATATTAAAAAAACACCATTGAGATCAATCTTTATAAAAATATTCTCATATGATCTTTCCATAATTGTTATCATTTCCTTTCCATTTTTATCCCATGCTCTCTCATTTATTCTTTTTATCCCTTCTCTTATTCTTAGATGTTCATTATTCTCCTTTACTTCTCTCCATATTGCTAAATGATCTAAAAATTCAGTTACAATTGTCTCCCCTTCAGCAATACTCAACCCTTCTTATACAAAGAAATACTCTATTTCACTGTTGTATGCACCCCAGTTGTATGCTCATGGGTTATTATTCAAAAATATTAACCTACTACATTTCAAAATTTCTAACATTTTTTCTCATTGCGCCCTCTTTTTTTCATTTTCCTCTCAAATCACAATTGAATTCCCCTGTTTACTAAATAATCAAAAATTTTATAATATAAATGTTCCCTTTCTTTGCATGTAACATAGGCATATAATGCGATAATCCTACATTCCTGTTTTTTTCCCATCTTAGATCTACAATAGTTAATCTACCCATCATCACTAATGTTATGTTTAATATTTTCACTGAATTTTTACAAAGCATCACTATTCCAGAATGTCATTAATTTCCCAAGTTCCATATTGGATCTCCCCCCCAAAGCTTTTCTGTTTGCAGTCTTTCCTTTTTTGTCAAAGGTCTTACAACTTCCAATATCATTACATCCAAGTAGCACTTAGTACTCCAGTTTACAACTCCTGTCATCTAACTATATTCTTATTATTATTTATATCAACCAAAGTACTCTAGAGTTGTCACTGTCTCTAGTTTAACTTCTTAGATAGTTTTTCTTTAAACAAATTCCTCCTCCATCTCATTACATTTCCCAGTTTCATTCTTTGTCTATTTTACACTTATCCCTTTGAACTTTCTTTTTCTATATTTTACTCTTTTGCCAATAATTTGTTTTTCCTTTTATTTTCCAATTTATATCTTCCTTATCACTTATTTCAGACTTCATGTATGTTCTATGACATCTTCTCTTTTCTTTTTATCTCTGTCTTTATTTTCCTTTTTATATCCACTTTATCATCTACTTCTATCACTTATCTTTCTACATTTTTTTCCTTTGTTTTCTTCTTTGTCTTGTCTGTCTAATTTATATTCCATCCATATTTTTTTTTATTTAACATTTGTTGACTAGGAAAGTCTGACTGAGACAGAACCCATTTTCAGTGGAGTACTGCGGAGAAATGCTCCAGATGCATGCCTTTGGAATAAATGGCATAAATGCCAAGGTTTTTCACATTTATAACATCTCAGTTCACATCTTGTATCATGACCTATTTCCCACTAATAGCACACATCCTTTTGTCACAGTTAATTATGAAATGATCATCATTCCCATAGAAAGAAAATGTTTTGAGTTGCCTCATTGTTTTGCTAAACCTTTATTCCCTTTTATATTTATTACACTAGGAATATGTACTACTTGTTCTTTTTTTCTATTTTCAATATAATTTTAAAATCCCATCCACCAATCCATAAACCTCTATTAGTATATACTTTCGTAATGTCCAAAATTTCTTTACATATTTTAGGTAAGTGTCTCTTTAAAGTCTCTTTTTCTACTTCAGTTTGAAATTCAATGTGCATTTTCTTTTATGTTTCCATATTAAATACTTTAACAACATGCAAATTTTATGGATTGCAGTTCATTTTCTTTTCATGTTCACCCAGAATTTTTTCCATTGCAGACCCCGTCTAAAATATAATATCAGAAAATGTCTCAATGTTAATAAGAATGAACACTCTTACTACTTGAGTATTTACACTTAATGGTACCATCAGTGTGTCTCAAACCTCATACCTGGCCAATTCTTTCTCTTCTTTGTTTTGAATTCTGACAATGAACTTCCACTTAGTGTTTACATCACCTTTCTTCTTCCCTTCCTTTTCTGCTGTCCCTCCACTATCCTTTACTGTCTCTGTGTACATTTTCTTCTTCTTACTGCTTTCTTGCAAAATCAAATCAACTTCTTTAGTTTGTATCCTGTCTATAATTTCTCCCTACAAAACATCTTTTCCAATCTCAGACTAACTCTGTACCATCATCTTACTGAGTATATTATCCCTCAACCCTCCCAACTGGAGGGTTGTAATTGCACATCTTCAGTACTGTGGTCCACTAGTTGCAGATTCAACAAGCACATTTTGCTCAAAGATATTTTCCATATCCTGCACTGACTCCTCAACACACATTCAGCAGCACTGGTGTTCACCTCTGTGATCTTCACCATCCTCACTGTCTCATATGTCATTCATCCATCCACCACAGCTCTAGGACTGGAAAGCATGACCTCACCATGATTAGAGGAAGGTACCTGATGATCTGTCCAATATTCCCCTAGTAGTATAAATACCACCTTGATTTTCCTCTGAAAGAGCCCAACTAGCCTTGTGAGACTAACCTGATCAACAAAAAATAAATAAAATAAATGATGAATTATGTGTATTGAGAAGGCATTAGCGAGATTTGGTGTGTAGTGTATTGCTGACAATTAGGGTGTCTTGAGTTCACTGTATGTAAGATTTTTACCTCCAAGGGCATTATATATGTACATTTCACACATTATTATTAGTGTGTATTATGCTGTTTGAGTAATAGACGATCATCAGACAGCATGAGACAATTCTTATACTGTCTTAAGATACCCATCTCAATCAGGCTGGCTACAGAAGTTGTGGAAAAGTGCTAGTACATGGTTTTGACAGGAATGACTCAGAGAGCAGTGATGACTTGAATGGTTTGAAGTTTGATTTGTTTAGGATAATGTTTGGGTAGACATACTCTTAAGGCATAGGGAAATGCCTAGTTATTTATTCAGGGGTGTACTGCAGCTCAGTGTTTGTTTATTAGTGCTTTGCATGGGCTATTTGTGCCTCAGACCTTGATTTCTAAGACTGTAGAGATTATGCAGATCTTGAACAGACAACTCATTATAAAGTGAGTCCAGTGGTGGCAGTGCACCGGGTATAGCACAGTGTAACTTTTTTTCCCCTTTTTGACGAAAAGCTTGTTTATCACAGTTCAGTACTTTTCATACTTCTATGATTCTTGAATAAAAGACCCTCTGTCGGTGCAGCTGTGTGCAGATTATAGCTGATGAGCTAAAGAGGGATCCAATCAAATGAAGCCAATAGTGAAGTTCTGTGACTTCAGACCCTGTAGCAAGTCACATTTCTGTTAGTCCTATAACTCTGAACTATATAGGTCAATGACCCCAAGAAGATTAGAATTTCAGAAACTTTAACATAATGGTAGGGAAATAATTGCAATTAGTGTACAAACAGTAAGGAGAAGCAGGCAGAGCAGTAGTTAATGTTTCAATATGGGCTGTGAGGGAGTTAACAAGTAACAAACACAAAAATAGTGGAAAACAACATCAAATGTAACAAACAGAAAGAGCACCAGAATGCAACTTTAAACAGGCGAATGATAAGCAGAATATAAGACTTCAGCAGAAAAGCTAGAACTCAAAAATCTGTAGACCCACAGAAGCACAAAGGCTGCAACAAACATTACAATACTGCTATTACTGCAATCCAAACTTCAGTCTAACACACTAGAACAGGCAGAGCTTAACCGGTAACACTGCTTATGGAAAAAAGGCAGTAATGAATGACTAGATGAGGTTCAGATTCTGCAGTTGTTCACAATTCTCCAACAAATGTGAATGAAACTATATCACTAAAGTCTCAGACTGACAAAATATAAACAGTTAACTTTTACAAGCAATTCTACTTATAGAGATAGAAGTGCAATATAATGTATAAACAATGCTGAACTCTTGCGGTAATTCTCAATTCTTCCACAATTGCTTATGTGGCTAGAAGACAAAGGTCCCAGTACAAGTTAATTTTGATACAAAATGAGACAAATGGCAGAAATTGCAGAAATGCATCTATCAAAATGAAGGTGACTGTAAACAAAGCTTAAACTAATAAGACTCTTATAATGTATGAAATGGGAGTTAACTTAAGGTTTGACAGTCTAAGGGAAGGACCTTGCTAGTTTGTTCTGTCAGTGCCTAGTAAGATAAGTACAGAAGATGAGAGTGGGAGGATCTTCCAAGGCCAACTATAGACAAGATGAGACTAGGAGGATTTATAAGGCCAGGTATAGAGCAGATGAGACTGGGTGGAGCTTCCAAGGCCAGATATGCAGTAGGGGGTGCAGCTCAAAAGCCTCCAAATTTAAAATTACAACAGGGAAAGGGTGGGTGAAACAAAACTGACATAAATAGTAAGATTGGTGTAGCAGTTTAAATATACTTCCCTGGATGCAAAATTGAGATTAAATGCTTTGTGTGATTTTAACATTAGGAGTGAATTTCATCTTCCAAGAGTCTTAAAGACAATACAGCAGACACTCCTATCCTCAAACCACCTAACAGATTTAATTACTGGACTCTGTAAAAATAATTTGCTCCATTGTGCTTGTTCACCTGCAAACTGCAAAATTATTTTAAGTTTGTAAAGGATAGCTTACATGGTTTTGGGCCATGCTTCCAAGAACATAAAAAAATATATATCAACATTATAGGACTATTATTACATCTTATCTCTCAAAACAAATTTGTCCAAGAGCAGGAAGGGATGGTCTCTGAATTGGAAGCATTCCCTTCTTGGCTTAAACAAGCAAATTCCCTCCTTGGATAAAGCAAGCAAATAAGACACCTTGTAAGGCATTCTAAAGCTAACTATGAATCCAAATTAGCCTCCTTCACTAAGGGTAACCATAAGGCCTTCTTTAGTTACATCAGAAACTTTAAAGGAAAACTCCAGATCTGTGCAGAACTGGCTGTTAATGGCACCACATATACCGAACCCACAAAAATACCCACCCTGCCAGCTGACCGGTTCAGTGAAATCTTCTCCTCCGGTCCCCACCACATATCCCCAAAGCATCCCTACCACCTGCCCTCCACTTAGTATCTCCATGGAGCCGGTCATAAATGCTCTCTCCAAAGCTAAAAACACAGCCTCTGTAGGACCTGATAGGGTCCCAGGCTACATTCTAAATGGATTAAAGCAGGAACTAGCTGCACCACTGGGTACTCTTTTTAACCACAGTCAAAGCACTGATTTTGTAGCTGCTGAATGGAAAATAGCAACTATCATTCTGTTACATAAAGGAGGAGACTCCGCAGACCATAAGAACTATAGACCCATAAGCTTGATCAGCCTAATCTGCAAGGCTATGGAAAGAATAATCATGGAGCTTATCAGTAAAGATATAGGAAACCTCCAAACACTTGACCCAACCCTGTTTGGCTTTGTTAAAGGGAGATCCTGCTTTTTGAACTTGGTGGACTTCTTTGAGACAGTTACCAAAGCCCTGAATTAAGGCAAATCTGTGCATATGACCTACCTGGACCTGTCCAAGGCCTTTGACACTATTCCCCACTCAGGCATCATTGATAAACACACCCATCCGGAGACCAACCAGTATATTGTCAAGTGGGTTGCAAACTGGGTTACCAATAGAATGCACACAGTCAAAATAGGTGACTCTACCTCCACCAGCAAACCCATAGCCAGTGATCTTCCACAGGGATCTGTGCTGAGGCCCCTATTGTTTGGAATCTACTTCTCAGATGTACAAGCTAAAACAAAAGGCCTATGGCTGACAAAGTTTGCTAATGATTGCAAAACTGAGTGCAGTCATTGAGTCCCCAAACAATGTCAACATCCTACAAGAGAAACTTACACAGACAAGTGACCAGTGCCAAAGTCATGGGCTAAAATTCAGTGCAAAAACATGCATTATCATCCTTTTGGCAAGGGAGACATCCCTGGAGATTACCACATTAATGACAACACCATAAGCATGCAATCATTGGTAAGAGATTTAGGCACACAGGTTGACAGGAACCTTTCCTTTGACCCTCAAGTCTCCACAGAGGTAACAAAGGCTTTCTGTGTTGCTTGCCTCATAAATAAGGGCAATGCATCCAGAAAAATGAGGTTATAACCCCCTGTTCTCATCACGTATCAGGCCAATAATAGTGTACAATACTACCATTGATATGTGCCTTAGCAAGCACCTGTAACAACTGGAAAGACCTCAAATGTTTGTTATAAGAACATTCAGGGTCTTTAGCATACACCATACATTGGCAGACTGAAATCACTGTCACTATACTCTGTGTCCTACAAACTATTCAAAGGTGACCCCTGCTTTGCATATAAGTCAATCTCAGACCCTGCTCTGATGGAAATGCTGCACATTCATAAATCAAATGGTATAAGATGCACTTGCTCTAAGGAACTCAACTTAGTATGTGATATCAACAGGACTTGCTGGAAAGATAGATATGTCTCACAGAGGTCACTTGTCTTCTGGAACAAACTTCCAATTCAGGTGAAGCAGAGCCCCTTGCTGACCCTGTTTAAGTGTAATTTGGATGAATGGATGGGAAACTGCAAATTTACCCTGGGAGTTTCACCTGTGTCCCTCTTGGACAGGGGCAGCAGTCATTGACTTAGTTTTGCTTATTACTTTGATATTCTTGGGAAAATAGGTTGTACTTGTCTAGGCTTACAAGGGCCCTAGGGCCATTAGCCTAATAACCTCCTATGCTCCTATGATCCTTTCAAATTAATCAAAGGAGTCTCTTAACATCTGAACACAGGTGAAGAAGAAAAAAAACTTATAATAACAGGTGTGGGTGAGGACTATTAAACATTAACATGGAAGAAGCAATTCAGGAAATTTCCATGTAAGTCACACTGACCCTGCCAAAGCACTGATTACTTCTGTGATAGGCTACTTACACAAATATCACATCAATGGCAATACCCTAAGTACACACTCAGTGGTGAGAGAGCTGGGAACTCAGGTTGGCAGCAACATTGCCTTTGATCAACATGTCACCATAATGGTAAGAAGGGTAGGTATTCTCACCTCATAAATAAGGACATTGCCTTGATTAAAGTGAAATGATCACCTCCCTGTACTCTTCACTCATTAGGCCAGTAACTGAGTACAATGCCTCTTTTGGTATGTACCTTTCAAAGCACTTGGAGCATTTGGAGAGACCACAAAGCTTCCTTACAAGGAAAATTCAAGGTCTTCAGCAGCTACCCAATGTGGATTGGCTGAAATCACTGTCACTTTATTCTGTTTCATACACACTATTCAGAGGCAATCTCTGCCTTGCATATAAGGTGATCTCTGACCCCACTTTATCAGAAATGCTGCATATCAGCAAGTCCAATGGCACATAGGTTACTCACTCTAAAGAGCTAAACCTGGTGTGCGACATCAATAGAACCTGTTTGAGGGACAGATTTGTCTCCCAGAGTTTACCATACCTTTAGAATAGACTCCCACTTTACATCAAATAGAGCACCTAACTGGCCCTCTTCAAACACAATCTGGACGATTGGATGTAACTGTAATTTCACCCCAGGGGCTCCACCTGTGTCCCTCTTGATCAGGGGCAATAGGTGCTGATCATGGTAATAAGGGTAAAATTTGGCTAAGCTTGTAATGGCCCTTGGGCCATTAGCCTAGTAGTTTCCTATGATCTTGTGATCCTATAATCCTTTCAACCTCCCCAAGATGATCCTTCTTACATAATCTACACAAACCCTTTTTTATGCAGCTAGTGCTTTTATATTCTGCTTGCAGTCAGAAAACAGAAACAAACTTGTTGAAATGCTCCAATATTAATGTTTCTGTTGACTTACCAAAAGAAGTAACAATGTAAAAATTCAATATGACATCAGACATCCATTTATTTATTCAGTGCAGTATCCAGTTTAAAATATCATATCCTTCAGTTTTATTTTCTTCCCGGAATGTTTCCAACAAGAAAGGCAATAACAAAATGTAAATTTCACATATTAGAAAAAATGTTCTAATATAATTGTATTTGAAGTTAATGTTTGTAGTTTGCTTATATTTCAAGCTGTTTGAGATTTCTGTGCTGCGCTAGGTTCTCCCGTTCAATTCTCGGCTGGAGCACTTTGTGTGTGGAGTCTGCATGTCTTCCCCGTGGTCCAGTGGCATTCGAAAGACATGCGTGAATGGGCATGCCTTCGTTGAAGGTTGGGTTTCAGGCTGGCACCTCGGCACCGTAAAAATCTACTGCCAATCATTAGTGGACCGGAGTTCCACTGTGGCGACCCCTAACCGGGAAAAGCCGAAAGAAGAAGAACAATGGATTAAGGTTGTTTGAAAAGTTTCCTAAACAGAAACTATTATTTGTTGTTTTCGATAATTCTCTATCTGACTTATATGAGCATAAGCATCATTATGGATGCTGCACTTAAAATACCTATTCATGCATTATATTGTATGTGGTATATATATATATATATATATATATATATATATATATATATATATATATATATATATATATATATGTACTTGGACCTTATATTGTTCAAACATATAGATAATGAAGGGCCTGACAATGGAGCTTTGGCTTGCAGAGTCATTCAATATGTAATATCCAACCAAGCACTTATTTCACCTTTTATTATTGTTTAGAGGTTGGTATCAACCTAGCTGGGACACTCTTCGGCTCCTCAGTGTTTAAAAAGATGGATAACTACAGTCTGTTGCTTGTAATTGGCATTGCTGTCCATCGGTTCTACTTAATTTAGCATTACATTTTTAAGATCTTGCTATAACCTTAACTTGACCCTTCCTCCTTTAACCCCCCCATCACCTTCTTTCTGCCATGAAATCAACTTTCCTCTGCTAAGAATGCAGCAAATACATTTATACTTATGTGTTAGTTCAAATGCTTGCATTTTGTACTTACATGCCCATATCTGATTGAAACATTATCACTAATTGCTATTACTTTCTTTAAACACAAAAGTGCTGTTATAATTACTGTGTTCTACATAGTAACATGTTTACTTTTGTATGCAATTAAACATCATTTACATGTAATTAATGAATGTAAAAGTGCTGCTCATTATACTTTGTTCTATGTATTAACATTTTTACTTTTGTGTGTAATTAATGTGGAGCTTTTCTCCCCAGGCCTCCACTGAAAATGGACTCTTTCTAGGCCCAGTGGACTTTCCCGGTTAACAAATGCAATAAATAAATAAATATAAATAATAAATAAGACTAAGTAATATCTACAATGAGAAACAATATCAGAAGATTTCTCCTTTTGGAATGGTTGAAGAAATGATTGTAAACATATTGTTATGAGTATGAAGCTGAGTGTACAGTATGTAATCTTCTGAAGAGTTATATTCCATTTCAGATTTGTTCATCAGTTTTTAAGTAGTAAATGAATCCTGCTGTCTGTGTTAATACCTAGATTGTAGGATCATAGGAGGTTACTAGGTTAATGGCCCTAGGGCCCTTCCAAGCCTAGCCAAGAGTTTATCCCCAAAAAGAAACCTCAGTCTACACCTGTTGTCCCTGTCAATGAGGGACATAGGTGGAACCCCTGAGACAAATTTGTGGTTTCCCATTCACTCATCAAGGTTGTGCTTGGAGAGGGTCAGGGAGGTGCTCTGTTTGACGTGTGTGGAAAGTCTATTCCAGAGACAGGGCAGCCTATTGGAGACAAACCTGTCTCTCCAGCAGGTTTTGTTGATGTTGCATATTAAATTCAGGCCTTTTGAGCGGGTAGTGTGTGAGGAGTTAGACTTACTGATATGGAGAATCTCTAGGAGGCAGGGTCTGAGATTGCCTTGAAGGCAAGACACAGATCAACCCTGAGCAATCTGTACAATACAGAGTAGAGATCTCCTTTCACTAGCTGGCTTATGAGTTAGACAAGGCTCTTGATGGAATGTAATTGTAGTAACAATGACAGATCTGTGGGGGGTTATGTATGTCCTGTGGACTAATATATTATGAATTTGCTCTATATGATGTGTTCAGTATATGGAATTTGCTGAAAAATTCAACAGATATAGCAGAAATTAAACCATTGGTCTTTCCTGTAGACATAATATATAACTAAAAAGTTGGACAAATGTTGCAGAGATGGAATCACTGTTCTTCCCTAAGCATTATACATGTGCTACTCTAAAATATTCATTTATCAGATTAGGTGATTTTTACCCTCTCAGTGCAAGTGACTATTGAAATGATGTTATTTACTGGTTCATATAAAGTTATCAGTTTTGATGCTTGACCTTTAGTGAGTCCTGGTATGGGAGCATAGACAACAATTATTTATAGGTCATTGACTCCATTCAGTTATAAAATGGCATGTTTTAATTGGGAGGACTGAATGTGGTCACAGTTGTTTAACTTATGTGCTTGGACTTTCAGAGGCACAGCCTTTCTATCTCCATGCCTTAAAGACAAACCAGAAGTAAGTATATGTACTGATAGTTCATCATTAATAACCTTGTTCTTCTATGTTGTGCAACTTATAAACAAAGGTATGGCATCTGAGTCCAAGGAATCCTTGTTCCACTGTTTCCAACATTATTCAGACCTATATTTGAGTACAATGTCCTCTTTAGTATGTACCTAGCCAGGCATATCCAACAATTGCTATGTCCACTAAAAGAATGCTGTAAGTAATATGTCCTATGCAGACTGCCTTAAGGCTCTGTCCCTGTATTCTGACTCTAAACAGGCTGCTGAGGGGAGTTTTATACCTGGCATACAAGGCATTGTTGCTGCCCAGTATGATGGACCTCCAGCATATACACAATACAAACAAGCACCAGAATTACCCATTCTATAGACTTGAATCTTAACTGTGATATAAATAAGACCTGCTGGAGAGACATGTATGTATCCCAGAGACTATCCCTTCTATGAAACAGGCTGCACATCTATATGAAGCATAGTTCCTCCTTAACCCAATTCAAGTGTAAATTGGACAATTGGATGGGGAATAGGAAATTCATCACTGGTTTGACATCTGTGTCTCTAATGGACACAGACAGCCTTGAAGTGGTTCATCTCCCAGGCCCAAGATTGTAAATGTTCCATCTCAAACCCCTGCTTACACTTATCAAGTGTACCAAAACTTTTCAGAAATTTAGGATGCATGGCTAGGCTTAAAAAAGTCTCTTGTGGTGATTATTCTAGTAAACATCTATGAAACTATGAGCCTAATAGAATGGAATAGGGCAGCTATCTCATAAAAGCACAGGTAGTTATTCAGGTATTTTTACATACCAGTCAGTACTGACATCTACTTCTAGTAATTTTGAACAATTTTATTGTTACTAAAGGTCCAAACTTTCTTCATGAGTATGCACTATACTTTCAGATCTAGGGTTCGACAGGCCCTAACATAATAGTTAAATCTGGTGCAGTAAGCTTGTGGATTCATCCTGTGTTTCTTGTTAGAGACCTGAGTAGTGACTCATCAGGTTTGAGCAGTTGTGACAATTCTGACTAATCATGTCAGTTTTGAACTATATAGCTTAGTTAGGTAGAGTTTTGTGTTGGACTGTTGACACAGCTAGCTTCATATCCCTTCTGCTGGCCATGAAAAGGTGCTGTTAAATGTGTAGGGTTGCTTAATAGCATTGAAAAACTAAAAACTGGTAAAAAATAAAAAACGACTCACCACGAATACACCAAAAAAGGTTTAATGGACATCCACAGACTTAGCGCTTTCACCCGTCCAACTACGGGTTTCATCAGAGTTAATCTATTAAAAAAACAGCTGATTTTTATACTCTTGTCAATTTAAATTAAATTACATTCAATTCAAGTCAAAGCAGCCAATTAATATAAAACTCCAATTAATCTAATTGTACAGTTAGTCAATAGTAATAATACAGAACAATTATAACAAACACATAACACAAAAACAATGAACAATATAATACTACCTATAACTACCTATATTAACACTAAAAATAACCATTGTGTAGTTCCTATTATTAAAAATTCTTGTTAATGATTCTTAAAAATAATATTGTTATCACTTGTAATAAATAAATAGTGTATATAATATAAATATTGTTATAAATATTGTTATAAATATTATATATAAAATAGTGTGTGAAATATAAATATATGCATAAATTTATTTTATTTTATTTTATTTTATAACTGGAATGAGTATTTGAAATACAATTGATGTATAATAATGTATGATTTCTTTTTAAATGTTGTATGAATTCATTTTTAAATAACTTGCTATTGAAATATGTTCGTTAATTCCTGGCTTACTACATGCATTTAATCTAAGTTGCCATAGACACTCTTTGTACTCAAGTAAGGCATTGACATCTCCTTCTTTATCCATGTTTTGAGGTATCCTGTCGATGACAAAAAACAAGATTTTTTTAAAATCCTGACAATCTATACTGTGCATATACAGAGAGTTAGTTTCTTTCTTGTTTCTAATATCTCTGATATGCTCACCTATCCTTTCCTTTAATTTTCTAATGGTCTTTCCAATATAAAAAGCTTGACAGGATAAACAGGTTGCCACATAAATAACTAACTTGTTGTTACAGTTTGCATGTCCTGGGCATCTGATAGTTCTTTTGTATCCTTTTATTGCTACATATGTACCATCCATAATATACCTACACCATCTACAGAATCCGCACTTTTTCATTTTTGACTCTCTAAACAAAACTTCACTTTCAAAATAATTTTTTAAGTTTTTACCTCTACTAAAAACTATGGTAGGGGAATGACCTAAATCCTTTAAAATCTCAGTTTGATTCACAAACACCTTATCCCACACATCTCTAATATTGTTTGCAAAAATAGGTGTGTAGTTACTGTATGGCAATATCATTGCTTTTGATTTATTAGTGTTGTCACTACTTTTAATGTTTTGACTACCTAAGCCATATTTTAAAATAGGCTTGCAATCCAAATACCTCTTATTGGTTATCTCTTTTCTAATGTTCAACAACAATTCATTAGGATAATCTCTCTCAACAAACATATTATACAAATTATCTATTTCGTTGTTAAACTTCACATCATCACTTATCATTCTGGAGAGCCTAACCATTTGTCCCTTAACTAGATTTCGTTTTTGGAAAGAAGGATGACAACTCTTGTAATGCAAGTATGAGTTTGAAAAGGTCGATTTTCTGTAAATATTTGACTCCAATCGGTCTTCTTGCTTATATAATTTTATATCCAAATATTCACATGAATCTGTACTAATTTGAAAGGTGAATTTAAGGAAAGATGTTGTACTATTTAAATATCCCATAAATTCATTAAATTCATTAATACTACCTTTCCAAAAAAGCAGTATGTCGTCCAAAAACCTTAAGTATAGATCAATACTTGACCAATATTTGCTTATGAAAACATGTTCTTTTTCCCACATTGCTAAAACTAAGTTAGCATATATGGGGGCACATCTTGCCCCCATAGCTACTCCAGAGCATTGCTTGTAATGCTCACCACCATGTTTAAAAAAATTGTTTTCCAGGATCATCTCCAATAACTTGGCTAAAGTCCTAACCTTGACATATCCATCCCCCCATAATAAATCAAACTCCTTTCAAACAATTCAAGTCCTTCTTTTAAGGGAATAATCGAAAATAAGTTGACAACATCTATAGTAATTAAGTAAACCTCATTCAGATTAACTGTATTATACTCTTCAAGAGTTGCCAAACAGTGCCATGAATCTTTAAGAATATGTTCAATATTGTTAGTCACCTTATTACAAGTTATGTCAATATAATGTGCAATAGCTTCTAATTTGGAATGTTTAGCTGCAACAATCGGTCTATAGGGAGGGTTGGTGACACTCTTGTGTATTTTAGGTATTCCAAATATGCTTGGTGTAACAGGAAAATCAACTAACATATATTCATACTCAGATTGTAAAATATCACCATCCATCAGTAACTCATATAACTGCCAGTCAATCTTAGCATATGCTTTAGTAATATCATATTTGGAAACTACTGTATATGTGTTATCATCACCAAACATGTCACTAATTTTGTTAGTATAATCTACGATGTTCATAATGACAACACCTCCCCCTTTATCAGGTTTCATCACCCTATAATTATTGTTTGCTGTTAATTCTTTTAAACAAAACCTTTCAGCTACAGTAAGGTTGTCATTTGAAACCTGTGTTTCTTTCCACGCTTTTCTCAATTGTAATTCACAAAACATTTCAAAAGGTGAATAATTTGATTGTTTGGTGGAATAAAAATACTACTTCTTTTCATCGTAAGTCCCCTATCGTAGTTTAATGAACTGGATTTACCTTTAAAATACATTTGCAAATTCAATAATCTCACATATGCTTTTAAATTTAATAAAATTAGTCCCAAGTCAGGTTTAAAACTTGGAACAAATTTGAATCCTTTTTTAAAAAGTGAAATGTATTCATTATCCAACCTTTTCTCTGTGAAATTGTATACTGAAAAACTTCCTTCTCTAATAATTTCATAAACTATATGTGTTTCCTTATTTTCTTGAACAATGTTTGAAAAATTAACATTTGAATTTTCTATGTAACTAATTCCAAATAAAGACACGTCATGATCAACAACATCAAAAAAGTCTTCACATAATACTTCTTCTGTGTACATCTTAGAGTCCTAATGTTCAATAATACTTAAGCCCAAATTTTGTGAATTACATACCACAGGCCTGCTCTTTGAGTCTTTTTCTAATATGTACATTTTATTTGTTAGTATTGATGCTGTATTTGCCTGAATCTGCCATTCCTGTTGTTTGTCTGACGGTAATGATTCTGCTGCGGACCCTGATAACGCCCTTTTAGGCGTTCTGATCTGCGTACACCCTGTTCCTCTAAAAAAGGCTCTTCAAAATTGTCATATTCGATATTATCATTGTTATGCATGTCAACATTATCATTAGCTGTAACAGCATCTCTGTATCCTGTATTAAAATTTGAACTACATGCATTACTTTTCACAGCACTCATACAACGCTTGTAATCATTAAAGTGGGCATATGCCCGATTGTTAGAATAATCATTAGTATCTCTTAATAACTTTTCATTTTTGTTGTCAAGACCTTTACTGACATATTTATTAACTTCTACTAAAATGTTATCAAACTTAAACTTATTATTTTCAAATAGCAAGTCGTTTCTAATACTGTTGTCTAATACTGTTAAGGTTTCACTCAAATGCGCTAACTTTGCATTATTGTTTTTAATAATAAGTCGAATCAAATGTTTACCAGTATCATCAAATAATTTAATTAGTTCTTCAAAAATGTCACTGTTTTTCTCAAAACCAAATGGTACCTTGAATATTCTGAGTCCTTTAGGTACATGGTTAAGCTCCAAGGACCTTTCTAAAAAAACATTGTCCATCTCTGTAAGGTTTTAAATTTCCGTAATGTTTTTTCAAAGTCATTTAGTTGTTTGTTGAGTGAACCCATTTCACGACCGTTATGCATTAGTCCAAATTTGGGTGCTGAAAGCAGTTCATTGATCCCTGGAATCACTGTTGTTTTCCTCCAGACGCCATTAGAACCCTCACCAGCGTTCGAATATTGATTCGGCCTCAAAATCACGTGCCCCTCACTTCCGCCTGTAGTACGCACTGTTTCAACGCCCATGAAATCCTTCGGACCATTGCTGGCTGTTGGGTTACCCCTAGACATTCCCAGTGTAGAATGTAAAGTGAAAACACGTTTCTCACTTTCAGACAATGAAACGTTTGTGTTTCCGTCACTTATGATATTCTTATCGGAACCTTCACCAGTTCCCTTGTCTTTCAGTACAGCTAAAAGTTTCTGCGTAATGATCAGCTGTTGCTGGAGTAGCTGCTCCATGAATTCAGTTTATATTCAACGTAACAACGAAACAAAATTGAATGTAAAACCACAACCAAATCTGCTGCACTTGAAAAACGAGTCGCTACGAACCGACAGTTGAACAACTTGAAAAACTAAAAACTGGTAAAAAATAAGCGACTGACGAATACACCAAAAATTTAATGGACATCAGCACTTTCATTCCAACTACGGGTTTCATCAGAGTTAATCTATTAAAAAAACAGCTGATTTTTATACTCTTGTCAATTGACTTGAATTGACTTGAATTTAATGTAATTTAATTTAAATTGACAAGAGTATAAAAACCAGCTGTTTTTTTAATAGATTAACTCTGATGAAACCCATAGTTGGACGGGTGAAAGCGCTAAGTCTGTGGATGTCCATTAAACCTTTTTTGGTGTATTCGTGGTGAGTCGTTTTTTATTTATTATTATTTATTTTTTATTTTTTGCTTAATAGCATGCATATTTAATGACAGTTGCTGCTAATTCCTCTAACATGCTCATGTAGTCTTAAAGCAAAGTGTACATGCTCGTTAATGAATCCAAGGGCTTGTTACTTTTCTGAACCCCACCTATCCTATGCATTTTCATGGAGTTTTTTAACTTCATGTACTTCAAGTTGCTACGTAGCTGTATGCCTCTTACCTTCTTCTCCATTGTCGTCTGCATCCCTGGATTTGTCATTGCCTCCCTTTGCAGTCTTGTGTCTGTTACGTGTGTTTCTGTGGCACCACAACTGTCTCTGCCCTCCCACCTGAGGCAAACCTCACATACTTCCTTCAACAATTTATGTGCACATAAGCATTCTTGAGATACAAAAATAGATCCGTATTCAGGCATTACCAGCTGTGTGCATGGTTTTCCACCGACTACACTGGGGGCTCTTACTCACTCATTGTTTACTACAACTGCTCACACTTTACTGCAGATGTGAGATGATCCATCATAATCTTCTTTAGGTCCCTACTATGGCTGCAGTGCATATATATATATATATATATATATATATATATATATATATATATATATATAAATATGAAGGACTTTATGTGCAAATTCATCTTTCAGTCCACTCATCTCAATCTGCTTGACAGTTTCGGTATGTGACACTTGCCCTGAAGCTTTGGAAGCTGGCAGTCTGTTATATCCTTTGCAGGATATAGTCGATATAGGTAAGGCTACCACAACAATGATCACTATTAAGAACATCTTTTAACAACTGGTGTTTCATTTCATGCTTATATATAAATATATATATATATATATATATATATATATATATATATATATATATATATATATATATATATATATATATATATATATATAGATATATATATATATATAGATAGGTTCATAGGTTGATACTAGGCTATCTGCCCTAGGGCATTTATAAGCCTAATCAGAGTGTGCTTGGCTTTCACAACCCTTTTAGATTAGTTGACTGTGCCTCTGTCTAGCAGGGACAGAGAAGAGATCCCAGGGGTAAACTTATGATTTCCCATCCACTCGTCAAGATTTCTCTTGAATAGGGTCAGTGAGGGGCTCTGCCTAACATGGATTGGGATTTTGGTCCAGAGTGAGGGGAGCCTCTGGGATATGGATCTGTCTCTCCAGCATGTCCTATTTATTTCTGTGCTGAGGTTTAAGTCCCTGGAGCATGTAACTCTAAGGGATTTGGATTTCCTGAGGTGGAGCATGTCCATTAATTCTGGGTTGGACATGGCTTTATATGTCAGGCACAGATCGCCTCTAAGTAGGCGGCAAGCAACTGAATAGAGCTAGAGTTTCTTTAGCCTAACTGCATAGGGCATCTGTTTGAGTCCAATGATCCTCTTCATGAGGTACTTTTGGGGTCTTTCCAGTTGCTGCAGGTGTCGAGTAAGGTACATCCCAAATGGGACATTGTATTCAATTATGGGCATGATGAGTGATGAGTAGAGGGGCACATTGACCTCTCTTGATCTAGATGTGAACCCTTTTGTGATAAGTTGGGCTATATAGAAGGTCTTTCTAACCACTTTGGCAACGTGATTGTCAAAGGAAAGATTACTATCTGCTTGGGTCCCCAAATCCCTAATTACTTCTTCCGTACTTAATGGATTACCCCCATGTGGTAATTTGTGGGAACTTTGTTTTTCCCAAAGGGGATGACTATGCACTTTTTGGCATTTAGCTTTAGGCCATGGCTCTGGCACTCTGTGAGACACTTTTGGAGGATGCTTGTGTCATTCAGAGAGTCGAGTATGGCACCCAGTTTGCAGTTATCTGTGAACTTGGTCAGCCATAGTCCTCCCGTGTTAGCCTGTACCTCAGAGAAATATATACCGAACAAGAGAGGTCCCAGGACTGAGCCTTGTGGGATGCCACTTGTAACTGGTTTAGAGTCTGACATGGCACCTGCAATTCTGACCATGTGGGTTCTATCCCTGAGCCAGTTTGCAACCCATCTTGTGACATAGGGGTTGATATTTAAGATGGTGAGCTTATTTATAATGCCCAAGTGGGGTATTGTGTCGAAGGCTTTTGCAAGGTCCAGGTAGGTTGTGTGGACTACCTTCCCTTCATCTATGGCCTTGGTGACTGTTTCAAAGAAGTTGACCAGGTTCAAGAGGCAAGACCTGTCCTTAGCAAAGCCGAATTGGGTAGGATCCAGTGTCTGGAGGTTCCCAATGTCTTTGTTTATGAGTTCCATGATGATACACTCCATAGCTTTGCAGACCAGGCTAGTCACGCTTATAGGGCGATAGTTTCTGGGGTCCATTGTGGCACCACCTTTGTGGAGTGGGACCACTGTTGCTGTACGCTATTCCTTGGGTACATATCCTGTAGTAAGGCTGAGATTGAACAGTGACTTTATGTGAGGGTTCAGTTCTTCTTGGAGCTCATGTAAGACGCAGCCCGGGACACCGTCCAATCCCATTGATGCTGTATTTTTTTGCTTTGGAGAGGGCAGCTCTCACCTGTGCATCTGTGATGTCAGGGAGGCTACACTCTGTCGGGATAGACATTTTCTCTTTTGGGGCGGGAAGGGGGGGAGAAGTTTGCACTGAACCTGTCTGCCAGGACGTTAGCAATGTCTGTGGGTTCAGTGTATTTTTTGTCATTTTGCACTAAGTCAGAGCATATCTTGGAGTTGCCACCCAGGTTCCTGACATAACTAAAGAAGGTCTTGTGATTATCTTTAGCGTCTTGTGCAATTTTTCTTTCGAAGCTGGCCTTAGATGATTTTATGAGGGATCGTAGTTTCTTGCTAGTACTGATCAGAGATGCCTTCCCTTTTTGGGATTTTGCTCTATCATGTAGTTGCTTCCTCCTTCTGTTGTATAGCTTATTTATGGCCGGAGTCCCCCAGACAGGCCTCCTGCCTTTGGAGGAGTGAGTTTTGGTTTTATTTGGGATAGCACGATCCATGCATTCCAATGCGTTTGTAAAGGATTCTGCAGTTTGGGCCGCATTTTCCACTAGCCCAGGGCTTTGAAGGATTCCACCTCGGTTTTGAGAAGTGTGAAATTTGCTTTTGAGAAGTTCTTCACCGTGGTTTCCTTTGCTGGGGGTGGGGACAGGATATGGATGTCCAGTGAGATTAATTTATAGTCAGATCTTACCAATGAGGGGTATACCTCTGGTATGGAACATAGAGTCCCCATGTTAGTGATGATCAGGTCCAATATGTTTTCCCCTCTTGTGGGAGTGGTGATCAGTATAGCATTTGAGTTTATAAATTCTAGGAACCATTAGGCGAGGGTTTTGGGGCTTGAGTAGTTCTCCCAGTCTATGTTTGGGTAGTTGAAGTCACCCAATATAATGGTGTTTGGAGAGACCTTCATATTATCCAGTGTTCTCAGGAAAGCCAAGTGGGATTCTTGAGTTTGGGAGGGTGGCCTGTAGCAGGCTACAAACTGAAAGGCAGTTTTGCCCACTGTTAGTTGCACCTGGATGGTCTCTGATGCTTCGTGCAGTGCCACTAACCTGGAGGTGTGGGTATCTTTGATGAATATGGATACTCCCCCTCCTTTTGTGGTTCGGTCCAAGTTTTGGGGCCGAAAAGCATGGTATGAGGTATAACCTGGTAGTGCTAGGGTGCTCTTGGGAGCCTTGAACCAGGTTTCTGTTACTGCACAGTTATCAATATTCTCCATACTGAGGAGAGCCTCGAGTGCATGCATCTTGAGGTTTAGACTTTTAGCGCTGAGCAGCATTACCCTTAGTTTCTTTTTCCTTGTGTTGTCTATGGAGGTGGGTTTGTCTTTTGAGACTTGCCTAAAAAAGGCTCTATGGGGGTGGCAAGAGCCTTAGCCAGTATTCAAAAGCCCAGGGGTGACAGGTGCAAGCCGTCCCTAGAGAAGCAACGTGACTTGTCGAGCATGTCATCCCAGGCTGACAGACTCTGGATCCCCTTTGAATGACACCAATACTTTAGCCAATTGTTAAAATTGATCATTTTGTCTTTATACTGTGGCATCATTCTTGGTGAGCGTAAGATGCTACTCAAGGTCAGGGTCATACCGGCCTGGGCTACATGATCAGAGAGCTCCTCTATGTCTCTTTTCATGTAGTCCAGGGAGGCATATCTCAGGTCATTCACACCAGCATGGACAATGACGGAGTCACATTTGTACCTGCTTTGGAGTGACTTGAGTGCTTGTGTTATGTGACGGATCCTGGCACCCGACATACAGCTTACAGTGATCTTCTCCTTGTTCAGTCTGGTGAGTGGGACGTCAGTGTGTCTGACAATAGAGTCACCTATTACAAGTGTATTAGGTGTGTTGTTTAGCCTTAAGGGCTGTGACTGTGAGGCACGCTGACTTTGTGAACTATGTGATACGTGAGTATTGTTGTGGGGTAATGGTTGATTGGATGTCTGCTTTATATATATAATTTATATATGTCACTAAAGAACAAATCTGAAAAAAGAAGAAAAACTAAATGCAATATAAACATCTTATACCAGGCAAAATAAATAAAGTAGAACCTGTGTTGAACACTTTCATTCTTTATTTGTACCAAGGACGTCTTCATAAAAACAAATAATGAGAAAAACAGCAGTATAGGTCTCAATAAGTATCGTTTTGCAACAAAAAGCAGTTAAAAATAGAAAAAACTGTTGCAATAAAAGAAAATAACACTTTGCTATATATGAGCTAAGTTTATCTAAGGTAATAAAACATTAAAGCAAATCAAGAGGTAGTTAAAACAAATTCAAAATAACACACAGAAACTCTAAAAAGCAGAGATCAAAGGTAGAAATGTGACTCAGAGGTTACCTGATCCAGCGTAGGGCACATTTAATGTTGTTTTATTAAGTCCTGAGAAAGACTCTTCATTTAAAAGTAACTGCCATTTCAGTTCCCTTACTTCAATACAAGTATCGATGTCCCAATGTAAAACTTCCAACTGCTCTAACACTAAAAACCTAAACTGGAGAAACCCTGTGCAGTACAAACTAATGCATTCTTCAAGTCATTTTTCATATAGCCACACAATGCTCCTTAATTCTACTCAAACATTTCTGAGACATTTTTCCTATGTAAAAACCATTGCAAGTGTCACAAACCCTTGCATACACCACATTAGTAGCATTGCAATCAAAATATATGGGAAAAACAACTGGTGGAAAAAAATTCTGAGTCTGTGTAAATGTATTGACATGCTATAGATGAGCTGCAGGGAAATATGCCTGGAGTTTTGTCATGATTGATAACCTACTCCAGTAGGAATGGAACATCAGAGTGTTCAAATGAACGTTGTAAGGACTTAGTCCTTTTACGAAAAAGCCAGCTCATCCCCCAGAATGGAAACAATGTCCCTGTTACTCATGACAATTTCCCAGTTCCTGGTGATAATGTCATGTATAGGTTTGAAATTCAAACAGATTGGGAGAGGGAAGCTAAGGGTCTGGTCCAATCTGCTGTCTGGAATGGTGGTAAGGGAGTTTGGTTAAAACAAGAACTCTGATTAGAGGGGTGAGGGCCCTGAGGGGTTTGGTCCAAAGCAGTTTCTTGGTTGGACCTCTGCTGAAACCCATGTTTAAGTTTAGGTTGGAATTTAGAATTCCTTGCTTCACAAACCACCATTACCACCATTCCATATCTCATTACTGTTTTCAACTTATTTACCTGACATAATTCCTCATCAGATTGTATTATTTTTTTAAATGCTTCTTGAACTTTGAGCTTAAATGTTTTAAATGTTTTATCTCTTAATCTGTATAATTATTATTGTAGTTTTTGTATGTACCTAATTTTTGTCTGTATTGGAGCTTTTCTCCCCAGGACTCCATTGAAAACGGGTTATTTTGGCCCAATGGACTATCCTGGTAAACCAACTGCAAATAAATAAATAAATAAATAAATAAAACAAACGTCACTGAAAATGTCATCAATTACTCTTGAGGTAATGTCTATTTATGAATAAGGTACTCAGTAAAACAGCTTTCCCTAAGAAATTTGTCATCATTGTTGATAATACGGGAATACCTAATGAATTGTTCACAAACAATATTCTTCATGAAAAAAGGATGCTGACTACGGAAGTCCAAGTAATTATTGCTGGAAGTAGACTTATGAAAAATAGAAGAATCCCAACTAAGAGAAACAGTATCAAGAGTAATTTCCATATCCAGAAATTGTACTGTAGATCCACACCCTGAGACCTTAAAATTAAGAAATGGAATACTGTTAGAAAGTGAGTGTATAAAAGAGTTGAGGTCCTGCTGTGAACTCCGCCACACAAAAAATATCATCAATAAAACATCGGTATAGCCTGGTATATTGAAAGCCACGCAGGTGGATGAGCATGCTTGTTTCCCAGGCACTAAGAACAAGATTGACATATGCAGCGGCCATTTTAGAGCCCATCACTACTTCCTTAATTTGCTGATAAATGACAACATTGAAGTGGAGATACATATATATATATATATATATATATATATATATACATATACATATATATATATATATATATATATATATATATATATATATATATACATATATCTATATATATATATATATATATATATATATATATATGTGGGTCTGCTTCATAAGAATGAAAACCCACTACCCTGAATCACTAAATATTTGTAAGACTTCACTGAAACCACAATTTAACAAGCACTTGAATCACTGATGAGAAACTCCTGGAAAGTATGCATGTGCCCGGCAGCACAAAAAAATCAAACTGGAGCAAATTAAACCTACCTATGTGGGTGACTGCACCTAAATATTCCATCTTCATGAATGCACTACAGTGGGAAAGGTACAAAGTTTACCATGGTGGCCAAGTGGTTCCTTTCCCACAATAACTTTTCAGTCATCCAAGTGTTCATTAAATTGTGTTTTTGGCGGTCAGCTCAGTTCTTTAGCTCAGTTTCTTCAGGTTTGTTATAAGTTGCTTAAAAAGTTGATTTGCTTCCTGTTTGCATACAAACACACACTTTTCATATGTGATTGGTTTCCCCATGTCAATAGGCTGTCAAATATATTAAATGCAAGCATCCTTCGAAAAATCTAATTTTATGGGCATAAATTCTGAAACTGTTTTAACATCCCTGTAGGTAATCATTTTCCTACCTAGTTATGGGACCTGGTTTCCATGTTGTTGCTTAGATCTCTGTTGAAACTGTTTTGTCCCACCCACCCGCCTTATTTTTGGCTTGTAGTTTAAATTTGGTGGCTTTTGCAGTTGCCCACCCCACTGTAGATTTGATCTGGGACATTCCCCAAATCCCATCTCTTTACCACATTCTACCTAATAAACTCTTCCGGCACTTGCTTTTAGTCCTTTTTAATTTAATTGCATTTTTTAAACTGTGTTTGGTCTAATATTGCTACATACTCAAGTGGGCTAGCTTGCACTGCATGTGAATTGTTTTTACTACTGTTTTTGCTACCTTTCTGTAAAAAAACTGTAAGTCTGTTTCCTACCTTTCCTGGAACTAGTGTTCCAGATACAGATTTGCTGTATCTAGGACTGCATGTAAACTTCTGAGCCTAAGCCTTTCTGTGTTGGAGGAAGCCTTCTAGCTTATCAGTGGGAGTGGTAAGCACTATGTAACCTGTCTACCACATAAGGAGTGGTTCTGGCCCAGAAATTGTAGTTAATGGCCATTTGGGCAATCTCTCTCAACTTTCTGATTTGAAAGCCTGCATTTGCACTTGTTTCTGTCCTTTAACTCCTCTAGTGCAGATACAGATTCTTAGTTTTAGCACTTAAATTTGCTTATTCATGCTGAGCACTTGTTCAGAACTTGTAAGCACTAAATAAGCTACTAATTACTGTAGCACTCAATCTTCCTGATTACCTAGAGGAAAACAGCTCTTGTACTTACTTTCCTCACTTATCTAGAGGAAAATATTCTTTTATTCAGGCATGTCCAAGGGACAGCTCCCAGTGTTCTCTCCTGTCTATCTGATGAATCTGGGCATCTTGAGGCAATGTAGAAATTGCTTCATGTACACAGACAACCCTCTCCTCCTACCACCCAACACTACAACCAGTGAGAGATGCACTTATCTAGCCAAACTGGAGGTAAAGCTCTCTCCAACCAAGACTGAAGTTGACAGTCATGAGGAGAAGGTAAACATTTGCACCACACCATGCTCATCACATAGTCTTACTAAATCTACACCACCAAAATCCACACATAATAACACAAAAACATCCGCGGAGGCTCTCAATAATAATCTGTTTAAGCAACAGAGACCTCCAAAGTAGAAACACAACCAACCTTCATCCCCCAATACAACCCAAATGACACATAGCCCACAAACTCAGTGTGCCAATCAACCACAGCCAAAAAGGCAAAACTACGTACCCAACACACTAGTCATAGGTGACTCTATAGTCAGGCACACTGATGTCCCATTCACCAGGCTAAACAAAGAGAAGGTTACTGTCAGCTGCTTGTCGGGTGCCAGGATCCGCCAGATAGCTCATTCACTCAGGTCACTCCACCAAAAGTACAAATATGACTCTGTCATTGTCCATGTTGGTGTGAATGACCTGAGACATACCTCCCTGAATTACACGAAAAGAAACATGAAAGAGCTCTCCAATCTTGTAGCCCAGGCAGGTATGACCCTAGCCCTGAGTAGCATTCTGCCATCACCCAGAATGATACCTCAGTACAAGGACAAAATGATTGACTTCAACAATTGGCTAAGCTTCTGGTGTCATTCTAAGGGGGTCCAGTATCTGTCTGCTTGGGATGACATGGTCGACAGACCACGATGCTTTGCCACAAACAACCTACACCTGTCGCCCCTGGGATTCCGGATTCTGGCAAAGGCTCTTGCTGCCCCTATAGTGCCTTATTTAGGTAAGGTTCAAATAACAAATTCACCACCATAACAGGAACAGGCAAGCAGAAACTGAGGGTAATGCTACTCAATGCTAGAAGTCTAAATCTCAAAATGTAAGTCACAAAGAGGTGGAGTACAGCAGAAGTAAGAACAAAACTGCAAATTTAATTCCAAGAATGTGCACTTAAACTGGAGGGCCCACCATTGCTTCTTCAGATCCTTGTAAAACAATCCTCCAAAAGCAGCTCAATTAATCAATTAAAAAAAAGCAATGCTGGAGGATTTAAGAACTCTCCCATATTTAAACATGTTAATGTAAAATAAGACTATAAAACATGCATAATGACCAAAACATGTAAATAAACATTCTGATAATTTAAATTTTGATAAATACATAATAAAGAACATAAAAATAAATAGTTTCTTTTTTTGGTCTCAACTTAGGTTTTATAGACTCTATCGTTCAACCCATGCCTATCAGCTTTCAAAAATGATCCCATCTCCTTAGATTCATAATTTATATATAACATCTTATAAAAATTATTCTTGGAGGGGTATGTCATTTCTTGTGAAAAATGTTTTCATTTTAATGGCCTTTATTTTAAATATGCCCACCTTAAGGGGTTTTACCAACATTTAAACTTGATGGAAAAAGTAAAAACACCTTTCAAAAAATGAACAAAGGGCAACAGGGTTAAAAACCTTTATCATTCAAAAAGAACAGTTATTCCAAAGGTTTTTGTCCATGGTTTCAATAAACCTAACATTGGGTGAAAAAACCTATTGTCATTCGAAAAAAATTTTGTCTCCCCAGCAGTTTAATCTCCACCCGAATCCATGTTGGGTAAAATTTCCTTAATAATATTAAATTAAGAGAAAATTTAAATATTTAATATTCTCCGCATTTACCCTGGGTACAACTAAAGGCTGAGTACATGCTTCTCCTTATTTATTATAATCTTTTTTTTCAAATCATTTTGTGTTAATTCTGGTAAATTGATTCTGTTTTAATTTTCAGTTAAAGGGGTTTCAACTTAAAACAATTTTGGGGGCATCAAAAGAATGCAGAACATGTTTTTACATGATTTCCCCTACTCGATCCCTTTATAGGTCTAAATTAAATTAGTTGAATTCTAGAAAAGAAAATGCATTTAAAAATTTTGGAAACAATTATTCAGTTTCGACCAGTTTTATAACAAAGGGGGCTACTATGTAAACACCAACATGTTCCTGCATATTGGAAACATGTTTTTTTTAGAATACCTGGAACATGTGGTTTTTCAAAGGTTTTGTGCCATTGTCTGAAAGGGTCAGAACTGGAACTACATTTTAATGACTTCTGATTTTTTTTTACCTGAATTTAACAAGCACTTGAATCACTGATGAGAAACTCCGGGAAAGTATGTATGTGTCTGGCAGCACAAAAAAATCAAATCAAACTGGAGCAAATTAAACCTACCTATGTGGGTGGCTGCACCTAAATATTCCAACTCCATGAATGCACTACCGTGGGAAAGAGACAAAGGTTACCATGGTGGCCAAGTGGTTCCTTTCCCATAATAACTTTCCAGTCATCCAAGTGTTCATTAAATTGTGTTTTTGGTGGTCAGCTCAGTTTTTTAGCTCAGTTTCTTCAGGCTTGTTGTAAGTTGCTTGAAAAGTTGATTTGCTTCCTGTTTGCATAGAAACACACACTTTTCATATGTGATTGGTTTCCCCATGTCAATAGGCTGTCCGAAATATATTAAATGCAAGCAACCTTGGAAAAATCTAATTTTATGGGCATAAATTCTAAAACTGTTTTAACATCCCTGTAGGTATTCATTTTCCTACCTAGTTATGGGACCTGGTTTCCATGTTGTTGCTTAGATCTCTGTTGAAACTGTTTTGTCCCACCCACCCGCCTTATTTTTGGCTTGTAGTTTAAATTTGGTGGCTTTTGCAGTTGCCCGCCAAACTGTAGATTTGATCTGGGACATTCCCCAAATCCCATCTCTTTACCACATTCTACCTAATAAACTCTTTCGGCACTTGCTTTTAGTCCTTTTTAATTTAATTGCATTTTTTAAACTGTGTTTGGTCAAATATTGCTACATACTCAAGTGGGCTAGCTTGCACTGCATGTGAATTGTTTTTACTACTGTTTTTGCTACTTTTCTGTAAAAAAAAAAAAAACTGTAAGTCTGTTTCCTACCTTTCCTGGAACTAGTGTTCCAGATACAGATTTGCTGTATCTAGGACTGCATGTAAACTTCTGAGCCGCCTAAGCCTTTCTGTGTTGGAGGGAAGCCTTCTAGCTTATCAGTGGGAGTGGTAAGCACTATGTAACCTGTCTACCACATAAGGAGTGGTTCTGGCCCAGAAATTGTAGTTAATGGCCATTTGGGCAATCTCTCTCAACTTTCTGATTTGAAAGCCTGCATTTGCACTTGTTTCTGTCCTTTAACTCCTCTAGTGCAGATACAGATTCTTAGTTTTAGCACTTAAATTTGCTTATTCATGCTGAGCACTTGTTCAGAACTTGTAAGCACTAAATAAGCTACTAATTACTGTAGCACTCAATCTTCCTGATTACCTAGAGGAAAACAGCTCTTGTACTTACTTTCCTCACTTATCTAGAGGAAAATATTCTTTTATTCAGGCATGTCCAAGGGACAGCTCCCAGTGTTCTCTCCTGTCTATCTGATGAATCTGGGCATCTTGAGGCAATGTAGAAATTGCTTCATGTACACAGACAACCCTCTCCTCCTACCACCCAACACTACAACCAGTGAGAGATGCACTTATCTAGCCAAACTGGAGGTAAAGCTCTCTCCAACCAAGACTGAAGTTGACAGTCATGAGGAGAAGGTAAACATTTGCACCACACCATGCTCATCACATAGTCTTACTAAATCTACACCACCAAAATCCACACATAATAACACAAAAACATCCTTGGAGGCTCTCAATAATAATCTGTTTAAGCAACAGAGACCTCCAAAGTAGAAACACAACCAACCTTCATCCCCCAATACAACCCAAATGACACATAGCCCACAAACTCAGTGTGCCAATCAACCACAGCCAAAGGCAAAACTACGTACCCAACACACTAGTCATAGGTGACTCTATAGTCAGGCACACTGATGTCCCATTCACCAGGCTAAACAAAGAGAAGGTTACTGTCAGCTGCTTGTCGGGTGCCAGGATCCGCCAGATAGCTCATTCACTCAGGTCACTCCACCAAAAGTACAAATATGACTCTGTCATTGTCCATGTTGGTGTGAATGACCTGAGACATACCTCCCTGAATTACACGAAAAGAAACATGAAAGAGCTCTCCAATCTTGTAGCCCAGGCAGGTATGACCCTAGCCCTGAGTAGCATTCTGCCATCACCCAGAATGATACCTCAGTACAAGGACAAAATGATTGACTTCAACAATTGGCTAAGCTTCTGGTGTCATTCTAAGGGGGTCCAGTATCTGTCTGCTTGGGATGACATAGTCGACAGACCACGATGCTTTGCCACAAACAGCCTACACCTGTCACCCATGGGATTCCGGATTCTGGCTTAGGCTCTTGCTGCCCCTATAGTGCCTTATTTAGGCAAGGTTCAAATAACAAATTCACCACCGTAACAGGAACAGGCAAGCAGAAACTGAGGGTAATGCTACTCAATGATAGAAGTCTAAATCTCAAAATGCACTCACTCGAGGCACTCCTTAAAATGGAGAACATCGATATCTGTGCAGTGACTGAGACATTGTTCAGGGCTCCAGAGAGCATCCCTGCACTACCAGGCTATAACTCATACCACACTTTTTGGCCATGCAACCTGGACCGAAACACCAAAGGCAGTGGTGTGTCCATATTCATTAAGGATATCCACACCTCCAAGCTAGTTGCTCAGCATAATGCATCCGAGGTTATCCAAATGCAACTAAATCTGGGCAAAACTGCAATCCAAATTGTAGCTTGCTACAGATCCCCCACCCATGCCCCAGGATTCCCACTCCTCTTTTCTTGATGGACTGGAAAATATTAGGGTTCAACCAAACACCCTAATAATGGGCAACTTCAACTACCCCACCATTAATTGGGAAAACTACTCATGTACCAACTCTTTAGCACAACGCTTTCTGGAATTCATAAACTCCAATGTTGTGGATCAACTTATCCACACCCCCACCATGGGCAACAATATCCTAGACCTAGTCATTACCAACATGAGTGACTGGTGTTCCACACCTGAAGTCAACTCCTCATTGGTCCGATCCGACCATAAGCTAATCACCCTTGATACCTACATCCTGCCCCCACCCCCCATTAAGGAAACCACGGTAAAAAATGTCTCCAAAGCCAACTTCATGCTTCTTAAGACAGAAGTGGTGAATTTCATTACACCCATGCAGATGGACAATACAGTTACAACTGCTGAATCCTACACAAATGCACTCTATAAGCACTTATACGAGTGCATGGATCACGCTATCCCAAACAGAACCAAGATGCTATCCTCCAAAAAAAGGAAGCCAATCTGGTGGTTCCCTGCCATAAACAAGCTGTACAACAGAGGGAAGAAACTGTTGCAAAAGAGAGTAAAATCCCATGAGTGGAGGAGTTCCCTGGTCAGCCTCAGTAAGAAGCTGAGATCCCTTATAAGATCCTCCAAAGCTAGCTACAAAAACAAAATCACCACTAATTCTAAGGACAACAACAAAGCATTCTATAGCTATGTCAAGAATCTCGATGGCAACACCCAGATCTTCTCTGAGTTACAGCAAAACGGCACGAAAATTGCAGAACCAACTGATATTGCCAGCATCCTGGCAGATAGGTTCAGTGCTAACATTACACCCCCCCTTACCCCCTAAAGGGCCCATATCTATACAGGAAGAATGCAGAGTCCAAGTAATCACAACTACGCAAGTAAAAGTTGCACTCTCTAAAGCCAAAAACACAATATCCATGGGACCGGACAACATCCCAGGCTGCGTTTTACATGAACTTCAGAATGAACTGGGTCCCCACTTAAGCACCATGTTCAATAATAGCCTTGCATAAAGCTTTATGCCCACTGAATGGCACACAGCAACAGTTATCCCACTCCACAAAGGGGTAGCCACCACTGATCCAGGGAACTATCGACCTATTATCCTGATGAGCCTGGTCTGCAAGGCCATGGAACATATCATCATGGAACTCATAAACAAAGACATTGTTAACCTCCATACTCTGGATCCCACCCAGTTCGGGTTTGTGAAAGGCAGACCATGCCTACTGAACCTGATCGAGTTCTTTGAGGCAGTCAGCAAAGCCGTAGATGAGGGTAAGGTGGTTCACACAGCCTATCTTGACCTCGCCAAGGCTTTCGACACCATCCCCCATTCTGGAATTATAGCTAAACTCACTAAACTAGGTATAAATCCCTACGTCACAAGATGGGTTGCCAACTGGCTCACTGACAGAACCCACACTGTAAAAGTTGCAGACTCCAAATCTGACATCAAAGCAGTGACAAGTGGAGTACCACAGGGTTCTGTCCTGGGGCCTCACCTGTTTGGTAGCTACTTCTCTGAAGTACAGGCTAACACAGAAGGCCTCTGGCTAATGAAGTTTGCATATGACTGCAAACTAGGAGACATAGTCAAGTCCCCAAATGATGTGGACATCCTACAGAAGGGCCTTGCTGAGACAGATGCCTGATGCCAGAGCCATGGCCTCAAGCTCAATACCAAAAAGTGCAGTGTCATCCCCTTTGGTAAAAACTCTGTACTCATGAACTACCACATAGGCAGCAATCTACTTAACACTGAATGTGTGATAAGAAACCTTGGGACCCAGGTGGGCAGTTGATAGTCACATCATCACAGTAGTCAGGAAGTCCTTCTATGTGGCACACCTCATCATAAAAGGGTTCTCATCCAGGAAAAAAGAGGTCATTGTTCCCCTCTACTCGACACTGATTAGACCCATTATAGAGTGCAATGCCCCTTTTGGAATGTACCTCACAAGACATCTGCAGTAGCCTAAAAGGCCACAGAAGTACCTCACAAAGAGGATTACTGGCCTCAAACAAATGCCGTACACTGGCCGCCTCAAAAAAATCCAACTTTACTCCATAGCATATCACCTACTCCGAGGTGATCTCTGCCTAACATATAAAGCTATGTCAAACCCAGAGCTGTTGGATATGCTATATCTAAAGAAATCCCAATCCCTCCGAGCTACATGCTCTAGGGACCTAAACCTTGTCACCACAATAAACAGGACATGCTGGAGAGATAGATTCCTGTCCCAGAGACGTCCCATACTCTGGAACAGGCTACCCATCTATGTCAAACAAAGTTCTTCATTAGCACTCTTCAAGAAAAATCTTGATGAGTGAATGGGAAATAGGAAATACACCCCAGGGGTCACTTCTGTATCTCTGCTCGACAGTGGCACAGGAAAATATCTTTCTTGGGTGACATAAGCCAGGGAACCTTGTTGGCTAGGCTTACATAGGCCCTTGGGCTGATAGCCTAGTACCTACCTATGAACCTATGAAACTCCCTACATTATTACAATAAAAATGTGCACTAACCAAGGTATCTGATTCTAGCTGATTTTCTCTGTGGCCTCTAATCCTGTTATACACTCCTTTCAGACCACCCAGCTGTGCCCCCAAAAAACTCGCATCTGTGTGAAAAAATAAAATAATTCCATGCAGTATTTTATGTATAACAGCTTTATCATAAACTTTAAAATCAGGTAATCTTAGCCATCTATTTGACATAAGCGGAATCAAAATATTACAATAAGTTCTGGGTTTCTTTCCATACAAAATAAATATTGTATTTCTAGAGCTCAGTGAGACAATCCAGATGAGGAAAATTAAATAATCACTGTACTGCATATAATGCTAATGGTAGGAAACCAGGAAAAAGCTTTACCCCTCTACATAAAGTCCAGATAAACCTCTTTCCAACTACTGAAATGTGTTCTTATGTCAGATATGCTGAGTTACTCCAAGTTTTAGTCAAGTTTAGCCCTAAATAAGTTACTTGATTAGATTTAATTCAAAATTAATATATTTCATTTTGCCTAGGATGAGGGTCATTATTAATTCTAATGGCATTTTTCTTTTACTTATTTTTTATATACTACTGGTGTCCGTAATTTCTGATGCTCCTAATTTCTGATACTCTTGTTAAACTAAGTGTAAATCTTTATCCAGATTAGACTATGAAACCATCTGTATATATATACAGAGATAACTTAAATTACAGTCTCTTGGTTTAAAAGACATGATATTCTAACTGGATAAAATTGCAAATAAACTTTTCCTTCTGTACTGTATCTCTCTATATGTATATCTATATCTAATCTCTCTCTCTCTCTCTCTCTCTCTATATATATATATATATATATATGGATCTACTACTATTCACTGAAACACATTTGACTGTGCAGAATTCACTGAAAGCTCAATTCACTGAAAACACAATTCACTGAAACACATTTCACTGAAAGTTATATATGGCCTTTTCCCCACTGTAGTGTGACCCTGGAGTTAGTATATATAGTAAGGAGGGGTATGGGCACTGCCCCCCTCATTGGGGGGGGTTGCCCCCCCACATATTTTAAGTATATATTATTTTCAGAGAACAGTAATATATTGCTATTGCAAGTATCCATGTATATAGTTCAAAATATTTAAAATATGTGGGTGGCTACCCCCCACACCCCAATGCGGGGGCTATATATACTAACTCCAGGGTCACACTACAGTGGGGGAAAGGCCATATATAACTTTTAGTGAAATGTGTTTCAGTGAATTGTGTTTTCAGTGAATTGAGCTTTCAGTGAAAACTGCACACTAATTTGATTTTCATTGAAATGCGCTTTCAGTGAATAGTAGTAGACTATATATATATATATATATACATATGTATATATATTTATCCAGATGCAAGCCAACTCAGCATGGCATTGATTGTGCCCTTTGCGTTCCCTTAATGCAATCTCTATGAAGGACAATGTCAGACCTGGACTGACTTTAGGCACATTAGAGGAGGAAAAATATATTTTCTTATTTCTTTTTTCATGTGTCCCCTGTAATCTCTTTCCTATTTAACCTTTGACATACTAATTAGCAGAAAAATCAGTTATGTTTTATGTGTATTAAGGTATCTCCCAAGTATACAATCTTTAATTATACAAATTATCTCCTTGTTGACTTTCCAGTTAAGCTTTAGTGCATTTATTTTTTTTTTTATTTTAAAGGGAAAGACTCAATATTTCTCAACCTAAATAGCTCTATGGCTTAATTAAAATTACAGCCAATAGTTTTTCATTCTTGTCCTTCCTTTGTATGCTTCTTTCTCCCAAGAATCTAGTTAACCAGAATCGGTTAAACTTGTTAAAATTTCTGCTGGTAAACTTTCAGATTACATGTTATGAAACTATTTCTTTCAGCCATGTAATCATTCGGTAGAATAATTGTATCAGCTTAAACAAATCCAAAACACTACCATTTGAGATTCTTAATTAGAAAGACATGCAAGCTATGTGTTGTTACTTAGATTACCTATTAAAAGAATATACTATTTTGCACAAATCCTTCTTCATTCTGGAAAAGGGATAAAAACTAACAAGTAACATCTATAAACTGACTGAGGTAACTGTAATGTCTTATGAGCATTTAATATTCCCACAACAGATAGATACCTGCTAATAAATGTTGTCTCTACACAGACTATGTAGAGCAGTGTTTTAAAATAACCCAGTGGCTATCCCTTCTTGACAAAAATCACCTCTTCCCTTAAAAGCTATATAAGATTAAATCAATTGGGGTATCTAGTGCTCCCAATTTTTACAATAACCTCTGCCCTTCCAGCATGCACTTAATGATAACAAATCTACCAACTTTATTAGGCTTTTGTTCTTCTAACATAACATGGGTATCCTTTCTTAAGTGAATAATAACCACACTGTACCTGCCTGTTTTGTGAGGTATAAAACTTGTTTGCAAGCATCCAAGATTCTTTAATTTAGTATGTTCCTCATCAATTAAACATATTTCTTGCACAAATATATGTGGCTTACATCTCTTTATGTGAGCAAATACCTTTGCCCCTTTCAATACAAATGTCCTGGTCCTTTAAATGGTCTTTAAGCCCCTTACTATTTCAAGCAATTAATGTATACATGACAAATCATCAAAATTCAAACCAGTCTCTAGTTCACCTTCCCAATAGGTGTTGCTTCAGAAAAGCCCCCTTTTTTAACTGTCTTCTGGGATATAACTGCAACTACTAGTTATGGTTGTTAGTAAAAGTTTGCACTGCCCTTTAGCAAAGATGAAAAGCAAGCAGTAACGTGATCCAACAAACTCACATGTACACATTTTAAACAAATGAAGTACAGGCCCGAAAATAAGAACATTCAACAAAATCCTTGCCTTTTGATGATAACTATTTACAAAGTGTACCATTAAAATATAGTTTAGAGGAAAAGGCATTGCACTTCTATTTTGACAGAGATCTGAGTTAGTAGTGTAGCCAGATTTTTTTAATTGTATTCTCAGATTCTACATTGCTACCCCCATCAATGGTGGCTCATCCCCTGCAGTCAGGGCAGGTCTCAGGAGAAATAGAGCCATAGGTAAAGGAAACCATGGCATCTCTTTTGCCTGCATCCTGATCACCATGCACCATCCTGATTACTATGTTATTATTATTATTATTATTATTATTATTATTATTATTATTATTATTATTATTATTATTATTATCATTATCATCATCATCATCATCATCATCATCATACACTGTCATTCTTTTCAGCTTTTTCCCCTACATCCCATCAACGCAGACTTAAGTGGCCAAAACTATATTATAACAACCGCAGAGAAAATAATCAAATTAAGTTCACAGTCTGGGGGCTGCAAGGCAACCAGAAGCCATGGGGTTCTAGATGAAATGAGGTGCATTTTACAGCTCATTTTCCAGTCTTTTGATCTGATGAGGACCTGAATAAAAAATCATCACCGAGGAAAGAAATCCTGTACTATTTTTGTTTTCTTTAAAGGAAGAAATAAGTTATATCAAATAGTTAATGCTCAAAGCTAAAAAGTAGCACTTCCCTGTAAAGAAAGACAAATATTTGTAATGACACTTCCCCACCACCAAGAAATAAGGTAGTCACCTTCTGTGAATCACTTTAAAATATATAAAAAGCATGGCACCTCACTCTTATTCCCTAAATACAACTTTTGTGTACCTCTCATATGTTAGACCTAGCGTGGCTATGAAAAAAGAAATAGAAAATTGTAACACCCGAACAGAAATGATTTAATGTTTTCAGAAAAGTCCCATTATAGAGTTTAAGACCTATAACTATCTGCCTAGTGAAAAAACATATGTTGGAACTTTATTTAGCATCCCAAAATACATAAAAATGCTAGAAAAATCGCATTTAAACCAATAGTGTAAGTTTCTAATACTGTTACAATAGGGATTTCACTTATTTATACAGTATTCTAAACCTCTGGTACAAAAGTTGGGATCTTACATCTAAGAGTCATGGGAATTTTTAGAACATATTAGAGAATTTAACCAGTTTTCCTATAGGTATGAAAATTACACCATCCTCAGGATTTAATAAAATCTTTTAAGTCACAGTGTAGTGCCTACATCGAATATATCAATGTACACAGCCATGGTTCCCCCTCAGCAGTGTGCCATGCATATTAATGCATGCCGAGGGAGAACCGAGGAATCCGGATGTTGAATCTGTGTAGGTAGAGGTGTAGCAGCTACCTGTGGCTGCAGATGAGTGTGAGGCTCCATCTAATGCTTTTCTCCACTGTTGTAATGTTGTGAAGCTTGTCAACTATATAATATGAAATTTTTAGGATGTGTTATGTTTTTTTTTTTTTTTACTGCATATTTGTGCTGTACAGAGTGCAGCAATGCCAAACTGTGCTCACATATAGATAGCTGATATCTGGCAGACATCTAAAAATAGAAACTGGATATAATTAATTATCATAATAAAGTTTTTATCTTTTTTTTTGTTTGAACAGCACCATGGGGCTTGGAGCAGAGCTCAGCAGAGCCATGCGGTGCTCATACATGCATGGCTGACACCTGCCAGAAATCTAAAAATAGAAACCAGATGTAATTAAGTATTTATTTATAAGATTTTTAAGTGTGTTTGTGTGGCGTGGCACACTGCTTAGCAAAGCTAACAGGTAGCCGAGTAGTATATGTGTAGGTATACTAGAACATCCAACTAGATGCATAGGTAGAGTTATGCGCTTATGTGTCGTAAGTCCTGGGTTCGAGCCCATAACAGGCAGAATATTTCTGTAAATTAATGTACTATTTTTCTTTAATGTCATGAAAGTAGCGCGAATTTTGACACTGCTGTGCTTTGCTAAGCAGTGCTCATGCATTCTAAGCAGTGTATGAACATGGTAACAGATTTGTTTGAGCAGTGCTATGCCTCACTAAAACCATGTTTCTGCAAGTTTCAGTACTGACTGGCTTCGCTCAGCTGGTTTGCATTCTGCTAAGCAATGTGGCAATTTTTTGAATGTTGCTGAATGATGTGTAAGGGCAGGAAAACTGGCAGTATTAAGCCCAATAGGTGGGAATTCTGAAACAGTCATTGGAGTTCAATTTACAGTTGGTATGGCTGGTGGTGTTGGCAAAGGTGTGTGCTTTCAGTCACAGACGTGGGGTATTCAAGAGTCCGGGGTCATGGTTAGGGTCCTTGTTAAAAATCAAGAACCCCAGTGGATTCTAGGGCTCAGAGCATAAGGCAGAGGCCTGGGACTGTTTGGCAAGGGAACTCACCATTGTTATTGGTATCCCCCACATAGGTGAGCAGTGCTGTCACCACCATGACAATGTGAAAAGGAGAAATTGGTGAACCTTGTGCACCTGAGTTCAAGAGGCAAGAGCAGGGAATGCCCCACAAATATGTAAGTCATTTTATCTCTGTTTTATCAATATGCAAGCTGAATGTCTGCAAAACTGATATGCATAATGATGTGCTTCTTTCCCTACAGCTGCAGCTGAAAGGACTGAAAATGTTAACTCCCATGCTGGGTGCCTAGCCAGTTTGCTATGTGAGCATGGTAAGTACAGATTTATTATGCTAACTGTAGTACGATAAGCAAGAAAGAGTGCAATAAGCAAGAAAGAGTGACGCATTTACTGTAATAAAGTATAAACAAGAAAAACTGTAGTTCAATAAATGGTCAAGTAGAACTGTAGTGCAATAAATGGGCAATTAAAGCTGTAGATCTGTAGTGCAATAAATGAATAATAAGAACTGTATTTCAATAAAACAATAACAATAACAGTAAGCAAAATGTTGCTCAGCAGGATTGTGTTGTCAAAAAACATTGCAGTAGAAATGTATGCATTGATTGTTAACACCATAATTGCTGTAGCCAGCAAAGCTAATGGATGGAAACTGCATTGCTTAACTCATAGTACTGTCCTAGGCTGTCTCCAGGCCAATATTGGTCACATAATGCTCTATCTTCCTCAGACAGCAGGTAATAAAGGTATATGGGTGAGGTAGCCCGGTCCATGAACAGATATTATGTGTGGACTTCACAGATATTTCAAACCAATAACAATAAAATGTGGTCACTAGCAGTGTTGCTTCTAAAATACAGCTTTTTTAATGTATGCAGTATGGTTGGATTCCCTGCATGTGTGTTCTACTGTCACTGCAGTCTAGTATAATGATGTAGTACTACTAGAATGCCAGAGGAATGTCCTATAACATGTATTGCTCAATTCACTGTATAGTTCTGGGTAATCTCCAGGCAAGTATTAGTCATTCAATAGTTAGACATGACTCAGTAACGCAGTCTGTTAAATGCTTTGTATGCAGTGCATTTTGCTTCACACAGTTCTGAGTTCAAATCTAGTGGTATGTAGCACTAAAGTTTCAGTATCAGTCAAGTAATGCTCACATTTTCTCTCTCACCAGGAACACAACAAATATATGGGCAAGGTACCCCATATTATGAGCAGGTATTGTTTTTAGATTTCAAAGAATGTTAACATCAATACCAAGAATGTGTTCATCAGCATTGTTGATTCATAAATAAAGCTGTGTAATCCCAGTATGCCTATATCCCTTGCATGTCTGTACTAAGTTGCTGCAGTCAAATAATACATTATTTGCAGATGTCCTTTGCAGTCACAGCTATTGGATTCTACTTCCATGCCTGCCAACTAAGGCATGATGGCTGTTTAGTTTCCTTACTGTACACAAACACACCTCTCAAGTGTCAGGATTTTTCATAATGTACTTAAAACTGCCCAATCCGTTTGTCATGTGATTAGCAGATAAAGTATTATCTGGAATACAATGTATTACCAAATCCGTTTACAGAACACCTGGGTAGCTATAGAAGTTCACATTATGTGAAGCTGTTCTATGTAGTGGTAAACCTGCATTTGTTATTGCTTGGCCCATACTGACCCATTCTAACAGCTTGAAAGGTATGTATGTGCTACATCAGCTATAGCAGAATTGCAGTCACTTACTCAAAACTGACACTACACACCTATATAGTATATATTTCATTGTTTCCAGGGATATAATCTGCAATGTCAGTGATAGATCTTCATTTATTTATTACTGTTATGTATTATTATGATTTAATATTAACATATTTTATTAAACTAGCTATATTTTGGAAAATGTAGTTGATTATTGTTATGTTTTATAATGCAATATTAACATATTTGTTAAACTAACTGCTTTGTTGGCCTTATGGTTTAATTCTTACTGGCATGTTGTTACCATACAGACTGTTATGTTATTTAATGTTGTGTTGCACATAATATACAGTAATATGTATTTGGATGAATAAATATGATGTTTGATTCTGTTAATACTAACGGTGGTTTGGTTATTACTAACTGTAACTTATTGCTATACCTCATTTACCTCATCTGGGACTCAAACCGGCGATGCCCTCTCTGCTGCCCCTGTACTACTTGTGGCATTGGGTAGTACCACCCCAGGGGATGGGGCCCGGCTGCCCTCTGGGAGTGGGGGCAGAGGGAGTGTTGTCACCCATGTGCATATGCCAGTCTTGATGTGCAGGATAGTCCACTGCATCTATGACCACTGCCTATGCCGGATTGAGGGCATGCTGGCCACCCTGGTGGGGCAGTCTCACCCTCCTGCCCAGCCTTCAGCACAGCCACACTTGTGGCAGTGATGGAGCAGTGTCAACAGTCCCATGGGTGGGGACATGAGTCATACTGCTGCTTTCTGGAGGCACATGGGACTAGGATTCCACAATACCCTCCATATCCAAAGTGTTCTCCCCCCTCATGTATCACACACTGTCCCTGTCTGCTGACTTGTCTGTCTTGTCTGTTTGTAAATGCATCCTCAACTACCCTATTTACCTCCCCCAAATGTATCAATGTCCCTTCCCCAACATTCCACTCTCAGCTTAAAAAAAAATAAATAAATAAAATGGGCTCCTGTCCCAAAAAAAATATATTGTCCCATACATAGCTCTCCGATTTGCACATGTGTCTACTGGAAACATATAATTAGGTCCAACTGGCTTGACAATGCAGTTATGTTGTCCTCATCTCTCTGTCTGGGGTTTGAGAATACAAATTCATCTACAAATCTGTCAAAGTCCACAGTTGTTGCTGTACAAGAAATGGATAGCTGTGGTTCTTTCCTACACCATTCTTGCACATCCATGACTGCAATTCAATGTTTTCCCCTGATTGCCTCCATTTCACCACCTTCTTATCTCCCCCTTTTCTCTTCTTTATATATTTTTTTAGCATGGCACAGAGTGACACACTGCAACACACATCTTTGCTAAGCTCAGCTAAATAGATCTATAAATACTATATGTGTTTGTAACATTGTAAGACATATGTACAAAATAAACACCTCTGCCATGTTTCGAACCAGACCTCATCACACCTGCAGCATACTGCATTAACCCGCCATGGGTGGTTTAAACACATAGTAATTGCCAATTACAGTCATTAGACATGTTTCAGTGGAGCTGTGCACTCCACCACACCAGTCAAACTGGAATAAAAGGTAATAGAATAAATGGGAGGGTACCTTGGACTCCGGTGCAATAGTACACCACTAGACAGCCAAAGACATGATAATGGATGCAACTGAGGCCTGTAATAGCAGGTAAATGTGCCCTTTTATCAGCAACATTTAGAAAGTCACCTGCTAAGATATTCATGGCTAAAAGCATATTCAACTGGGACTCTGGTGCAGAAATGCATCCATATAAAGCCATGCACATACTGATGGATGTAGAAAATGTATGTCATAGCCTGTATGTGTGCAACTATATCTTGCAAATACATCCACTACAGCAGTGACTCAGCAGCTCAGTCTGTTAAATGCCTTGAATACAGTACATTTTGCCACACACAGTCCTGTGTTTAAATCCAGTGTTGTGTTGCATTTCAATTACATTTTTGTGAAGACAGCAATTAATGAATGCCTTATGCATTCATTATCCACATTAAGCACTGCAAATTAAATAACTGCTTTTCGCTGCTGGAAGTCACAGGCCTGAAGGTAGGGACACACAACACATATCTGTATAACATTACTATATGTCACCTAGTACTCTGTTACTGACACAGTTATTGACACAGTTGCCTAATGTACATACCTTAAAGACATGCTGCAATTTGAGTGTAAAGGATACTCTCACCCTGGTTCTGCCTCTACAACAAGGCTGACACAGCTGATACAGCTACAGCTTGTTGTCCTCCAAGGAGTTCACAGTTACTGTCTATGTCTGTTACGTGCAGCAGCAGCTGCAACCTGTGGCACACACAGCTCTATGTAAAGGTTTCTGACACAGACCTACCCTCTGTGATGATGTAGTCTCCTCACCCCAGCAATGTCCATTTCAACAGCTAAGACATGGGCTGTATTCTACATGAAGGCCTTATATCTCATTCCTTCCAGTACAAGTCTTTTGAGTGTGTACCTTTAACTCCTAGTGGGTGTGGCCTGAGCCTTTAAAAATGCAGTTCTAATAAATATTTATTGACAAAGGTCAATATCAGTACAATTGTGTTTGCCATCATGTACGCTTCAAGATAAAATATTCTGATACCCTCTATGTAACATGGTTTTGTAATTATTAATGCAAGTATGAAAAAGTAATATTTGATGCCTAGAGGAGCAGTAGGAGGTAACTGCAGAAACACCTGGAGACGTCACTCGGACGTAATGAGATATATTGCACAGTAGTTGCATGACATTGGCTAATGATAGTGTAACTCAGCTGTTTTGGCTGCAAATGGCATATCAGAGTCACAGATTGGTTTAAAGGCAATTTCCTGCTAAAGAGAAGCACATTAAAATACAAGCAGCTGGCTGTCAGCAAACATTCTGTATGAGGTTTTCCTCAGACGGAGCACGCCTTTGTGAAACATTACTAGTAGCACATTTCAACAGATGAGTACTGCACTCCACCGGGTATGTAACTGTTTTCTGTATATAAGAGGATGCAGATGGGAGGATAGAGGTATGGGGAATAGAGATTATAGCAGTAAAGCTGTCTTAGACCTGTGGTAATGACAGGTTATTAGTACCCTGCTGTATTACACATATAGGGTATATACACTACATCAGGGTTCCATTGTTTTTGTCATTTGGCACACTGGTGTTGTTGGACTATCCCAATATAGTGGTCATAATAGCACACTGCTGTTTGTCTGGCACTGGTCTTATGACATAATATTGGGTTGCTGGCCTTAGAAGACACACCACAGTGGATTGGAGTGTTGAGTATATAATCATGCAGCAGAATCTTTCATGGCACACAGGGAACTACCTCAGTAATGAGACTATCTTGGTTGTATCCACATACATAGTATGTTGTCACACTGCGGGGTATGACGTGTGACCAAGAAGTGGATAGTGCCAGACGATTTCTTCTTGCTGCATCTGTATATAGTGGACATCCATGTATTTGATCCTGTAATGTATTTCTCTTTTGGTGTGTTTTAGGACTAATGTATCACAGACAGCATGCCTCCTTCCCAGATGTGGAGATTGAACTAATACTTCAAGGACTATGGCAGCATCATCACATCCTCCTATCCAGGGGGAGGCATAACAAGGAACAGTGGGCTGCATTGCAGAAAGATCTTGTCCAGGATGTGAATGATTCTGACCACAAGGACAGGACATATGATCAGGTTCAACACCATGCTACAGACATGGTGAATGCTACATGAGGAAGGGCGGCTGATGTAACCAGGGATCGTGCAATCACTGGTGGAGGGCCTGCAATGGAACAACCATCCATGGCTACTGAGGAGCTCCTGGTGTACCTAGGGGCACACGACAGCTCTCAGGCATCCATAACACCATACATCATGGAGGTGGGTGCCACAGTGTCCACAGCAGAGTAGCATGCAGGTAAGCTTACTGTGGACACCATTGCAATACTGTAGCAATCATTATGTCAGGCTGTACATACCTTTACGTGGGTGGCAGGTCTATGTGCTGTGGGGGGGGGGGCTGTTTAGCCCAATTGTAAACTGATACTCAGATTGTCAGCAATGCATTAAGTAACACAGTAGTTACTGTACATATAAGATATATGCAAGTATTACCTTGTTGTGCTGCAACGTGCTGTGGTACTGAAATTACCTCACCCTCGCCTTTTTAGAGGTCTGTCAGGAGTTGTTCAAGGCCATGGTCCTGCTCCTGGTAAGCTTGACGCTGTTTTGTTATGGAACATATATATGCTATTAAGGGTAAGGTCCAGGATAATTCCCTATGTATAGTTAATATTGTATGTAACCAGAGTAGAATGTTTGTATGTTCAAGTCTGGAACAGTTACCTAAGTTTCCTAGAGTGGGTAATCACAGGAATGTAGTTGAACAAGCAGAAACACTTTTGCAGTTACAGTTCAGAGTGAATAAGCCTCCTGATGTACCTAAGGCAATTAATACGACATGCCTTGTACATACCGAAAAGTTGATGGTACATACCTTAGGCATTGAAACTTGTATTTGTATATATTTGTTAAGATAGGTTTACTGGGTTTTATGTGTTATTTTATCAGGTATAATGTCATATTGCATACCTAAAAGGTACATTGTACTGGCCAAGTGTCACATGATTTATCCAACATGCTTGTTATAAAGGCCTTGAGTCAAATGTGCATTTTATTGTGAGGATGTCTGCTGTGCATGAAAGCAGAGATGAGAAGATGTAAAAGTGGTAATGCAGTTGTGGATCATCATAATTATGACTCTTTGTGGATTTTCCATACATAATAGTGCAGGTAGTAATGTACTGTTTTTGTCTTGGTTTCCACAGGTTGCCAGGGGGTGGAGTCTCTCCACCACACAACCTGATGTCAATGTCTCTTCAGACTCTGATGATAATGATGGCCACAGTGAGGCACAGGTGGGGTTGTTGGGGGCTGAATCTATCCCAGAGGTTGACATCCCTCTTCTTCCCCCATTGTCACCACACATAGTCAGTATGCCCACACATAACTAGTCTGTACATACCTCAAATATGGGACAATCAGAAGGTGGAGACATAGAACAGGCCAGTGTGGCAACTATGTCTTCAGTGAGTGTAGATATTGGCCATAGCCAGAGATCTGGCAAGGTCTCACACAGGCAGATTGACAAGGGTGCTCATAGGAGGACTGCTGTTCATTCCCCACCTATTGCAGCTGTCACATGACGGGTCACTCGGTGCATGTTTTGGGCCATCATGAAAGCACAGGCATGTTCTGAATGGAGCAGCAGATGTATGCTTAGGGTTATGTATACAGCACAGTGTTTCATCTGTTACTGTCTGCACTGCATTGGGGACACACTGGAACAGTTCAGTGATGCAGTGGACAGATGGTGAACTGAGAAAGTGTCTTTCTTGGACTGCACATTATCTGTGCTAGAATGTGTAGTTGGAGTTAGGTGGAGGACCCATGGATGTAGGTCAGCAACACCATCTGCTGATAGTCCATGCAGCTGTGCACAGTTACACTGCTCTAGTGGCAGTACATCCAGCACTACAGAGGGGAGTGTGCTGTTCACACCATGATGTGGCAGGCCATGGACATGTTGTCCTGGGTGGTCCTTGGGGAACACAGTCCCAGCAGACAGCAGTCACCCTCAGGTACTAGCACCTCATCTGAACTTGGGCATGGTGGTGCCAGTGCAACTCCTGGCAGAGCCAGTTCCCATGTTCAGGGCCAGAGATGGTGAACTGTCAACTCTACCATGTATAGTCTACAGCTATCCAACATACACACTTGTAGGGCTAGCACTGAACTTGACTGTGTACATGCACACATTCTTACACCACTGTCACATGCAGGTCACCTACAAACACACATTGCCACTCCATGGTCCATCTAACCCAGTCCCCTTCCTGACTCACACACATGCTGTCAACCATTTGAGCCAGTCTAGGCGTTCAGCACCCCCCACACATCACCCTGTGCAAGTGATGATACCTCTGCCACATTTCTGTCATCCTTCACATCAATGCAGGGGACCGAAACTATGTATCTGATGCACAGAGTGACTATATTACTTGACATGTACTTGTCTAATGCAGTATTGTTTTGCTATGTCACTTGTAGTGGTCACCAGCATGCACTGTATACTTGCATGAGTCATGAGTAAGCAACATACTCTTGTGGACCTTATGTTGTACGATGTTGTACTGGAGGTATTGTTACACAATGACAGGTATGTCACAGACCTGTGTATGTTTCTGTTCTAGGAGTCTGAAGGGTTAACCTATGGACATTCAGTAGCAGTAAAGTGGCACAGCTTGGCATGGCAACACAGCAGAAATATGAATTCAGCAAGGTACAGCAGTATACGTGCATGGTTCACATCTGTAATGGCAGGCATCAGTGTACTCATTCATAATTTGTGATAAGGTCTGCTACAGGGCAAGGTGTGACCTTGCTGGAGTGCATATACTGCCTATCTGTAGGGAGCATAGTAGATGAATGACTCACTGTAAGGACATTAACCTACTATGTGACGTTAGTACTACATGCTTGTGGGAAACATTTGTCTAGCAGACATAAACACACCCTTGAAACAAACCCTGCCTAATGGTACACAGAGCACCTCAGTGCACCTCAGCACATGCTATCTGTTTGATTAGCTGGGTGACCATCATTTTAACACAAGTTGTCTGCCTGAGTCCCTCTTGGACTGGGGCAATATGTGCTGGCCCTGTGCCGAGGGGTATACAGATCTTTGATTGTGAGGGCTGTATGGCCATTATGCTAGTTACATTCACATGACCATCATTTTAACGCAAGTTGTCTGCTTGAGTCCCTCTTGGACTGGGACAATATGTGCTGGTCCTGTGATGAGGGGTATACAGATCTCTAATTTTGAGGGCTGTATGGCCATTATGCTAGTTACATTCACATGCTCTATTGCTCCATAACATGATGTATACTGCTGTTACAGCCTCAGACACAAACATGGCCACATTCAGGCTAGCACCACTTCCACTCACTGCATACAGGACACAGCAAGGCACATGCATACTGTAAATTGGTTGTATGTAGATTAGAACACTTACCTATGTACTGGTACACACTACAGATCACAGTACCCAGTGCATGCAACACAACAATTGTCTGGTCGTACTATCAGTTTACAACATATAATGCTTGTTGATATCAGCAAACCTCGTTGTGGTGTGTAATTTTTGGGGGCCGCATCACCCGTTACAAATAAAATAATGCAAAACCCTAACTAAGTCTATCTACAGAGGTTATCATATGTATGCCAAATGAATATACATGTGTACAATGTTGGGTGGAGTGCGATTAGAACATCTACATATCTATGCTTATACAATATAGATCATAGTACTTATCACATGCATCATGGCTTATGCCTGATATTGTACTATCAGCTTGTAGTATTAAGGTGGCTGACATCAGGAAGCATTGTAAAAGAGGGCAGTTTGGAAGCCAGCAGCAAGTTATGGGCCCAAAAAGTGCATAGCCATTGCTGCTGGATAGCTCATGAGGGCATGCCTGTTGTCTTGCAGGAGTATATATACATACACACACACACACACACACACACACACACACACACACACACACACACACACACACACACACACCACGTGGGCTGCTGTGAGATTAGAACCCCTACCTATCTAGGCTTATACACTAGAGATCACAGTACGTATTGCACGTGCCACAGCTTATGTCTGATACTATATTGTCAGCTGGTAGTGTTAAGGTTGCTGACATCAGCAGGCATTGTAGAAGAGGGCAGTTTGGAAGTCAGCAACAAGTTATGGGACCAAATTGCAAGAGTGTGTGTGTATATAAATATAAATATATATATATATATATATATATATATATATATATATATATATATATATATATATATATATATATATATATATATATGTGTGTGTGTGTGTGTGTGTGCACGCACACAAACACACCAAGTGGGCTGCAGTGAAATTAGAACCCCTACCTACCTAGGCTTATGCACTAGAGATCACAGTACGTATTGCATGTGCCACAGCTTATGTCTGATACTATATTGTCAGCTGGTAGTGTTAAGGTTGCTGACATCAGCAGGCATTGTAGAAGAGGGCAGTTTGGAAGTCAGCAACAAGTTATAGGACCAAATTGCAAGAGTGTATATATATATATATATATATATATATATATATATATATATATATATATATATATATATATATATATATATGTGTGTGTGTGTGTGTGTGTGTGTGCACACAAACACACCAAGTGGGCTGCAGTGAAATTAGAACCCCTACCTACCTAGGCTTATACATTATAGATCACAGTACTTATCACATGCACCACAGCTTATGTCTGACACTAAGTTGTCAGCTGATAGTCTTAAGGTGGCTGACATCAGCAGCCATCAGCAGGTCTTTTAGAAAAGGGCAGTTTGTAAGCCAGCACCAATATGAGCCAAGAAGTGCATAACCATTGCTGCTGGATAGCCTATGAGAGCATGTCTGTTGTTTTGCAGGGGTATACACACACACACACACACACACACACACACACACACACACACACACACACACACATGTGCACATACCAAGTGGGGAACCCATACCTATCTAGGCTTATACACTATAGATCACAGTACTTATTGCATGCACCACAGGTTAAGTCTACTGTATATATGACTGCAGGCACAGTACTTGTGCAGTACACAAACCAAGCTTGTGTTAAACAGCATCTGTGGCCTGCATAGTGATATTGCTTTGTACTATCTGCATCTAGTATCCTAGCAGTGAGATAACTGTTATCCTAGCTTTGTGGATACAGTTACCAGCATGCCCATATGTGACTGCTTGCAGTTAGATAGGTGACACCATGGGCAGGGGCAATGTACCTTGTCCATACGTGCATTGACACTATTATACATTACAACACCTGCTCACCTGTATCTATCTAAGTGGTGACTTCCAGCAGGCATAGGAGTCTGTAGGTAATTGTATTATCTACTATTGCACCCTTAGTTTGGATCCTTTGAGCAAAATTATGGCTGTGTGATAGTGCATTTTACTCACCATTATTAGTTTATGTTGAACAATGCAGACATCCACAAACATATTTCTGTATATAACAGTGATGTATATATAAATGTAGCTGTGTGAGTGTATATATGATATGCACATGTATTATGTAGACATATGGGGGCAGCCCATGTATCATTTTAATGTATATAGCTTTATATAACAGTATATATTTATTTGACACTACATAGCTATAGATAAACTATGCATGTGAGAGAGCTAGAGATACTGACAAATGGATATATATACATATATGTTGGTATGTTTTGACAGTTATACATAATAGGCCATTTCAATGAAGGGCCAACAGAATTACACTCATTTTTACTAAGTGTACAGTCATGTCAAGTGTCAAGTCAGTACTTATAATGTGACTCCAGGCCACACCTCCCTGTATTCCAGTTTGTGACTTTGTATGGTACAGACATTAACATCCACCCCTGTTTCTGCAGTACTGCACTTCACTTGAAATGTTCACAGAATTTCCCAGCTGTCTGCTGTACTAAACATGTGACTGAGGTTGGTAATGTTACACCACCAACAGAGTGACAATCTGCATACCTCTCAGCTGTCCCGATTTTCACATAATTTCCAGACTTTCACCTCATATGTTTGGTCTGTTCCTCACACATTTGTAGTCTACTGGCACTTTATTGAACATTAACATCAATACATTCTACTAACTGCACAATAATTGTGTGTCAGACTTTAAATCCATCAGAAAATATGTACCACTGCAACACTTTTAACTCCAGCAGCTGTCTAGGTTTATGTGACCAATATTTAAACTCTGTCCCTATGTTTGGGGCTTTGTCTCACCAATCATTCTGGCTTTGTCCAGATTTCTTGCACTAAGAGGTTGGGAGGTATGACATTCTGTAAAAACACAAATATACTGCTACCTCACATGCAAAAGATGTGAGTAATTCCAGATTAGCACCATCACCCATGCTAGCTTCCCAAGTCCACTGAGCCACACAGGTCGCTAGACAGAGATGGGTCATCCGTAACACAATCAACAGCATACATATGTACATTGTTATCCTACATGAAGAGAGACATACAATGTGTGAGTGCAATCTATGTTACAGCCCTGAGATTGCCTGGTCCACTGATATACTATAGCTGATTTTCTGTTAAAGCAGTTATATGGGTACTCTGCTGTGTTGGGGGTGGGGGAACAACAGCACATGATCAGCTTGGGTAGACAGTTGTCCACATATCATGTGTGCCCACTGTTTAACATCTCCCTTGCCTGGTGTCGTGAATATTCCAACCATGAGGCCAAGTGAAAATTAAGGAACACATACTATTGGACTGGGTATCGGTTTTCCCATGTGGATGTTAACTCTAACCAAATAGCCCACTATATTTCCTTGAATAACTGCAGCAGATCCATACATATGATACTTTATAGTAATCCTTACAATTACTGTGTAGATTAGAGACGTATCTTGAGAATGCAGTAGATGACAGAACTCTAGTTCAGGGCTGACTCTGTGTGATGCAAGTGGTACACAGCCTATACATGGATAGGTATGGGTTGTATGGGTTGCCTGGCATCAGCTATTTTATTATATGTATGTGAGAAGGGTTAAGGTGTCAGTCCCTAGGGCCTTAGGTTGTCAGGGAATATGCTATGCATTATCTCTCAGCCAATGCCAGGATGTACTGGGCATACCTATGTCTGCCTACAGGGACACCATCAGGGGGCTCCTCCTCCGAGTCTTCCTGTAAGTGTGGCTATGGTGACTTAGGCACTGGTCGGGGCTGTGTATCCCTTCCCTAAGCTTATCTTGCTGCAGCTGCTTCCACAGGATCATATTGTGTAGCATGGCACATACTGTAAACATATGTGCACATGTGGCTGGAGAATACTGCAGGGCTCTACCAGATATACCGAGGCACTGGAACCTTGACTTCAGCAACCCGAACACATGCTCTATGTTATTCCTAGTTTGTGCATGTGCATCATTATGGCATTCTTTCATGGGTGTGTGTGCATTTTTGATGGGTGTCATCATCCACAGTTTCAGTGGTTAGCCAGCATCCCCAGTAAATGACCATATGGGATGTCCCTCCTAGCAAACATCTGGTACAGCTGTGATGCATGGCAGATATAGGAGTCTTGATAGCTGCCAGGGCTGTCATCATACATATTCATGATTGCACACAACCTGGCAGTTGATGGAGTGGTACCCCTTGTGGTTGACATAGTTTCTACCCTTCTCACCAGGTGGCTACTAGATGTGTACATGACTGAAATATATGGCACCCAGTACCTCAGGGTAGTATGCTACATGGTAGAAGTGTTGCATATCACTGGCCCTCACCTTAGAGGTCAGGGGAAAATATATGTGCTCACTGGCATGTGGTAGCATGGCATCCAGGAACTGGTGGAGTACCCTGGATGCTGATACCTGTGAGACCCCATCATATCCCCAGTTGGTATTTGGAAGGTACCTGTGGCTATCATCCTAAGGGCTACACATATCTTTGTTTCTACTGGGATGAGTTCCCCTCTTTTGGCTCTGAGCCTGAGTTGAGAGGAACAGAGCTCAGTGAGTTATTGTAGTATGTCCCTTTCTACCCTGTAGCACTCTACAATCTCCATCTCATGTAGCTCCTGGAAGGTTACCCTTGGCCTGAACACTCTTCTCCTACTCTGCCGAAGCCTATTGTCAGCAGCAGCATTGACTTCAGCATCTAACACATACAAATATAGCAGACCTGCAGCAGCCCCTAGCATTAGCGTTGACATCTAGGAACAAAATCAAACCTATAAAGCAATTTGCTCTTCCTGTCCTAACGTACAGTTTTGGAGTGATGATTGGCCCTAAAACGTGTTGGATAGATCAAATAGGAAAACAAGAAGGATGCTTCATGCTCACCAAATGATCTATAAAAATCAATGTATACCAAGATTGTATATCCATTGTTCTGAAGGAGGAATGGGCCTCCTTGAAACTGATTACATGTATAGATCTGCAATCATGGGACTTCATACATATATGCTGATCTCACAAGATCCAAATGTAGTGAACGTTTTGAAACACGAGGAGAATAAATCTAAGATGACTTCTCTGCTTAATCTAGCAGAATCATATCGGTGTCAAGCAGGAATGGAAATTAAACCAGAAGTAAATAAAAATCAGGCAGTAAATGATTGTGCCATAAAGGACCAGTTGAAGAGGCAAGAAATGTGGAAAATGTATAAATATAGCTGCAAGTATAGAAAACTTCTGGAAAAACCTCATGGTGATCAGGAATGAATGCAGGAATGGTTAAGGAGAGGTGAATTCAAACCAAGAGATGAAAGGTTAATATTGGAGGCCCAAGATAGTGGGCTACATGCTGGTTTACAAAGTCCTTTGAACATGTGGGAGAAACAGATAAATTTAAATATTGTAAAACAGAATTGGAAACAGTTGTACACCTTGTTGCTGGTTGCGACATACTAATGGCAGAAGGACTGTATTCTGAAAGGCACAATAATGTGGTGAAACTGTTGCACTGGGGATTGAGCAAACATTATGATACTGAAGTTGCTGAAAAACACTGGAGGCATGAGTCAAAAAGCATCATGGAACATGAAGTCTACATCACATTGGATCATCCATTACCAACAGTTCAAAAGATAGATGCTAGAAAACTGGATATAGTGGTCCAAGAAAAGAAGACAAAAGTAGCATTGATCATTGAAATCACCACACCCAGTGACTACAATGTCCTATGTACAGAGATACACAATGTCATAAAATATCAGGATTTGCAGGCAGAAATGAGAGCAATGTAGAAGAAAGATACCCAGACAGTTCCAGTAGTAGTAGGAGCGACGGGTCTTATAAACAAGAATCTATAGTCGTACTTACATATGTTACCAATACATGTAACTCCATATGAATTGCAGAAGAAGTCATTACTGGGCACATTGCGGGTGCTGCAAAGAGCACTACTGGCTGACATCAAACAGTGAAACAATACTAATTTCATGAACTTTAATTTTACTTTGACTTAGCAATGGGGTCCATTCTGGTCATGGCATTAGAGACCGAAAAAATTTGGAGAAATTAAAAAAAGAGAAACCATACAACTGTTATTTGTACATTTATTATATATGAATGTAGTGCATTTAGTGATCACGCACCCTGGTATGATTTTTGCTTGCAAATATACAACTCTGTCTTACCTCTCTGTGCTTGTTAGTCATTCTTCAGTTATCTGTGACATGCAGTGTGTAAGCCATTCTATTTCATTGGTCTTAAAATGTGTGAGGATTTCAACTGCAGATAATATCATATGCAGTTGCCAACCAATGAAAGGCAGGCTGGATGCTAATGAACACAACCTGTGAATTATGTGCTGCTTACTTACATTTCCAGCCTTACACCTAACACATTTTAGATGTAACCTGATACACCCTCTGGATGTTATGAAGCCTGTAGTCCTGTTATGTTTTCCTTCTCCCAGCCAGTAATCATTCACAGTTGCAAACCATTAAAAACATACACTGAGGGAGTGCCTGCACTATGTTTCCATCTCCTACATGGACCCAAGAATTTGGAATTCAGGAATTCTAATCAGTTCACACTTCATTTGCATCTTCACCATGCTAACAGTCCTGAATCTGCACTATACAAAAAGGCAACCATGTAGCTAGGCAAACTGGTGGTGAGGAGACTTGTTTATGTGGAGAAGACTGAACATGCACTATTACTTTGGGATATATCTGCACAGGGGATTAATGAACTTCAGAAGGTATGTTTGCATTTTGTCAGTTGCATACTGCATATACTGGAATGTTATTAAGAAAATTCTGAAGCAAAGGCTTTTACTGTTTTATCTGTATGCAGAATTGAGAACTGTACTGATGCCATGGGAAGGCATTTCACAGGTATACATGAGTGCCAATATGTGAAAATGAAATGCTCTATAATAAATATGTACACATGTTTCAGAGGCAGTTCTTTTGATAGCACTTTTATCATTTTAAAGATAGTCTTTTAGCAAAATGTGTCATTTGCCTGTTCTTTTCGGGAGAGCAAAGCTGCATTTCTGTTATGGCACAAACAGGGATATGTTACTATTGTTACTCTCCTTTTTTTGGAGCCATCCTATTACTCATATTGCACATCTCTAGACTGTTTTATGTTTCTCCAGTCTGCCTTTTCTGTTTTATCTAGGAACAACTATTATAATGGTAGTTATTTGATACTTATGTGTGCTGTCCTTTTGTTGCCTTTTAGGACACCAAGGAGTATGCCACCCAGGTGTGCCAATCCACAGAGACAAGCCTTCACTGATGCTGAAAATCAGGTGATAGTGGGTGCCTTTAGGCAATGTGATGCCTTCCTGCTTGAAAGGAAATTGGGAGATATGGCACACAGAATGTAAATTTGGTGGCAGATTGTGGATGATGTGAAAGCCGTAGGTGGCCATGGCAAGACTTATGAGCAGATGCACCATAGGGCCACTGACATGATCACATCTGCATGGAGGAGAGCAGCTGCAGTGGGCTGTGCTCACATGATTACTGGGGGAGTGCCTGCTATAGAGCCACCACTAACACCAAATGAAGAGTTCCTGGCCACTGTCAGGGATCCAGAAAGCTCCCAGGAAAGTGGAAAACAGCATGTACTGGGCATTGATGCAACAGTGGCAGGAACAGCAAGCATGTCCCAGGAGCTTCCAGGTAGGCTTTGCTATCTCAGCAGTTGAATACACTCGTGTTATAATACAGTTGGCATCAATACATTAGTTCTGTGTCACAAGAATTTTTTTGGAGGGGGACTGAAGATTGCTACAGTTAACAACACATTCTGATTGATTAGCTTAGGATGGAGTTGTCAGCCAAGTTCTTGTTGAAAGTATAGTCAATGGACATATAAAGGGGTAAAAGTATCCTCCTTTGTTACTGTTAATTGTGATGATGTTGTCCTTACCTTTTGCTTAACATCTTCCAGGACTATCTGGATTGTAGAGAAGAATCTCATCTGCAGATGGTAAGGCAAACATTTTTATGTCAGTACTGCTGAGCAATTTAAAGAAATATTTTAGTGTGTAATGTTGATATCAGGCCTGTTGTGTTTATTGCTGTACTGTTTGGAAGAGTGTCACCACTATTATTTTGCTAGCATATATTGAACTATAGCAGTATAGGTATTAATTTTTTCCTGTGTTTGTTGCTTTTTTCACAGGCAATCCTGACAGTGGAAGCGTGGGACCTCTACCACCTGATGTCAGTGTGTCAGCAGACTGTGATGATGATGATGGCAACCAAACAGAGGCACATTCAGGGGGTGCAGAGGTTGAAGCTGACACTGAGATTGACATACAGCCACCCTGCAATTCCATTGGACACAGCCAGTAGGCCTATGCCTACCTATTCCAGTGAGCTCACAGATATTGGACAGGTGAAGGGCAAGGCAACTGATCAGGGAAGTGTGGTTGTTGCGGCTTCAGTGTCTGTTGATTCTGGCCATAGCCAAAGTATTGGTGAGGTGCCATGCAGGATGGTTTTTAGAGGTGCTCAGAGGAGGTTTGCTGTCCCTCCTCAACCTGATCCAGATGTTTCTTCCTGTGCCAGTCAATGTATGTTTTAGGCCATCATGGAGGTACAAGCTTGCTCCCATAGATGTTTCAGACAAATGCTCATGGTTGTAGATATGGCACAGGCTGACATGCATGACTGCCTCCACCTTGTTGCCGATTCAGTGGATTGGATGAGTGGCACATTGGAACAAGGGGTATTTATAATGGAACGAGGGGTGTCTGTCATGGAACAAGCATTGTCTGTGACGGAATGTCTGCTGGGAGGGGAATGGCATCCTTGAAGGTGTAGATCAGTCACATCATCTGCTGCTACCTAATGTGGCCATGCCTGATCACATTCTTATAGTGTCAGTATTTCCACTGTTCAGTCAGTGAGAGAGCTGTCCACACCCAGACATGGCACACCATGGGGTCATGGTCCTGGGCATCTCTGTGAAGGAAACTTGTCCAGCAGACATCAGTCATGTTTAGGTTACAGTAGTGCATTTGACAATGGGCGTGGAAGTACCAGAGCAATTCCTGGCAGAGCCAGTTCTTTTGGTCAAGGACAATAACGATGAACTACCACCTCTACCATGCATGGTTCACACCTATCTTACATACAAGATGCAGAGCTATCACAGAGCTTGGCTATGTTCATGCAGACACGCACACATCAGTTTCTACTGGAGGACCCCTACAGACACACATAGAACAGTTACAGGGTTTAGCCATGCAGCTTAAAACTCATCTTGTCTCACTGGCCATTTTGTTGGTTTATCCAAATGTCTACCTGCTGCTCTTTCTTACTCACACACACTCATCAACCTTTTTTGCCAGCCTAGACTTCCTGTCCCACCACACAACACCAGGTGTAAATGATAATAACTGTACCATATCCATGTTTTGTATCTTTTGGATTCAGGGATACATAATTTTTATTTATTTTATTTTATTTTATTTTACATTTGCTGACCAGGCTAGTCCAACTGGATATATGTCCATTTTCAGTAGAGGCCCAGGGAGAAAAGCTCCAATGGTTATTACAAGTTTAAACAGCAATAGGCAATACAGTACAATAGGCAAAACAGAGTTTGTTAATATATGTAATATACAAATATGATAGGAGCAAAAACAAAAGAGAAATAATAAAATGTTTTAAAAAATGAAATAAAAAGTTTTTTCTTTTTTTTTTTTTTTACAATGGTCATACAGTATAAATGAGATAACATTTATATACATAGATGTTATGTAAAGGGATAGCTATCAAGGATATAGGGAGAAGAGAATGAAAGTAATTATGGTAGAAGAAAAGCGAGAGAGGAAGAAGGAAAGTTAATCTGGGTTGGTACAGGAGCAAAGCCAGTGATTATTGAGATGCATAAGCTTTATGTCTCATGCTCAGGGTCATCAACTGACTGAGTGTTGAGTTATCTGCATTTGTGGTGTTGAACTGGTAATTGTACCTTTGACTTACATTGGCCTTAGGAAGTAAGACAGTTGATAGCATTCATATTTCCTAGATTTATTCTAAATGATCTTGTGAAGGCTGTGAAGTCTGAAACTGCAATGTGTTTCCAGTACAAAAGTATGGTTGAGAGGTATGACTGTGTGAATCATTGATATCTGAGGCCTACTACTTAATAATAGACAGATATATGTCAAATAAGTCTCTGCTGTCACATGTTAAGGTAATTTCTGAATAAATCTCCCTCATTTTATTTGCTTACAGTACCAAGTCATGAAATACAAGGATATGCCACTCATTCATATTATTACACAATACGCTCCAGGTTCAACACTTACCTTGTAAATGCAGCAGCTGCCACAGTTTTAGTTCAGAACTGACTCTGCTGATGCAAGCAGTACACAGCCAATACATGAGGAGGTAAAGGCTGCAAGAGTTGCCTTGTATCAATGTTACTATATGTATGTGAGTAGGAGGAAGGTTTTAGGTCCTTAGGTGGTGACTGAGTGTGCTATGTGTTCTCTCTTAGCCAATGCAATGGCATATTGAGCATGACTACATCTGCCTAGACCCACAGAAGCTGGTAGTTCCCCCTCTGACTGCTCATCTGTGTCTGACTGTGGTGACCTTGCCATTGGTGGTGGGATGTGTACCCTTTCCCCTTGTTGATCCTGCTGAAGCTGTTTCCTCAGGATGATGTAGTGTAGCATGGCACATACTGTGAATGCTTCAGTACATGTCCATGGATTGTACTGCAGGGCTCCCCCAGATGTAGCTAGGCACCAGAACCACAACTTCAGCAGCCCAAACACTTGGTCTATAATACTACTGGTTTGAGCGTCTGCCTCATTATGGTGTTCTTCAGTGGATGTGTGTGCATTTCTGATGAGTGTCCTCAGCCACAGTTCGAGTGCATAACCTGCATCTCCCAGTAAATGACCCTGTGGGTTATCCACCCTAGCAAACATCTGATACAATTGAAAGGTGTGCCAGATATGTAAGTTGTGGTTACTGCCAGGGTTACCCGCACATACATTTAAGATGATTCCCTTGGCTTTACACACAACTTGGCAGTTAATAGATTGGAAGCCCTTTCTGTTTATTTAGAGCTTACCCTATTCCCCAGGTGGTACCTTAATTTCTATATGTGTGCAATCTATGGCACCCAGTACTTCAGGGTAGTGTGCTACATGATAGAACTCCTGCATATTTCTGGCCCTCTCCTCAGGAGTATGGGGAAAATATATGTAGTCACTGGCATGTTGGAGCATAGCATTCAGAAATTGTTGGAAGATCCTGAATGCTGATGCCTGTAACACCCCCAACAGCATATCCCCTGTTGGTCTCTGACAGGTACTTGTAGCTAAGATTCTAAGTGCTACACATACATTTGTCTCCACTGGGATGGGCTCCCACTCAATTGGCGCTGGCTTTGATTTGAGGACAACAGAGGCTGCAGAGCTCCTGCAGTGTGTGTCTATCCACCCTGTAGTCCTCTACAATTTCCACATCATGTAGGTTGTAAAAAGTTATACTGGGCCTGACAACTCTTCTCCATCTTGGCCTAGGCCTACTAGCAGCAGCAGCAGCAACACTGTACTACGGTGTGCGCATCAAAGGGTTTCTTAAAGGGGAAATACTGCTTTGAGTCAAATCATCGATAAAATGATACTTTCTTAAAAGACCAATCATTTCTGTATGAAGGGGTTCCCCAATGGGGACTTATCTGCCAGAAATGAATCTCTTAGCCCATTGGTCCTTCTGTGAAGCACAAGAGATGCTTCTTCTCAAGACAACAAGAAAGTACTGAAGAAAGCTTTACTCTGACTGCTGATTTCTCTCCTTGTGATTTGCAGAGTGATGGACTGAGGGAGAAGAACTTTTTAAAGGTGGTGCATGTTATTCCAAAGGTGAACAGCCCACATAGCCTAAGGGCTACTGTAGCAGTGGAAAACTTGAACATATATATATATATATATATATATATATATATATATATATATATATATATATAAATATGGCTCTCTATCAGATGATCGAAACGCCATTTGCACGAATACAAAATGATCAACACGTAAATGCTGAACGTCCAAAACAGGTAAGCCCAATGCACACAATTGTTCCTTTTCACTGGCAATCTAGGAGCACTGTCTGATTGAGTGACTTACTCAGAGTCACACAGTAGACAAATGAAGGTAAGAGGAACACTGGGCACAGGGAGCAGTTCAATAACAACGTATAGCTATTTACATATGGCTAGCACTGTCATCATGCAATCTCAGATAAAATAAAACCAGATTGCAATGGTGCAAACACATGTTCACACCACTGCTGTCTCACATCACAGATGATTCATGTAAGGACATTTGGCAGGGGAAGCTGGGATCAGAAAGACAAAATTCCATCATATACTACTCATACAGTGTTATATCTATTGTCCAATCCCTGTGTCCACCTCAAAAACTGCCCATCAGAATGATTACACTAACCTGTTTCTCCATATGTGTGTGGCAGCACTCATACCATACATTTCGGCCACAAAACCTGGACCGAAATACAAAAGGTGGGGGAGTATACATATTTATCAAGGATACCCACACCTCCAGGTTAGTGGCACAGTACGATGATTCAGAGATCATCCACGTGCAGCTAACAATGGGCAAAACTGCTATTCAAATTATAGCTTGCTACAGATCACCTACCATGTCCCAGAACCCCCACTCTGCATTCCTGGAAACACTGGGAAACATGAAGGTCCTACCAAACACCCTGATATTGGGTGATTTCAATTACCCAAACATTAACTGGGAGAACTACTCAAGTACAAACTCCCTTGCCCAACATTTCCTAGAATTTATAAACTCAAATGGCCTGGATCAATTGGTCAACACCCCCACCAGAGGTGACAACATATTGGACCTGGTCATCAACAACATGGGCGACTGGTGTTCCACACTGGAGGTCAACCCCTTGCTGGTTAGATCTGACCATAAACTAATCACTCTGGATATCCACATTCCGCCACCACCCCCAGTCAAAGAAACCACCATGAAAAACTTTTCAAAAGCAAACTTCACGTTACTTAATACCGAGGTGGGAAGTTTCAAAGCCCTCATGCTAAAGGATAACGCTGTCCAAGCTGCAAAATCCTTTACTAATGCACTCTACAGGCACCTACAAGAATGTATGGATCATGCTATCCCAAACAAAACCAAGACTCACTCCTCCAAGAAAAGTAAACCAGTCTGGTGGACTCCTGCCATAAACAAGTTATACAATAGAAGGAGGAAACTACTACAGAAAAGAGTAAAATCCCAAGAAGGGAAGACATCCCTGATCAGTATCAGCAAGAAACTACATTCCCTCATAAAATCATCCAAGGCTAGCTTCAAAAGAAAAATTGCCATGGACTCCAAAGATAACCACAAGGCATTCTTTAGCTATGTCAAGAATCTAAGTAGCGATTTTCAGATCTGCTCGGAGTTAGTGCAGAATGGCACAAAATACACTGAACCGACTAATATAGCCAACATCCTGGCAGACAGGTTCAGTGTAAACTTCACCCCCCTCTCATCCACAAAAGGGCCCATAACTATACCAGAAAAATGCAGTGCCCCTGATATCACAGACACTCAGGTTAAAACAGCCCTCTCCAAAGCCAAAAAGATAGCATTAATGAGACCGGACAGTGTCCCAGGCTGCATCCTACATGAGCATAAAGATGAACTAACTCCCTCACCTAAACACACTGTTTAAACACAGCCTCTCCACAGGCTACATGCTCATAGAGTGGCACACAGCAACGGTTATTCTGCTCCACAAAGGTGGAGCCTCAATGGACCCTGAGAACTATCGCCCTATAAGCCTAGCTAGCTTGGTCTGCAAAGCTATGGAGCGCATCATCATGGATCTCATTACCAGAGACACTGGGAACCTACAAACACTGGACCCTACCCAGTTCGGCTTTGTTAAGGGCAGATCATCCCTCCTAAACCTGGTGGACTTCTTTGAGACAGTTACCAGGCTATAGATGAGGGAAAGGTGGTCCACACAGCCTACCTAGACCCTCGCAAAGGCCTTTGACACCATTTCCCACTCAGGTATTATAGACAAGCTCACCAGCCTGAACATAAGCCCCTATGTCATGAGATGGGTTGCCAACTTGCTCATGGACAGAACCCACATGGTAAGAGTTGTGGGAGCTAGGTCTGACTCTAAACCGGTTGCAAGTGGCGTTCCCCAGGGCTCAGTCCTAGGAACACTCCTGTTCGGCATATACTTCTCAGAGGTACAGGCAAGCACAGAAGGACTATGGCTGACCAAGTTCACAGATGACTGCAAACTAGGGGCTATAATTGACTCTCTGGCTGACACAGACATCCTCCAAAAGGGTCTCACTGAGACAGATACCTGGAGTCAAAACCATGGCCTCAAGCTAAATGCCAAAAAGTGCATAGTCATCCCCTTTGGATAAAACAAAGTACCCACAAACTACCATATAGGTGGTAGCCCCCCTAAATATGGAAGATGTAATAAGGGATTTGGGGAACCAAGTAGATAGAAACCTCTCCTTTGGTTATCACATTGCCAAATTGGTTAGAAAATCCTTCTATGTGGCCCACCTAATCACAAAAGAGTTTGCATCCAGATCGTAAGAGGTCATTGGGCCCCTCTACGTATCACTCATCAGACCCATCATAGAGTACAATGCCCCATTTGGGATGTAATTTACAAGACACCTGCAATAACTGGAAAGACCACAGAAGTACCTCACCAAGAGGATCACTGGCCTCAAGCAGATGCCCTATGCAGCTCGGCTGAAGGAACTCCAGCTGTACTCGGTTGCATACCGCCTACTCAGAGGTGATCTCTGCCTGACATACAAGGCCATGTCCAACCCAGAATTGATGGACATGCTCCACCTAAAGAAAACCATATCCCCTGCATCTGTGCACTTCAATTAAACTTATGTAGGATTAATATTTTTTTTAAAGAATGTTGCGATTGTTCACGTCTACATTTGTAAACACTGTGACATCTTGCTGTTAATCTGGTGTCTCACTTTCTGTTTTTATAGGATCATAGAATCATAGGAAATTACTAAGCTAATATCTCTAGGGCCCTTGCAAGCCTGGCCAAGTTCTTACCCATATTTCCGTGATCACATATTGCCCCTGTCCAAGAGGGACACAGGTAAAACCCCTGGGGTAAATTTATGGTCACCCATCCAATCAACATACGATCATAGAAGTTTTCATAATCAAGTTCCAGCAGAGTGCTTGCGTCTTTATTGTGGGTACATTTTGTCATTTTTTTCTGATTTGTTTTGACATATATACCTTTACAGCATATTAATGTCATCTGTATGTTGTGTATAAGTACAACAGAGTCCTGCTGGATTTTAGATTTTAACTTCTACATATTGTTATTAAGAGCAATGAGAAGCTAAATGGCTGTTACTGTTTCGTGGAATCATTTCATAAAAGTAATACAAAAAAATAATTCCTAAAGGTCTGTTGCTGTCAGCATATTTAATTTCAAACTGCTGTTGTAACATCTGTTCTTGCTTATTATTGGTGTCCAGAGCATTTTACAACAAATATCAGTCTGTGTGTACTGCCTGTTTAAATGTAAGAAGGCATTGCATATTTTAAATACAGTATTTTAAATGCCAGCTTTCCTAGCCACTGTAGATTTAACTCATTTTGTTGTCTTTCTAAGTACCTTAGAGTCAAAGAATTTTATACAATTTATACATTTATTTATTTGTATGATTAACTTGCTTGTTTAATTAATGAATTATTTGTGTGTGTGTGTGTGTGTGTGTGTGTGCGTGTGTGTGCGTGTGTGTGTGTGTGTGTGTGTTGTGTGTGTGTGTGTGTGTGTGTGTGCGTGTGTGTGTGTGTGTGTGTGTGTGTGTGTGTGTGTGTGTGTGTGTGTGTGTGTGTGTGTGTGTAAGTATATACACAGTTTGATAGAGCATTTATTGTAGCAATATAATTAAGATATAATTGAAATATTATGACATCCTAAATGATTTTTCTTTGAAGAATAGCAATGTTTAATGCTGTATCTGAAGGATTACTACTTTGTTTGTCAAGAACACAAATCAAAGTTGTTTAACTGCTGTGTTTAATAAATTGGTATAAAAAAGGGTGGATGCTGATCTGCTCCCCACAATGTTATTTCCAGACCGCCTGCACTTGTTTCCCAAGGCACTGGTATGGAAACTGATTGAACGAGTCACTCTTTTAATGGCTGTAATCAGCGTTGTCATTTTAAATCTGTAATCTTGGCGGTGGTTACTTAAGCTATATTACAGCTATGAATCAGCTGTGCTGCGTAGAGGAATATGGAGTTCTCTATGCATTTCAGCTGAAGTGGAACTATTGTGACATAGCAATGAGGTGAACGCTTTGGCAAATATCTATGCAGAGCAGACTTATTTTGTCTTTAATTACAACTCACAAGAGCAGAAGGAAGCAGCACTTGCTGGTGGCTCGTAATATGCATACAAATTACATTTTATTAAATTGCGTGACTTATGTAAGCATCACATCATTACACAGGAAACTGCAAACATTATCATCCCTGCTGAGTCAAAACAATAGTTCTATTCACTGGCCTCAAAAATAACAAGATATTTTAAAATTCTCCTTACCATGCTGTTTTATTTATTTATTTATCTATTTACTCTTTGTTGAGTGGATTAGTCACATTAGGCCAGGGTCTTCTTTTCAGAGGAGACTGTTGCATGGATCTCCTGCGTGTATGCACTCCTCTCCTAGGAAATATCTAGCTGGTGTAACAAAACTGATTAGTCAGTAAATGCCTGTACTCAACAAGAATGGCATAAAGCCATTGTCTTGTGTAGCTAGTTATGATAAAGAGGCTCGGGTGTTCGTGTGTACACTTTATTACATACAAACATATCAGGATGAATAGCAGCAACATAAAATATAAATGAACTAACTGACTGACTACTACACATACATACATTTCTACACCTCTGCAGTTCACAACAAAATGGCAGTCTTGCTTGCACGTGCTCTGTATTTATATACATGTGCTAGCTCACTGGAAAGCTTCTTAAAAGTATATACACACTCTGATCTACAGCCACCTTCATATAAACTAGGGGCAATTTGGCCAAAAGACAGGGAAACTTCTGCTTCTCTTGTTTTGGTATGTGCTGCTGCATGTTTTGCATCCACCTGAACTAAAACTAGTTTGTCTCATGTGAAGGAGAGCACTTTCAGGTGTGCAGGACCTGCCCCCCCCCATGCTGCTGTCAATATTGGAAAAAAAAATAAACCAATTACCTGGTATGGGAATAGAGCATACAGCGTCTAATCATGCAAAAAAGGCAAGGGACCTACCTACTAAGCCACTGACCCAAGTCACCATTGTGTATAAAGACTTGTTGATATGTAGCAATACAGCCTTGGAACTTTCAAATTGCTAGAAATGACATTACTAAACTGAGATTAAATGTACTTCAGAATTTCTGTGGATAAGCCTGTTAATTGTATAATGGAAGGACAATATAAAGCGAGTAAAAGAAAGAAAAATAAAAAAAATTATAAGACAAATAAAAATATATATTTTTCTGAACAGCATTATAAATTAAGAAAATGAGTATCTTCACTTCCTTTTCCCTAATTCTAGTAGATTAGATCCTTTTATTTCACATAACCATGGCGATTCAATGCCATGTTTAACAGTTAACTTTTTCACTGTTATATCAGTACCATAAAATTATTAAATCAGAAAGGTCCCATTTTAACGTTATACGTAAAAAGGAAAGAAAGAAATATGGTAATGTAACCTTATTGCAAAGGTGTTAACAATTCTGCAGTTTAATAAAAGAACTGAAAATCCTTCTGTGAGAACAAAGTATAATAATTCCCAATGTCCAGTCATTATTCTGAAGAAAAAGTCAGGCAGAGGCAGAGATAGAAAAAGATGGTAACCACAGGGGATAACTGAGGGAGACAAGGAGAGAGTAGTCACAGGGGATAACTGGAAGACAAAGAAAGAGAGAGAGAAGTTAACTATGGGAGCTAACTGAAAGAGAAAGAGAGGGGGGGGGGGACCCAATGAGCTGATTGAGAGAGATAGAGACAGTTACTATAGCAGGTAACTGAAAGAGAAAGTGTGAGAGAGAAAGTAACCATGGGAGCTAACAGAAAGAGAGAGACTGATGAAGCACATGAGCTAACTGAGAGAGACCAAGAGAGAAAGTAACCACAGGAGCTAACTGAGAGAGAGTGAGAGAACAGAAGGGAAATGAAAGAGACAGAAAGACAGAGTAACCACAGGAACTAAAAGTCAGGAAGAGATTAACTGCAGGTGCTAACTGATAGAGAGAGAGAGTAACCACACGAGTTAACTGAGAGAGACAGAAAGAGTAACCATAGGAACTAAATGAGATATTCGGGGGGAGAGTAACCACAGGAGCTAACTCAGAGAAACAAAGAGAGAGTAACAACTGTAGCAGCTAACTGAGAAAGACAGAGAGAAACACAGAGAGAGAGAGAGAGAGACCACAGTAGCTAACTGAAAGAAGTAGAGAGAGAGAGAGAGAGATTAACCACAGGAGTTAACTAAGAGCGACAGAAGTAGACAGTAACCCTAGGAACTAACTGAGAGAGTCACGGGGAGAGTAACCACAGGAGCTAACTCAGAGAAACAAAGAGAGAGTAACTGTAGCAGCTAACTGAGAAAGACAGAGAGAAACACAGAGAGAGAGAGAGAGAGAGAGACCACAGTAGCTAACTGAAAGAAGCAGAGAGAGATAGAGAGAGTGAGAGAGACAGAGACAGAGAGGGAGAGAGAGAGAGTAACTATAGATCAGTGTGTACACTGAGTATAGTGAGCATGTACAAGATCAGTGCCATTTTGTACATTCAGTCAGAGTGAATGCAGGCATGGATGGAGATGCACATGTGAGTGTGTTTGAAGTAATGAGTGTATCATTTAGTTTAGGTACATGTTACAGTTCATGATGTGTTTATGTACAATAAATATCTTGAACACATGCACTGCTTCATCGTCTCTTTTGAATGCATGAAACAAGCAACTTGATGTCAGAATGGGAACTGAAGCTGAAGCAACATACAAACCATTAGGCATGAAGTTAAAAGTGGAGAAATATACAGGAGTGAACTTGCAGACAGGACAGTGGTCATTTTAAGGTACTTAAACTCGTTTAAATGATTTTTCAGTCGCCGAATGTGTTTGGCGAAGCATTCAAAATGTTCAAAATAATTACTGAGATCAGCAAAATGTCTGAAATTGTGACATATTGTTAAAAGTATTCAAAATAATTAGAAAAATGTGTTGAAAATAATTTCTGAAGTCTTTAAAATGTATGAAAAAGATAAAATGACCATAGTTCTTCATAACGTACTACTTTTTTGCATTAACTAAAGCTATTCAAAGTATCCAAAGTGTCCAGAATATTTGCAGTGTTGAAACAAAGCCATTTCAGAGAGATTGTTGTGTTTCTGAACATAATTACAAGTACCTAGTCTATGCTTATATTTCAATGAATTTTGTTGTTATGGCAAAGGAATTTTGCAGACCTGGACTGCTGGTGTTTGACAACAATATCGCTGAGAATTGGAGAGTGTTTGAGCAAGAATATGATATTTTCATACAGGGTGCATTTTCTGATAAAGAAGCCCATATAAAAGCATTTGTACTTAATTTAGCAGGCTTGGAAGCCATTGAGAGGGAACATTTATTTGTGTATGCAGATGCTGTGTATGCAGGGGAGGAGGGAACTGCCATATTGTGACACAGGCTGAAATGCAGGAAAATAATGAGTGCTTCAAATGTAAATTTAGAAAAATGTGTAACCCTCAAACAAATATTACAATGGAAAGGCACATATTTTACACAAGAAATCAAAAGCCTGGTGAAACTATAGCAGACTTGAGAAATAAAGCTAAAATGTGCAGATGTGGTGATTTACAAGATGAATTGATAAAATACAGGCTTGTGTGTGGTGTTAATGATGATGCAGTGAGAAAGATTTTGCTTTGAGACAGTGATTTAATGTTAACAAAGCAACAGAGATTTGTCGAGTATATGCGCTAACAGAAAAGCACACCAATATGCTTATGAATGAGAAAAGCATACAATGCAGTATCTACCAGTGCGGATGTTGATAGTGTACAACATAAAGCCAAGCTGAAAAAGAAATATAAGCCAAAGGATGTGGCAGTACCCATTTTTAACCATAAACTGAATGGGGCCACAACAAACAATCTTATTGTTAACTGTCGTAATTGTGGGGGCAGCCATTAACCAAAATGAGAGAAGTGCTTAGCTTTTGGTCAGGAATGTCACAATGTAAAAAGTGGAATCATTTCAAAAGGATTAATAGCTGAAAAAGAAATATAAGCCAAAGGATGTGGCAGTACCCATTTTTAACCATAAACTGAATGGGGCCACAACAAACAATCTTATTGTTAACTGTCGTAATTGTGGGGGCAGCCATTAACCAAAATGAGAGAAGTGCTTAGCTTTTGGTCAGGAATGTCACAATGTAAAAAGTGGAATCATTTCAAAAGGATTTATAAGTCTAAGGTGCCACATTATTTTATTAAAAGAGAGCACTTGAAGAAACAAGCAGATCAAATAGAAAGCTATGAGCAAACCTTCTACGTTGATGGTGTCTCTGTGATCAATGAAACAGTTAATACAGTAGACTATCAGTTGGCAGTAAAGAGCAAAATATTTTGTACTGTATGAATTAATGAGAAACCTGTAGAGCTTAAAGTAGACACTGGGTCTAACAATGTTATGTCAGTACAAATGTTTGCAAAACTGATAACACCAAGAAGAGTAGTTCCAGAACCGCAAAGTGAAGACAATAGTTCGTAAAAAAGGTAAGTCCTTTATTAGTTGCCAAGTGGATCAAGGGGACCAAAACCACAGAGGACTGGATGGAGGTGGACCAACAAATAACTCTAGGCACCCACACCCAAGATGTGGCAAATCCCCCTAAAGACACCTCCCCCTGTACTGAACCTGCAGACCACTCTATCCTGCCTTGCTCCAATACCACTATAACCAAGCATGCCAATTGCACTATTTATACCAAGAATGACTTTACTATTTTTAATTACACAGACATGGTGGTTAATGACACAGCCTTTAATCTTTTTACCAAAGGACTCCATTTCGTCCCCACTAACAGAGCAAATTTGGCTCAGTTACTAGTTGATCTCAAGTTATTCACCAGAGGACTCAACCTCAAACATTTTTTCAAAGGACAAACTTGGCAACCCACAGGACTGTGTAGGAAGAGTACCTTCAATCCCCCCACCCACCCACTTCTTAAGCTATATGAGGAATTAATTGAACAGGACTTGCGTAACATGTACGACAACCCCCCCAGACCACACTCAACCAACCTGAACACCGAAGACTTTGAATACATTAACAAGTTGTTTGAAGAGCATATTAGAATCATGAAACCTGATAAAGGTGGTGGTGTGGTTCTCATGTACGAGTCTGCTTATGAGGCTAGCATGCACCATGTACTGCATGATGACACCCAATACTGCCTCACGTCCCGAAATGAATACAACATCGCACTTGCAAAAATTAAATCCTCTTTGTATGACAGTTTGCTACAGGGATCCATTAATGAAAAACTCTACAATTTTCTACTTGTCAACAAACCAATTGTACCAGTTATTAACTGAATCCCAAAGACCCACAAGGGCACCAGTCCGTTGACCTTCAGACCCATTGTCTCGGTGCGGGGTGTGACTGAGCCTATTGCCAAGTTCATTGACCACATCACAAAACAACATACCCATGCCCTCACATACGTGTGCAAAGATTCATGGGAATTTCTGAAACTTTTCCCTGTGTCCAACTGCCCCCCCTCCTCCTTTCTGGTCACCATTGACATCAAAGACCTTTTTCCAGTATTCCCACTCTACAGGACTAGACTGGTTTAGTGACTTTTCACCAAAGAAACGAATTTGGGTAACAACTTCATCAATCTAATTATTGACATGATGAGCACAGTCTTAAACAACAACTACATTTGTTTTAATGGGGAACTTTTCAAACAGGAAAAAGGAGTAGCAATGGGGCCTCCTGTGCCACCAACTATGCCAATGTGGTTTTGCACAGATGGGAACAGGACTACATTTTTGGCACCACTTGGGCAGAGTTTGTCACTTTCTATTGCAGATACCTTGACGACATCTGCCTCATTTGGAAAGGTACTGAACTCCAACTGTCGAGTTTTTTGGAATACATCAACAGTACCACAGAGTTTCTGACTTTCACACACAACATCAGTCATGAACATCTGCACTATCTTGACGCTACCATTTATAGGGATGCCCAATCCTTGGAACTACACTCCAAGGTTTACAGGAAACCCACTTTTTCGAACTGTCTATTACACTATGAGAGTCAACACCCTTTTCATCAAAAGAAGGGCATAGTCAAGGGCCAACTTATAAGAGCATCCAGAATGTGCAGTAAACTCTCCGATTTTCTAGAAGAGACTCACAATCTACACGACATGTTCACCCAAAGAGGCTATCCTGAGAACTTGCTCAACTCACTAAAAGATGAAATCTTTGCCAAAAGGGATTCCTTATACCCCCCACTGCTTGGGCCTTGCGCAAGTGCAGATCCCCAACCTCATGTTACAACAGAGCAAAGAAATGGACGGCAATTTCATTTACACTTTCTCCGACAACTCTGAACAAATTGAAACTATTGTATCCAAATACTGGTTTGTACTGGCTGGCAATGACGACTTTAGGAGTATCATTCCGGACAAACCTAATTTTGTGAGGAAGAGGGGGCAAAACCTCAAAGACATCTTCGAGAGAAAACCCATTGCAACTACTCACAACTCTCACAACAACAAGGGCACCTTCAAATGTGGTGCCTGCAAGCAATGTCCTCTCATTGCAAACAAATCCCACATCTACCTTGCATCCAGACACACCTGTATCAGATCCCCCTGTCACTTTTCATGTGGAACAAAAGGGGTTGTTTATATCGGGCTCTGCACCACCTGTGGTGCCTTTTATGTGGGCAAAACAGAGAGAATTCAGGAAAAGGCTATCTGAACACACTTGCGACATTGAAAAGAAAAAGGAAAGCAACGCATTTATCAAACACTCACTTACATGTCCCAACTACAAGTTGTCTTTCATGATCCTTGAACAAGTGAACCCTAACATTAGAGGAGGGGACTGGGAATCGACCTTGGAATACAGGGAGCTTGTCTGGCAACTCAAGCTAGATGCAGGCAGGCCCCGGGTTAAATGGCACACTTAGTATAGGCTCGGTTCTGAAGCTCAGAAGGGCTAGATTATAGCATGTCTCATCCTATTTTCACTATTTTTCAACACTGTTTCTTTGCCCATTGAACACACTTGCCCCAAGTCACCAAGTAGTGCAAATTCATATGCATCATAACATCTATTTTTAAGGCTAACACAACAGTACTACACTGATTCTCATATTACACAGGACTGCTGACTTCAAACTCACTTGGATCACACACAGCTTTTTTAAAACTTCCACTTGTATTTGTATTTGTATTTCTATCCAAACCTTTTGGACAAGCAAAGTTTTTAATTTTATCACAACACTCACTTGGTTTACCAGTCATGTATAAACAATGCAATGTCAATTTAACCTATGCACATTTTAATGTTTCATTTTACTATTTGGCTGTTCTTTTGCTCAAAACAGTCTCAATTGTTTCTTAATGCAACTCAGCTCTAACCAAACATGTGACTAATTAACATCCTCATTTAAACAGTTGCCTCACTGCAGGCAACTGTTTTGACAAAGCTTGGCATTCTCCAAGCGAAAGCGCTTGTCTGATTTTGCTGTTCTGTACCTACTGACTTTGGATTTTACCATTTGGTCTGATTTTGCTGCTTTGTACCAACTGACTTTGGATTTTTACCACTTGGCAACTAATAAAGGACTTACCTTTTTAACGAACTATTGTCTTCACTTTGCAGTTCTGGAACTACTCTTCTCAGTACAAATGTTTGCCAAAGTACGAGCTGGTGAGAAACTTGATTCTGCAAAGTGTGCAAAACTAGTTGCTTGTGGTGGTGCATAGATCCAAACTGATAGTGCAGTAGTTCTCACATGTCATTCTACAGGAAACAGCTAAGAATTTAAGTTTTACGTAGTCAAAAGACATGTGCAGTCACTGTTAGGCCTCAGAGACAGTTTGAGAATGGGACTGATTTCATTCAATAAAGAGGTCCATCATATAAGTCTGAACAACCACGATAGTTTTACACAGCCCATTTTTTGTGAATATGCTGATATTTTCAAAGATGAACATGGTAAACCATGAAATACGCCCAGTTGTCAGATCAGCATAGAATATTCTGGTAGCAATGCAGAGCAAAGTAAAAGCAAAACTAGACAAAATGAATTTGGGTGAAATTACTCCAGAGGAAGAACCAACTGAATGGGTATCCTCCATGGTCGTAGCTCATAAGAAAAGCTCTGATGATATTCGAATATGTATTGATCCGAGAAATGTAAACAAAGCACTTAAATGTACTCCATTCAATATGCATAGTAGAAGAAGTAACTACTCACATGCAAAATGCCACTATTTCTGTTTTCTGTCTTAGATGCAGAAAGTTTATTTTGGCAAATGTCTTTGAATCACAAATCTTCATTGTTAACCACTTTCTATACACCATTTGGTAGATACAGATTTTTGAGAATGCCATTTGGGATAAATTCTGCCAGTGAAGTCTTTCAATGAGTGAATCAGCTTAAATACATGCTCCAGTTACAGTTCCTGATGTGTTTATGCATAATAAATATCTTGAACACATACACTGCTTCATCTTATCTTTTGAATGCATGAGACAAGCAACAATAACCACAAGAGCTGGCTGATAGAGACAGACAGAGAGAGAGATACCACATGAGCTAACTGAAAGAGACAGAGGTAGAGAGAGAGAGAGAGAGAGAGAGAGAGAGTAGCCATAGTAGCTGACTGACAGAAACAGAGAGAGAGAGAGAGGGGCCACAGGAGTTAACTTAGAGCAGCAGAGATAAAGTAATCAAAGGAGCTAACTGAGAAAGACAGACAGACAGATAGACAGAGAAAGGGAGAGTAACCACATGAGTTATTTGGGGGGGGGTAACCACATGTTCTAACTGACAGAGACAGAAAGAGAGCGTAAATCATCATATTCATCATCTTCATCATCATCAGCCCCCTTTTTCCCATTTTCTACATGGGGTCAGAGTGTCATGTCAACTGTCACTATCTCTCTGTATTCAATGTCGCTCTCTTGCCTTCTTCAGTACTCATGTCTGACTGTCACAGGTCTTCTGCCACACAATCATTCCACCCCTTTGCTGGACACCCTTGTTTTCTCTTGCCTTCTTCCTGTCTCTCCCAAATATTCTTCAGTACATTGTCTTCTGCTTTTCTGCCCAGAGTTTTGAAATCTGTTCTGTTTGACCATTTCTGCAATTAGTGCTAATTTGGCTTCTGCTCTTATGTCCTCATTTCTTCATCTATCCCACAGTGTGCATCCTACTACCCATGTCAGGCACTTTATCACCATCACCTCCAGCTTCCTCACCTGCTCTACCTTTACTGCCTAGGTTTCTGTACCATACAGTAGTACTGGTTGCACCACTGTTTTGTACACCTTACTTTTCACCTTCTTTGGCATTATTTTGTCATATACTCTACACCTGACACTTAGTGCCAGTTGGTTGCAGCCCCTCTGATTCTAACTTTGACCTCCTCATTCATACTTCCCTTCTCCTCAACCACCCCCTCAGATACTTGAAGCTGTTAACCTGTTCCACTATTTCCCCTTCTATCTCAATTCTAAGCTTCTTCTGAACTCCACCATCTGCTGCCATTACAACTGTCTTATCTGTACTCAGTTTCACCATGTGTCTTCAGTTTTGCATTCCATTCCCATATACTTTTTTGAAGATCTTGCTTTGAGTCAGCTTTAATGCCACATCATCTGCATATAGCACCTTTGTTGATCTTTCCCCTCCGGCCTGTTTGCTAATGTAATCACCAGCATGAACAGCCATGGAATCAGAGCTGAACCATGGTGCACATCCACTCTCACTGGGAATCCCTCTGTAAGATCAAACTCTGTTCATACTTGAGTTATCGTGCACTTGTTTATATCTTGCACTAATTCTACCAATGATTCTGGGAGTGCACAAATCAGTTTTCTTGGGACTTTGTCATATGCCTTCTACAAGTCTAGGAGTGCCCAGTTGGACTCTTTCCTTATCTCTAGTTTCTTCTCATCTAGCTGCCTCACAGACAACATCGGGTTTTGCTGCATTCTGATTTGACTCTAAGCTGCTCATCTCCCATCTAATTTTCTTTTACTCTGCATATTCATCTATCAATCACCGTTTCCAGAAATTTCATGCAGTGTGACAGGAGTCTGATACCTCTCTACTTGACACAGTTGTGAATGTCCCCTTTTTCTTGAACAATGGCATTAGTATGCTTAATCTCTAGTCATCTTGGATACACCTTTCTCTGCACACTTCTATGAGTACCCTCAGGAGCCATTTCTCCCCACACCACCCAGCATCTTTATCATATCTGCTGTGACCTCATCTGAGCCTGCTGTTTTCCCTGACATAAAGTTCCTTAGTGCTATTCTTACTTCTTCTATGGTGGGGACCTCCTCTTCTCTTATTATAGGCTGTCTCTGGGATTGTACAGCTTCTGTGGGGTTTTCTTTATTCAGAAGCTGCTGTATGCACTCCTTCCATCTACTTTGATGTCTTGTGGACTGGTGAGCAGGTTGTTTCTGCCATTCTTTATGAAGGGTGTCTGAGTATCTTCTTTATCTTTCTGTCTTTGCCTTGCAACCCAATATAGTTTCTTTGTGCCATCTACAGGCTCATTTTCCAATAGCTGGAAGAGTACCTCTGATGACTTGTTCTTTGGTATTGCAACTACTTTCTTAACTTCTAAGTTAGCCAACAAGTATTCCTTCCTGGCCTGGTCCATCTTTTCTGTCTCCCACGTTTTCTTACACTCCTTCTTTTGAGGACTTCCTGGACATCTACATTCCGCCAACAGCTTTCCTTATATACCTTATTTCTATACCTGGCTAGGCAACATATCTGTTCTATAGTCCTCACACATTCTGTTTTGAGGGGCTGCCATTCTTCTTCAACTCTACCTATGTATTCTTTTTGAGGTGCTAGAGCCTTGAGTAATTCATTGAACTTCTGTGCTTTCTTTTCAGTCAACTTCCAGGTCTTCAGCCGGGCTCTGGTAACCATCTATGACCACTGATTGCAGCTGATTGTGGCAACCAATGATTTATGCCCTTTTCTTATTAGGATGAAGTCTACCTGAGATGCAAGCTGGGCACTCTTGTATGTGATCTTGTAACTGTCTTTCTTTCAGAACCATGTGTTGGCTACTATTAAGATATTTGCCAGGCAGAAGCCTAGATTACCCTGTCTTTCTTTACACCTGATGCCTCACCCATGTGGACCCATGCAGTCCTCATATCATGCTCTGTCTGTCTGTCATGATATGTGCATTAATGTCACCCATTATTAACACCAATTCACATTGTCCTGCTTTATCTAATAGGTCCTGCAACTGCTGCTGACCGCAGTCTTTTCCTCCCTAGCACAACCCTTCTGTGGGGCATAGCTAAAATTATGAATACTGACCTGTAATTAGGCTGGATTCTGATTGCCATGAGTCTGCCAATAATTCTGAATTTTGATGGCATCCCTTACTGTCTTCTAAAGCCTCTTACTCACTGCAATTCATTTTTAGCCTGTCCTCCTCCCGAGTAGGAAACTCTGGATCCCAAGCCAAGTGGCTTTGCTGCACTGCCCTTCCCCTGGATACATAGGATGTCTAGCCTCCTCCTTCCCTTCATATCATCCACTTCCATACTGCATGCTGTCAGGAAATCTACAATGGGTGTAGCAATTTTTAGTTCATGTTTATCAGGTTGGTTGGTTTTCTGTCTAGCTTTCATTCAGCAGAGCAATACCAGATAACCCAAGCTGGGCAACTGGACACCAGTCATCCAGTAGCTTATTAACCCAGGGCTGTTGGGCTTCATGGTGGGTGCACATGGACATACACCCCACCAACCATTAGCATGGGTCCCCAGTGTAGATCAGAGTAGATTAGGTCCTCAACCCACTTACCACTGGGAAATACCCATACCCATTTGGCAACATTAGTCGGCATGACCAAATCACCTAGAGACATATTTTACAACATCAAGTGGCTAGCCCTTCCATGGATTGCAGTCTGTGATCATTGGTCTCCTATCATGGGGATGCTAAAGTGGTTGGTTTATACAACTCTTCCCCCAGTAGGCTGCCATGTTGAGTTTCTACTGATGCCTGCAACTCCATTCTTTGGTGAAACTGAGATGGAAACATTCAGCGTGTTTTTTTGAGGTGGAAGGAACCCCACAGAGACACAGTGAGAACATTCAAAATCCAAATAGGCATTGGCCAGAGGTCAGGCTCGACCCTTTTACCTCATGCATGGGAGTCAAACACCTTGACCATTATATTAAGAGAGACTTACCACAGGTGTTAATTGAGAGAGAGAGAGAGAGAGGGAGAGAGATGCAGAGTGGGAGAGTAAATACAGGAGCTGAGAGAGACATAAAGAGAGACTAACTGCAGAAGCTAACTGAGATGAATGGAGAGGGAGAGAGATTAACCACAGAAGGTACCTGAGAGTGACCGACAAAGAGAGAGAGATAGCAAACATGGGAGCTAACTGAGATACAGAGAGAGAGAGAGAGAGAGACAGTTAGTGAGGGTGGAAAACCACAGGAGCTGAGGGAGAAAATAAGAGAGAGAAACCACAGAAGCTAACTGAGAGAGACATAAAGAAAGACTAACTGCAGAAGCTAACTAAGAAGAATGGAGAGAGAGAGATTAACCACAGGGGCTAAGTGAAAGAGACAGAGGAAGACAGAGAAAGAGAGAGAGAGAGGGAGGGAGTAACCATAGAAGGTATCTGAGAGAGACAGAAAAAGAGAGAGTGAGAAAGCAAACACAGGAGCTATTTGAGAAACAGAGAGAGAGAGAGAGAGACAGAGAAGTAGGGAAACCACAGGAACTGACTGAGAGAGATATATAAAGTAACCACAAAAGTTAACTAAGAGAGAGAGAGAGAAAGACGGAGTAACCACAAGAGGTAACTGAGAGAGGCCAAGAGAAAGAGATAGAGAGGAGAGAAGGTAACCACGGGACCTAGCTGTATATTTGGTTGAAGGATGCAGGACACGATGCAGTCTGAAGGAACATTAATCAATAATGTTCCTTTGTTCAGATGCAGTAGAGAAAAACTCTACATAAACATCACTTAAAGGTCCTGCCGAGGTGCTGAGTGGTAAAACATAAACTTGCAAAGTGTGTGTGTGCATGTCTGTCTGTGTGTGTGTGTGTGTGTGTGTGTGTGTGTGTGTGTGTGTGTGTGTGTGTGTGTGTGTGTGTGTGTGTGTGTGTGTGTGTGTGTGTGTGTGTGTGTGTGTGTGTGTGTGTGAGCATATGTATGTACTGTGAGTGCACGCTCATGCTTGTGTGTGTGTGTGTGTGTGTGTGTGTGTGTGTGTGTGTGTGTGTATGTGTGTGTCTGTGTGTGTGTACATGTGAACATGCATGCAGGTGTCTGTAAGCAATGTGTATGTGTCTGCCTGTCTGTCTGTGTCTTTGTGTACTTGTGTGTGCTGGCAGAAGTGGGAAATGAAAGAGATTTTTAAAAACGGTCTCCCTAAGAAGAAAGTGATATATAAAATCATAGGTCACCTATCATTGTGAAGTCTGAAAGTCAGTTTGGAATGTTGTTAAAAAGATGGGCATCTGGTTCAGTCACACTTAGCCAAGCAACAGAATATAAAGTTAATACTGATGCTTAAAATAAGCAACAGTGATCTGAAAATATGCATGAATACATCAGAAAAAAATATATTAGCCTGCTTAAAAGAGATCCGACTTATCAGAATTGGAGGACATAACTCTTTAGAAAAAAATGGCATACTTTGTAATTGACAACATAGAATAGGAGAGTATTAATATTAATTACACTACAGATTTTTAGGTGGATATAGATTTGAACCCTAAGGCACTTGTAACAGACATGATTTATGAAAGTAATAATGGACACTGTAGTAATGTCTAGATGTCCACAAGGTGATCCCCAATGTGTATGTGAATCAGTTGGACACACAAACAAGAAAAATAATTCATGCTTATCAAATAATATATAAAACACAGTGCATACCAAGATTGTATCTCCCACTCTTTGAAGAAGGTGTGCACATCCACAAAACTGACTACATGTATAGATCTGCAATTGTGGTACTGTATAAATATTTGCTGACCTCACCAGATCAGAATAATGTTGACACATCAACAACAATTCTTTCAAAAGCTAGCAAAGTGAAAATGCTTCATCAAAATCACTTTCAGTAAATAAAAAAAAATGCTTTTTAACTGGAGGGCAAGCCCCCTGCACCCCCCCCCCCATATATGGGACACTCCAAACTCCCCCCACACTTAAGTATACTTACTCTTAGGTCAAACAACAGTGGAGAAAATAAATTCACCACTATTGGCAAAAGTAACTTTGGCAAAACACTTTCATTTTGTTGGCTTTCAGCTAAGTTGATGTAGATGAACTGACAGACTCGTATCAGATTCAAATATAAGGAAAGTTCTAAAGCATCAGGAGAAGAAAGAAGACATCTTTGCTCAATTTAATCAGAAGCATTTTGGCATTAAAAAAGAAGGAAAGAATATACATAAAAGGGCCAGAAGAGAAGGAAAGAAAATTGGAAAGTCCACAAATATAGTGTCCAGAATAGAAAACTTGTGGAAAAAAACCTGATGTTGAACAAGATCTGATGCAGGTTTTGATTAAGGACAAGTGAACTGAAACCAAAATATGAAAGGCTAACAGTGATGGCCCAACATAGTTGTCTGCATACAGACATTTCAAAGTTTATTGAAAGGGAAAAACAGACAAATGCAGGTTCTATAATGTGGAACTAAAAACAGACATCTTGTTGCTGAGTATGATATACTCAGGGCTCACGGCCTGTAAACTGAAAGGCACATTAATGTGCCAAGGCAGTTTCTTTGGGGATTATGCAATCACTACAACACAGCAGTAGCAGATTATCTGAAAAGCATTGGAAGCATGAACAGCAAAGCAATATAGAAAACAATATTTATATCACCTAGGATTACCAGTTACTAACAAATGAACAAAAAATGATCAACAAAACCAGCCATTGTACTCAAGGAGAAAAAAAGCAAAAGTGAGAATTGTTACAGGTGCAATACCTAGGAACTATAGTGTCTTACATACTGAGAGACAGAAAGCCTTAAAATACCAGGATTTGTAAGCAAAAATGAGAGGTTTGTGGATGGAAGACACCCAGACAGTTCCAGTATTGGTAGGAGCAGCAGAACTAATAGAACAAATCTTCAGTCATGCTTACATATGCCACCAGTGCATGTCACCCTGTATGAACTGCAGGAGGCAAATATGGGCACATTGCAGTTACTGAGAAGAACACTCTTGGCTAACATCAAAGACAGAAATAATACTGATTTTTGTGAACTTTACTTGCAGAGTTTGTTTGCTTTAACATATGTAAAAAAAAGCGTGAGCATTTGGAGAAATTTGATGAAAAGACTGGTAACTAATGTTTGTGTGATATAATGGTAAATTAAGCTGCACACAGAAGAAAAAAACAACAATATATAGACATAGGAATGATATGTGTGTGAATACCATGTGGCTGGTTGCAGGTTGACTCACACCTCTCAAATGTCCTTAACTAAGCAGTACATCCCTGATTTTTTTCTTGTATTTTTGCTCTTTCCGTCATAATATTTATGATTTTATGATGAATTGCCAATGATTCATCCTTCTTATTGTTTGGAAAATGTATTTTGATGCAAAGCATGTAGTTCTATTAACTTTTTAAGTGAATTAAAAAATATTTAAAAAATCATCCCTATTTTGAGTTTTCTTCTCCATTATTTTCAGCTTTGTCAGAATTCTCAAGCAAAAAAGTTAGATGTCTGGGCAAACTACATTTTGTTATGTACTCTGTGAGATGTGAGGACATGCTTTTTCTAGAACAATAGATAAAGAAGAGAGACTGGATAAACTGCAGGTAGTCAAAAAAAGGCAAATGTCTCTATTAATGCATGTAAAAGCATTATAGGTTCATAGGTAAGTACTAGGCTATCTGCCCGAGGGCATCTATAAGCCTAGCCAGAATGTGTTGGCTTTCACTGCCCCCTTAGATTAGTTTCCTGTGCCTCTGTCCAGCAGAGCCATTCTCTGTCCAGCAGAGCCATTAGTTCCCTGTGCCTCTGTCCAGCAGAGCCACTGCAGTGATTCCCGGGGTAAATTTTCTGTTTCCTATCCACTCGTCATGAATGACTTTTGTCAAAGGAAAAAACTTCAAAGACCAATTCATGTTAGGTTCAAGCAAGGCACCCTTTATTACCTGCAGCAAGGAGACAAAGCAGGTATGCACAAGGTTTGTCTAAATGAATAATGACTAGTAGGTTATACTTATACAGTTCTCTTCCTGTTACATAGAAAATGTTACATTCTATTGCTGACATAGTTAGACACAGCTTTCTGTATGTTCTACAAAAATATTGTTAGACTTATTGCTGACCAAGTTAAAATATCTGTCATTCTGCAAAAACATTTTGAGAAAAACAACCTTGCCTTGGGTTTATGTCAGTCCATTTCAGCATTTCAATTCTTCTATTGTACTGTTCTAATACATGTGTTACATTTTATCTAGATTCAAAGTACATTTCTAGCTTCAGTACAAGTAATGCTGACTATGGTTTAAACTTTCAAGCATCTATTGTTTTCTTTATCAATAGCTTCTAACAGCTGCATGTTTTCTCATGGCATAACCAGAAATCAATATCCCTTTGTTAATTTTCATGACATTAGCAGAAATGATTTCCTTCTTGTTATTTGCTGACATTAGCAGAAAATAGAATGCTTCTTGTTAAGTTTCTAATGGCTGTGCAGATTCTTGCAGTGTGAACAGAATAAATGTATTAACCCTTTTAAATATTGAATGCACTAAATGCACTAAGCATGCATATTACTATTACATATTTTTCTAACAACTTTTCAGCTATGACATATGATTTTTATTGATCAACAGTTAAAATAATTATTCTAATGTTGTGATGTTGATGTGCTGCTAAATTTCTTATCTTTGTTCATTTATTTCACTGTGTCAGCAATTAAGTAATTTGTTTTTGGTAGGCACTTTTGTATTCATGAAGAAAATGATGAGGATTAAGAGTCTAATTTTATCATGTTGAGGTATTGATTGAATCAATAATATGCATTGTGTTTTTGCTGCTTACAGATTGTGTGCTGTAATACTTTTGATCATGATATCAGCAATGTATTTACAGTAAGTTCAATTATTTATATATGTGGTGAAACTTTCCTGTGCTGAATTGCAAATGTCTTGCTAAAACTTATGCATTTTACACATATTTGTATTAAATGTATATGAAGTACTAATGTGTGAAAATTGATGTGAAGATTGTTTCATTTTTAAAGAGAGAGAGAGAGTTATGAAGACACTATAAAGTTAAATGCAGTTAATTCATATTTGATTAACACGTACCACACACAGTATATACTCAAACTTTGAGTTCACACTGAGTTCAAATATGAGTTTATCAGAGTCCTAAAAACTTGTCAATGTGCAAAAATGAGTAAGTAGTAAAACAGAATTATAATTAAAAACAAGTTAATTAAAATGTATGTTTTGAAAAGGAAGAGTAATTATAGGCAAGATCAGAAGATATGCTTTTAATGTCTTCTTGCAGCTACTAAGCATAGGGGGCATTCTCAGTCAGCCGGAAGGTATATTCCATAATACATTCCTTGGAAAGCTAAAGAACAAATACTTGAATAGGTCAATTGGGCCTCCATAGACACTAATAGCCATAGGTTAATTGAATTAACTACCCTTGATAGGCAATACCAGGTCAGCAGCTTCCTGAAATAGGGAGGTCCTAGTCTATTTTGAGTTAGATAGATCTAGACTAGGACTCTAAAGGTAATACAATGTTCAACTGGCAGGCCATGCAAGGTAATGGTAACCAAATGCTCCAGTATGTAACCAGACAAGCAAAGAAGTTAGTTTTATGTCCAGAAGCCTTAGGTTCTGGATAGTACAGCAGTACAAATGACATGATAAAAAGTATGCTTCAAAGTCAGCTACATGGTGCAGTGGTAAAAAGCCTTGATTGTGCACCAGGTGAAAGTGGTTACCTAGTGACATAGGTGCTGGAGGTACTGAACAGGAGAGGGTAGAAGAGAACGAAGTATGCTGGATCACCCATCCTGGAGAGTGGGAGGTAGTCTGGTTAACTGTAATAACAGCTTAAAGCATAAGCAGTGTGTTGCTTAGTTGGAAGGATTCTCATGAATGGTAGTGCATCTGCACCTCCTGAAGGCAGTCATAGCTGGATTCATGAGGCTGCCATGAAGTGGTGGGGGTTATAGCATACTCTGTGCCAGCAGTAGGAGTCTGCATTAGTGTGAATCCTCACAGGAAAGTCTGATGATGACTAATAACAACATTGTTCCTAATGTGGAACTAGGGAGATTTTGTGATAGCTTAAATCTAATTCTTAGGAGATAGTTTGCATCAAGTTCCACTCACTAGTTATACCTCAGTGACACGAGATGCATTTTATCCCCATTATAGGTTATGTCAGGTGGTGCAAGTCTCATAAGGTGGTGTGAATAGCTATGACAACTCTTTTAACTATGGTAAGATTCAATTGATTTTTGTCTATCAAGTTGTGGCTGCATCTAGATATTTCTTTGACTTGTTACCAGCAGTTGTAGATTCTGAGGGGAGGAGAGGTACAGCTGTGTGTCGTAAGCATAGCAATGAAGTTGTCAACTTCTCCCTTGAATAATTCTCCCAAAGGAAGCATATACACAGGAAATGATAACAGACCCAAAATAATCTAATGCACGCCACTACAAGAACAAAGGTAGGAAGGAGAAGTAGGTACTCCTGACACTTCTATCTGATTTTGTTCAGAGGTGTACAAAGCAAACAAGTCTCAAACTACTGCTGTTATGTTGCAGTTATATCTAAGAAGGTTCAAAAAGATACAATGGACAGTGGTGTGAAATGCTGATGAGAGATCCAGCATGACCAAAACAGAATAATGGTGCTGGTCCTTCCTCATAAGCAAATCATCAAATACCCTGATGAGGGCTACCTCATTGCTATGTCTAGCCCAAAAACTTGATTGGAATGGATTATATATTTCACCAGTACTCAAGTATGAATTCAGCTTTGCATAAACCACATTCTTAAGAACCTTGCTTCTATGAACAGGCTTGAGATAGGATCATAATTATTCAGATCATCAGTTTGTAAACCTGCTTTTTAACGACTGGGGTAAACATAGCCTCCTTCCAAACTGCTGTATAATCACTATCTTTAAATGATGTACACACTGTTTAAGCAAAGGACTTAATCCAAAACTGTCATAGCTTCATAGGTTCATAGGTAGGTACTAGGCTATTATCCCTAGGGCCTATAATCAACCTAGCCAAAAAGGTACCCTGGCTTTTGCCACCCAAGAAAATTATTTTCCTGTGCCCCTGTCAAGCAGAGCCATAGAAGTGATCCATGGGCTGAATTTCCTATTTCCCATCCAATCCTCAAGATTTTTCTTGAAGAGTGCTAATGAGGAGCTCTGTTTGACATAGATAGGTAGTCTGTTCAGGAGTATGGGAAGTCTCTGGGACAGGAATCTATCCCTCCAGCATGTTTTGTTTATTGTGGTGACAAGGTTTAGGTCCCTAGAGCATGTAGCTCTGAGGGATTGGGATTTCTTTAAGTGGAGCATGTCCAACAGCTCTGGGTTTGACATAGCTTTGTATGTTAGGCAAAGATCACCTCTGAGTAGGCGATATGCGACAGAGTAAAGCTGGAGTTTTTTGAGAAGGTCTGCGTAAGGCATCTGTTTGAGGCCAGTAATCCTCTTTGTGAGGTATTTCTGTGACCTTTCCAGTTGTTGTAGATGTCTTGTGAGGTACATACCAAATGGGGCGTTGTACTCTATAATGGGTCTAATGAGTGATGAGTAGAGGGGAACGATGACCTCTTTTTTTCTTGATGAGAAACCTTTTGTGATGAGGTGAGCCACGTAGAAGGATTTCCTGACCACTGTGGTGATGTGATTATCAAAGGAGAGATTACTGTCCACCTGTGTCCCAAGGTCTCTTATCACACTTTTGGCATTAAGTAGACTACCACTTATGTGGCCGTTCATGGGTACAGAGTTTTTACCAAAGGGGATGACAATACACTTTTTGGCATTGAGCTTAAGGACATGGCTTTGACACCAGGCATCTGTCTCAGTGAGGCCCTTTTGTAGTATATCCACATCGTTAGGAGTTTCAATTATGGCTCCTAGTTTGCAGTCATCTGCAAACGTTGTTAGCCAAAGACCTTCTGTGTTAGCCTGTACTTCAGAGAAGTAGATACCAAACAGGAGAGGACCCAGGACTGAACCCTGTGGTACTCCACTTGTCACTGGTCTGAAGTCAGATTTGGAATCTGCTACTTTCACAGTGTGGGTTCTGTCCATGAGCCAGTTGGCAACCCATCTTGTGACATAGGGATGTATAGCAAGTTTAGTGAGCTTATCTATAATTCCAAAGTGGGGGATGGTGTTGAAAGCCTTGACGAGATCTAGATAAGCTGTGTGAACCACCTTACTCTCATCTATGGCTTTGGTGACTGCTTCAAAGAAGTCAATCAGGTTTAGCAGACATGATCTGCCTTCTACAAACCTGAACTGAGTAGGGTCCAGAGTTTGGAGATTACCAATGTCTTTATTTATGAGTTCCATGGTGATACGTTTCATGGCCTTGCAGACCAGGCTCATCAGGCTAATGGGGCAATAGTTCCTGGGGTCCATCGTGGCTCCCCCTTTGTGGACTGGGATAACAGTCATAGTGCACCATTCAGTGGGCACAAAGCCTGAGATGAGGCTATGATTGAACATGGTACTTAGGTAGGGTGCCAGTTCATTCTGTAGTTCATGTAGAACACAGCCTGGGATATTGTCAGGTCCCATGGATGCTGTGTTCTTGGCTTTGGAGAGTGTGTTTTTTACCTGTGCAGCCGTGATTACAGGAACTTTGCATTCTTCCGGTATAGAGATGGGCCCTCTAGGGGGTGAGAGGGGGGTAAAGTTAGCAACTGAACCTACCTGCCAGGATGTTGGCAATATCAGATGGTTCTGTATATTTAGTGCCATTGTGCTGTAACTCAGGACAGATCTGAGTGTTGCCATTGAGATTCTTGACATAGCTATAGAATGATTTGTGATTGTCTTTAGAGTCAGTGGCAATTTTGTTTTTGTAACCTGCTTTGGAGGATTTTATGGGGAATCTCAGCTTCTTACTGAGGTTGACCAGGGAGTTCCTCCAGTCATGGGATTTTACTCTTTTTTGCAACAGTTTCTTTCTTCTCTTGTAGAGTCTGTTTATGGCAGAGGACCACCAGATTGGCTTCTTTTTTTGGAGGATAGCATCTTGGTTCTATTAGGGATAGCATGATCCATACCCTTGTGTAAGTGCTTATAAAGTGCATTTGTGTAGGATTCAGCAGTCATACCTCTAATGTCCATATGCATGGGTGTCATGAATTTGCCACTTCTGTCTTAAGAGGTGTGAAGTTGGCTTTGGAGAAGTTTTTTATGGTGGTTTCCCTAATTGGGGGTGGGGGCAGGATGTGGATGTCAAGGGTGATTAGCTTGTGGTCGGATATGACCAATGAGGAATTGACCTCTGGTGTGGAACACCGGTTGCCCATGTTGGTAATGATCAGGTCTAGGATATTGCTGCCCCTGGTGGGGATGTGAATAAGTTGACCCAAGGCATTGGAATTTATGAATTCCAGAAAACGTTGAGCAAAAAAATTGGTACATGAGTAGTTTTCCCAGTTAATGGTGGGGTAGTTGAAATCACCCATTATTAGGGTGTTGGGTTGTACCCTAATACTTTCCAGTGTATCAAGAAATGAGGAGTGGGAATCCTGGGGCATGGTGGGGGGTCTATAGCAAGCTACTATTTGGATTGCAGTCTTGCCCAGAGTTAGTTGCACTTGGATAATCTCAGATGCATTATGCTGTGCTACTAGCCTGGAGGTGTGGATATCCTTAATGAATATGGATATGCCTCCACCTTTAGTGCTTCGTTCTGGGTCAGGTGGCCGAAAGGTGTGGTATGAATTTTAGCCTGGTAATGCAGGGGTGCTCTCTGGAGCTTTGAACCAGGTCTCTGTCACTGCACAGATGTCAATGTTCTCCATTTTAAGGAGTGCCTCGAGTGAGTGCATTTTGAGGTTTAGACTTCTAGCATTGAGTAGCATTACCCTCAGAATTTGCTTGCTTGTACCTGTTACAGTGGTGAATTTGTCATTTGAACCTTTCCTAAAAAAGGCACTATATGGGTGTCAAGAGCCTTTGCCAGTATCCGGAATCCCAAGGGTGACAGGTGCAGGCCATCTCTGGCAAAGCATCATGGTCTGTGGATCATGTCGTCCCAGGCAGACAAATACTGGATCCCCTTAGAATGACACTAGAAGCTTAGCCAATTGTTGAAGTCAATCATTTTGTCCTTGTACTGTGGTATCATTCTAGGTGATGGCAGGATGCTACTCAGGGCTAGGGTCATACCTGCCTGGGCTACAAGATCAGAGAACTACTCCATGTCTCTTTTCATGTAGTCCAGGGAGGTACGTCTCAGGTCATTCACACCAACATGGACAATGACAGTGTCATATTTGTACTTGTTGTGGAGTGACCTGAGTGCGTGCATTATGTGGTGAATCCTGGCAACTGACAGGCAGCTGACTGTAACTTTCTCCTTGTTTAGCCTGGTGAGTGGAACATCAGTGTGCCTGACTATAGAGTCACCTATGACTAGGGTGTTGGGTATGTTGTTATGCCTTATGGGCTGTGGTTGAGAGGCACACTGAGTTTGTGGGCTATGTGTCATTTGGGTTGTGTTGGGGGTGGAGTTTGCTTGCGTTTCTGCTTTGGAGGTCCCTGATACTTGGGCAGGTTTTTATTGAGAGCCACTGGGAATGTAGGTGTGTGTTTTGCGTTTCTATGTGTGTGTTTTAGTGGTGTAGGTTTTGAGGGACTATGTGATGAGTGTGGTGTGGTGCAAGTGTTTACCTTCTCCTCTTGACTGTCTAGTCCAGTCTTGGGTGAAGAGAGCTTTGCTTCCAGTTTGGCTATATAAGTGCATCTCTCACAGGTTGTAGTGTTGGATGGTAGGAGAAGAGGGTTGTCTGTGTACATGAGGCAATTGCTGCATTGCCCCAAGATGCCCAGATTCATCAGGTAGACAGGAGAAATCACCGGGAAATGACCCTTGGACATGCCTGGATAGGTGCTTATTTATTAAGTACTAAAAACTGCTTTCCTTAAGACAAGTGAGGAAAGTTGAGTGCTGTAGAAATTTGCAGCTTATTTAGTGCTTACAACATGTTCTGAACAAGTGCTGAGTTCAAAGAAACAGATTTGAGTGCTGAAACTAGAAAACTGTCTAGTTCTAAGAAACATAATTAAGCTAGAAAACTTCCATCCAACACAGAAAGGCTTGGGGGCTCAGAAGCCTACAAACAGTCTAGAGCACTTACAGGAAAGGCAGGAAACAAGCTTATTTTTTTTTTCTTTCCCAGATGTTCACTTTGTACACAGTAGGAGTGCCTGAAATCAGAATATGATCTCACTGCACTCAGTTGGGTGAGCAAATGAGATGGGCCCAGAAGGAGTATTGAAACACAAATTTACAAACCAAGATTAACACCAAAACGAAACAAAAACCAGGGGGGGTGTGGGGGACTAACTGAAAAAACAGAGGCAAAAACTCCCAGTTCTTAATATTTCAATGCAATAGAAATAAATCAATGTAAAATATTATATTATCTAAAAAAAGTGCAGAAAGTACTTAAATAATCTTATACATCCCAGTATACAAGCAGATCTTAGCCAGCCAAAGCTCAAATTTCAAATAAGCAATAAAAAATTCCAAACACTTAATTGAAATAGAAGGTAACAGGATATCAATGAATGAGACTACCCCAGACTGCAAATTGCATTCATCATGCAGGAATAAAATCTAGCAAAAAATAGCAAACAGAGTCAAAACTTCCAGTTCACAAACTTCCAGTTCAGTTAATAATGCAAAACAAATAAATAAATAAATAAAAATGTATTATTTGAAAAAAAAGTAAATAAAGGTAGTTTATATTCTCTTATATGTAATATACAATAATATCAAATGTACAAAAATAATAAAAACATAAAAAATAAGCATATAAATAGTTTCCAGACATTGACAAACACAACAATATTTGTTAAAAAAAAAAAAAAAATCATATAAAAAAAAAGAAAAAAACCCCCACACCCAAGATAGTATGCATTCTCATTAAGAACTTGGAATCTCCATAACTGCACTTTGAAGTACACTAAGGCTGTAAGTATCAAACCCATGTCCCATCTAGCCAAGTCTGTGTTATAAACATACCTCTCGACAACATCAAATTCCTTAGTATTTATTTTTATGATTTATTATTATTTTACATTTGTTGAATGGGAAATTCTGATGGGATACATGTCCATTTTCAGCAGAGGCCCAGGGTGAAAAGCTCCACAGTTAAATTTTAAGCAAAATATAAAATGTATACAGAAGCATTCAAATTTACATAGATAGTACCAAACTTAACATTGACTAGTAACATAGCATTTGAGCTTAAGACTTAACACATGTACATAGGCTGAACACATCTTTTACAGTTTTAGGATGAGGCATTCCATAATGGTGAACATTGTTAGTAGGGGCTGCATTTTTTGCTTTATACAGTTGAGTTGTGAGCAGGTTAGCCACAGTAGGGAGTATGGCAACAAAGAGACCAAAGATTAGACATGGTAGGGGGTATAGTATCTTTAGAAGAGACAGATGAGAAATTGGATAACAGGTTAAGTAAGAAAAGCTGGATGTGTAAGTAGCATAAGTATAGAATAAGAGTAGAGGTGTAAAGAGAAAAGTGTAGTGAATAGATAACAGAGTGTCCTAGCAGTGACATATGGATATTGACTAAGGGGGTGGAATTAGAGGTGGAACTGGAAGGAAGCTAGAGAAGTTGCATTCTTTTGATGATGAATCTGAAGTCAGAGGGCAAGAGTAAGAAGAGAGGGTTTGAGTGGGGGAGGGTCAGCCAGGTGGGGAACATGTGCATATCCATACGTGCTTTAGGTGTTCTTTCAGGAGTCTTTTAAATGTAACCTTTGAGCCTGCTGAGGTAATAGCAGTAGGTAGGGTGTTCCAAATTTTGCCTGTGTAGTTAGGGAAGAGGGAGTCCCCTGCTGTGTTGTTGGTCTTGGTGACCTTGATTAAGTTTTTGTCGCTAGAGGAAAGTTGTCTAGTTTAAGCTTGGAGTTCTAGTAGATTGTGCAGAGCTGGAGTTTTATTTAGGAGTAGTAGGAGATTGTGGGCAAAGGAAAGTTGATGATAGTTTAGGAGATTAGGGAATTCAAGCCAGCCAAGTTGTTTTAGGGAATGGCAGTGATGGGCTTGGTAGGGGCACCAGTAGCAAATTTTGCAATTTGATAGTAACAGGTGTTGATTTGGCAATTTTGGTTTTGCGTAAGTTGGTAAGAATGGGTGAGGCATAAAATAGTGTGGAAAGGAGGTGAGTTTCAGCAATTGTTATCCTAGCAGGTTGTGTTAGAAATGGTTTATTTTTATATAGACCGCCCAGTTTTTTATGGATATTTGTAATGGTTTGATTTATATGCTGATCAAATTTGAGGTTATCATCAATGGTCACTCCTAGCAATTTAGTGTGAGTGTTAGGGGAGATGACAGTCCCATCCCTGGCAACAATAATAAATGGGCTGGGTATTGTGGTAGATTACTTAGGTGTAAATAGCAAATTTTTTTTGGTGATTTAGTATTATATTTTTGTTAAGAAACCAGTTTTTGGTGGTATGGAAGGCCTTTTAGGTTATAGGGAGGAGTTTCTGAGGATCATTGGCTGAACAGACAAGTGTTGAGTCATCAGCATATTGTATAACTGTTGCATCTTGACAGATGCTGTGAAGGTTATTGGTGAAAATGGAGAATAGGAGGAGACCTAAAATGGAACCTTGTGGGACTCCTGTGGTGATGGGTAGCAGTGTGGATAGGTTGTTGTCCCACCGAACTGCTTGCTGTCTTCCTTGTAGATAGTTCTGAAACCAAGCTAATGCTTGGTTACTAAGGCCAAGGTCAGTAAGGGCTTGTACTAGTTTGAGTTGGTTGACCAAATCAAAGGCCTTTGATAGGTCCAAGAATATGGCAGAAGTTAGATCACCTGTGTGTTTGTTTTGGTTGATGGGGTTTGGGAAAGAGAGTAGGGTGATGGTTGTGCTATGAGAAGGCTGAAATCCATGTTGGGTAGGAGAGAGAAGTTGGTTGTTAAGCAGGTATGGCATAAATTGGTGGTGTATATATTTCTCAAGTATTTTAGGTACTGGAGGCAGGATGGCTATTGGGTGATAGTTGATGAGGCTGGTGGAGTTAACGCCTTTATGGAGGGGGATAATATAGGAGGTCTTCCAGATGGGTGGTATAGAGGTTTCTGAGATACATCTGTTTAGAAGGATGGATATAGGGGAGGAAAGTTCATTGGTAGCCAACTGAAGTTATTCAGCAGGTAACCCATCAGCTGCTAGTGTAGTAGGTTTATTTATTTTTATTTATTTACATTTGTTGACCTGAACTGTCCGACTGAACGTAAGTCCATTTTCAGCGGTGGTCGTGGGAGAAAAGCTCCACAGTTAAAATATACAGACAGTTACATTGGATTTACATAGCGATTAACAATTTGATTAACATAGCAATTAATTACAAACATAGTTACAGATGGAGAACATAGTACATCAGTAGACAACTAGAATCTTTATCTGCGAAGTACATAACAGACATTAACAATTGTTACAATAAGAAGTTCCTGCTGTATAATAAGTAATAGGCTTATGAGCATCCAAGCTTGCTATAATCAAGGTAGTTAGTGTGGTGGAAAGAAAGGTAGTGGTTGTATGGGGTGGGTGATGTTAGAGTGGGATTTGGAAGGGCATAGCCAGCATGTTTTTAGGTGTGCTTTTATTAAAGTTTTGAAGTGGGTGCATGATGGTATGGAGATAATTGTGGGTGGGAGGGAGTTCCATAATTTGGCTATGGAGTAAGAGAATAGTGCTTTACCAGCAGAGTTATTGGCTTTAGTGATTTGCAAGTGATTTTTGTTGCTGGATCTTAGTGGTCTGGTGGTGCGATAGGGTTGGAGTAGATTCTGTAGGGGTGGGACATTTAGTGGATGGTTTACTAGTTTGTATGCAAGTGAGAGTTGATACCATTGAAGGAGGTAAGGGAGTTCGAGCCAGCCCAGTTCAGCAAGTGAGAGACAGTGGTGACTACGGTAGGATGCCCCTGTGGTGAATTTGGCGATTTTGTTGTAGCAGGTCTCTAGCTTGTTTAGATTGCATTGCCTTAGGTTGGTATACATTGGAGAGGCATAAAGTAGAGTGGAGATAAGGTGGGAATCTGCTACTGAAATCTTTTCTGCTTTGGTGAGAAGTTGCTTATTTCTGTATAACGCTCCTAGTTTTTTGTGGACTTTTTTTTATGGTCATGGATATGTGAATGTCAAATTTTAGTTTATTGTCTATTTCCACTCCTAGCAATTTGGTGCATTCTGTTGGGTGTATAGTGGTGTTGTCTCTTGCTGTGATGTTAAAGTGAGAACTGTTTTGAGTATGTTTGGTGGGTTGGAAGATGAGTAGTTTAGTTTTGTTTGGGTTGAGTATTAATTGGGCATCGGATAACCAAGTTTCAGCAGAGGAAAAGGCTTCCTGTGTGACTTTTTGCAGTTTGGGTAGGGACTGGGCTGAGCAGATGATGGTTGAGTCATCTGTGTATTGCATGACTGTGCCATGTTTGGTGGCAGAGGCTAGATTATTGGTGAAAACAGAGAAGAGCAGGGGTCCAAGGATGGATCCTTGGGGAACCCCTATAGAGACAAGTAGTTGTGGCGATATGTCATTCTGCCATACAATGGATTGTTGGCGGTCAGACGGGTAACTCTGAAACCAGTTGGTGACTGATTGAGAGAAGGATAGGTTATTGAGGACAGAGATGAGTTGTTTGTGTGGGACCATGTCAAATGCTTTAGATAGGTCTAGGAAAGTAGCAGAAGAGAGATATCCATTGTTTTTATGCTGAAGGATAGTGTTAGTAAAGGAGAGTAAGGCAGTGGTGGTGCTATAGTTTGGTCAGAAACCATGCTGAGTATTGGAAAGGAGGTTGTTAGTAAGGAGGTAGTCTGAGACCTGAGAGTGAATGCATCTCTCTAGTATTTTGGAGAGTGGAGAGAGAATAGCTATGGGGTGGTAATTGGTTAAGTGGAGGGGCACCTTTGTGGAGTGGAATTATATGTGAAACTTTCCATAGTGTGGGAACGTAACTTTCTGACAGAGTTTGGTTAATCAAGATGGATACTGGGTAGGCCAGAGCATCAGCTGCGATTTGTAGGTATTCAATTGGGAGGTTGTCTGCTGCTAATTTGATGGGCTTAAGTTTAGTTAAGAGTTTTTTATGTTGGAGGTAGGTACAGGAGAAAAAGAGAAGGCAGTGGGGAGATTACTAGTTGAAGGTGTGGGTTGGAGGGGAGGGGGGTTGTGTTGTTTAGATAGTGATAGTATGGTTTGTGTGAAATGTGTGTTGAATGAGGTAGCAATATTTTCGGAGGAGTGGGGGATGTTAGGAGGAGGGGTACTGACTTCACCTAGGTGGAGGATGGAGTTTATGGAAGACCAGAATTGTTTGGGGTTGTGTTTGGAGGAGTCTAGGGCAGACTGGTAGTATTGGAATTTGTCCTGTTTTATTAGCTTCTTGACTCTATTGCGTAGTTCTAGGAATTTCTGTCTAGTTGAGGTGGTTTTGGTTTTGCGCCAGTACTCCCAGGCTTTATCCCTGTTTTTCATTTCTGACTTAGTGGTTTTCTGTAGCTATGGGGAGGGTTGTGTTTTGGCATTGAAAAGTCTTATGGGGGCATGGTAATTAAGGATGCTCAGGAAGGTAGTATTAAAAAAATTCAACTGCGTCATCAAGACTGCAGTACTTTAGAGGATGCCAGTTACATTCTTTGAGGGTTGAGATGAATGTGAGTGGGTTAAAGTTTAGTTTTTTACGTATTTGACGGTAGATGACAGGTTTAGCTTGGTATAGGTATTTTTTGAGTAGGAATGTTGGGGAGTGATCACTGAGGCTATCTGATAAGCAGCCTGTTATATATGACTAGGGGCTCTTACTGACTAGTATCCAATCCAGGGTAGTGTGCTTGGACTAGTTATGTGAAGCCATAAAGGTTTACATGATGGGTTGGATGTCTGCCAGAACAGGACTGCCATTCAGTATTGAAATCACCTAAAATTATAGTTTCTTGGGGGAGATGGTGGGTAGACCAGCTGAGGAAGTTTTCTAGTGGAGGGATGCTTTGGCCAGATGGGAAGTAGCATCCAATTATGTTGATGGTTTTGTTTTGGTTTATTTTGAGGTTGGTATATATTACTTCTTCATTGCCTATTTGTGGAGCTGATGATTTTAAGATCTGGATGTTTAGATGCTGTTTAAATATTATAGCTACACAGCCTCCTTTCTTGTTTAACTGGTCTACTCTTAGTATGCCATAACGGGTAGGGAGGATTTGCTCACTGGTAATGTGAGGTTTTAGCCAGGTTTCTGTCAGGATGACTATATCTGGGGAGTACAAGTCTATGGTGGGATGGAATTCATGGACTTCGTTGGATATACGTCTAATATTTAGGCTTAGTAGAAGGAAGTCACTTGGCTTTCTATTGGCTGTGATATGGGAGAGGTTGTGGTTTCTAGTCTGATTATGAGAATTGGGGTTGGAGATGGTAGAGCCAGGGTTGGGGTGGATGTCTCCACTTAGGGCTAGTTTTGATATGCATGAGATTATTTTTTTTCTCAGGTTTTGAATGTGTTTGTTTATTAGGGAAACCTTATGATTGTCCTCTGTGAGTAATAGGTATGGTGGGAGGGTTACTATGTTAAGTTGTAGGGATGCTTTATGTTTGAGTAATATAGTTGGTAGAATATGCAGGGGGTGCATAGGGATGGTTCTTGAGTTGGTGGTAGGGGAGCTTAGTGAGGGTGAGACATGAGTGGTGGTGTGAGTAGTAGCACAGTGGTAGTGGATGAGTGGGGGAATGATGGAGATTTGGTAGGATGTAAGATATGCAAGGAGAGTGCATGCAGCGAGCATAGGTAAGGTATTCTTGTACATGTTAGCTGAGGAGGAGTGATAGTAGTGGGAAAGTGAAGGAGTTAGTGTTTGGTTTAGCGCTGTGGTTGGCTATTAGAAAGATGGGAGGGGTTTGTGAGTGTAATAAAGTTAGGACCACTGGGGGCAGGAGGTAAAAGGGGGCAGGGTGGGGAGCAAAGCGGGTAGAAACCCTGCTAGTTGCTCTTATGAGGGGACTGGAAATAATCAGGTAACAGAGTAAACTGATAAATGAACATATGATAGTGAACATGGAGACTCAGGTAGGTACCCTGTATTTCCACAAACTATCAGTTAGCTGTGCCCCAGTTCAGGCAGTTTTAATAAATTCTATGACAGAGCCGAGCATGAGGTGCTCAAAGGGTGGTTGTATTTTTAAAAATAGTGCCTGCCACAGGTAATGTTTCTTAACTTTGGGATTGGCTTAAGGTAATAAACAGAGAAGGGGGAGGAGAAGAACAAGGGTGTGAGCAGGCAGTTCTTTTGTACTGCTGCTAATGAGCCAAAGCAAAGACAAGTTTGTGTTTAAGAAACAATCAGAATTGACCAAGGACTGCTCTGAAGCTGTAAGTCATTTCTTAACTATTTCTCAGGTAGAAAAACAGGATAACCTTGTATCAGCAGGCTACTGTGGTCTCAGTTTAAATTAACAAACACAGTATTTATCACTTATGGATACTATTTGCTAACAGAAGGGAATAAGAGAGAAAATTGAAGATGAGGGGGGGGGGCTGCTTACAAGCCAAAGCAGAGTGCTCTCCATGGGAAAATGAATATTGGCTCAAACAGGTAGACATATACACAAAGTTAACTTTAGCTGTTTCCAGACAGTTCAGACCCGGACTGCGCTTTTCTTATAAGAATGATAAAGGTGGTACTGCAGTTGAATACTTAAGAGTGGTGTTAGGTCTAGAATAGAAGAGTACAGAGAAAAGTAAGCACTTTTGAGATGGTAAAGATATATTATAAAGATTACAAAAAACAAACTGAGCAAATAGCTACTGCATACAGGAATATATGTCTTGAACCAACTACTAGTATATGCAGATACTGAGCCAAATGGAAAAACATCAGTTAGAAGGTATCCCAGCTGACAGTTATGCAGTCACAGATAAAAAATATAGTGAGCAGCACTCTGTCCTGGGTCTCTAATGTGATTCTATACACCAGTAACAGCACAATTATATAGAAATAATTAGACACCAATATGAGCTGTCTACATGCAACACATATACATGAATAACATTAGTTAACAAGGTGCAGCTATGCAAATAGACCATACTATTATACTATAAACAACTTGGTGCAGACAAATAAAATGCTAGCATGCCATAGTAACTTCCAGTAATAAAGCATAAATCATATTAGATGTCTAACACAATTCAATTTAAGTCTGGATAGCAACCTTTTGACATAGTTGGTAGGAATGGGTTAAAATTGGAAGGTTGTTTTGGGTCTATCTACAGGTTCTAGGTAATTAGTGGTGGTGGATGTGGGCTGTTTTTGAACAAGATTATAAATAGTTTCTATGAATTATTTGTTAAATGTGTGTGGTGTATTTGTGATTTCACTAGTGGAGGTTGGAGGTGGGGTGGAGGGTCTGTCATGGGGGAGTAGTTTATTTATTCCTGCCCAGAATTTCTTGGGGTTGTTTTGATGCTTGTTTTGTAGCTAGAGGAAATAATTCTTTTTATCTAGGAGAACTGCTTTTTGTCTCATTTCTAAATTTTTAGAATTGTTCCTTAGCTGCTGGGGTTTTTGTGACTCTCCAGTGATATCAGGCTTTGTTCCTTTCTGATATTCTATTTTTAGTCTCTCTGGTAAGCCAGGGGGCTGTTTTCATTTTGAGTTTAGTGGTCCAGGCTGGAGCATGGGCATTTAGGATTTCTAGGAAAGTGTTATTGAAATGGGTTCCAGCTTGTAGCAGTAATACTTTTAGTATGTTCCAGTTATGGTGCTTTAGCTTGAGTTTGAATTTGTTGGGGGTCAACGTTTTTTGTGTTACGGGTTGTTTATAATATGAGGGTACGGTTGGTCTGAGTTTTGAATTTTAGTAGGAAGGTGGGTTGATGGTCGCTAAGGTAGTCTGGAAGGACACCTGCTTGGTAAGAGGTATTGGTCTTATTTATTAAGATCCAGGCTAGGAGGCTCTCTTTGATTTTTACATTTCCTAATCTAGTGCTTGATTCATTGGATGACTTGTAAGAAACAGTAGAAGTGGATACGGTTTGCGGGGTTAATACATGAATATGTGTTGCAATCTATATTAACATCACTGAAGATGATAGAGACAGCATTGTATAATATTGTATAGAGTATGAGAAATTTGAGGAGAACATGGATTTGGGTTAGAGTTGTTTCTATGAACGTGTGGTACCTAACCAGGTATCCTATTCACACTCAGTGTTTTAACAGTTCGCTGATATGTTTATAATGGCGTTGACAGTGTAGACATTCTAATCATTGCTTTACATTCATTGTCAGTATCTTGTGCATTACTTTACTTTTGTGCCAATGTTACTAGAAGTCTTTTCCTCAGCACAAGCTGCTCTCAAGTCAATCCACAATATTTTCCAGCATTTTTATGGATGCAGTTGACATCATGTGCATCTTTCAAAGTCTTGAGATCAATGTTTGTGTCAGAGTAACTTGATTTACCATGAGTGATATTCTCTGCTGAAAGCTAATTACCTCTCCCATAATTTTCTTAAACTTATTAAGTTTTAGGTGGAAATACATACCAACATAATCCTTTGAAGCACTGCGATTGTCCCAGGATGGTTCGCATTTATTAATCCTTGTACAGATTTATACTATTATTTTCCATAGCACTGGTGGTATGTCATTATGTTCCATTTTAGGTCTTGCAAAACAGTGAAAGTTCAGGAGGTAACTGAAGCTCTGATTAATAGCTTTGTTGATAATGGTGAAAGAAAACAAAGACATTTAAATATTTTGTTGCAAATCATGGTAAGGAAATGCTAACATATGTTTAATAAAGGCATAACTAAAAAGAATAGCTACCGCCAGAAAAAAAACTTGCTTATTGTGTGTTTAATATTTTGTCTGTTCTTCAATTTGTGTTTGACTGTTGGTGGTATCACACAATTCCTTTGGAGAGGGTGGGGTTACATAATTATGTATGCAAATTTTATATTAATCAGAATACCAATTTTTGGCCAGTTGTAGGTACTTTTTATGGACCTTTGCCCCAATTTTTGATGTTTCCAGGTTGAGAGGTATGGTTATAAAGCCCATATGTCACAACATAATAGATATAGTTAATATCCAGTTTATTATGAATCAGTCTGACATTTGAGTATAACATATGTCCTAGTGGTACAGCAGGAGAGAAGTACCCACCATTCTGACCCAGCCATGGATACACTGTGCAGAAAAGAACTATGCCTGTTCATGCATGCAATCTACCCATAGCAGGAACTATCTCAAAGATTCAGAAATAACTCAGATCACATTAAAGGCAGCAGTAAAATGGCCCTATTTCTGCCCTATTTCTGCTATGTGGTATTTAGCCACAATGAGAAAAGACCTCATTATGGGATATCTTGCATGTCTGCATGTTTCTGAATCATGTTAACTACAACCAGTGCAGATCAGGACTTTCCTGCAGTAGTTAGCAGGGGTACCCCCCACACACACACACACACACACACACATCATAACCAACACTTTTTCTTGTGTTGTCAGAATGTCCCAGATGTTACCTTTGTTAATGCTATCATATATCATGGATGATTATAATCAGTAATTAATGTCAGACATTGGAGTTTTACACTTCATATCCTTCAGTAAGTGCATGGTAATGCAGACGCTGCTGTACTAGTGACATTCTAGATTTGTAGGAGGAGGAATTAAAATCCATCCCTGATTTGTCACACCATTTTGACTTTATCTTGATTTCTTTCTCTACAAGGTTGAGAGTTATACTTAATGTTTCCTCTCCCTTGTAAGTCATCATCCGGTGCAAGTGTTAAATAATGCTCAGGATCTCCATTATATGGTAAAACAAAAACAAAATGATGTACTTACTTAGCAGTTAGGGCAGTGAGTTAATGCTGAAGTTTCTTGTGGAAAGGGTTCAGGCTTTGAATCCTTTTTTTTCCTGCTTTGTATTTTACATATAATTTTAAGCCTTTTTTCTTACATTATATCACTGGTGCCTAGTTATGGTACACCTATCCTAGGAGGGACACTACAAGGCTGGGAATCATTGTAGTGCACTATAAATAGTATCAATGGTGTCTAGTGGTTCCCTACACCACATTTGTTTTTTTTTTTTAATTAAACACCTTTAAGGCACACTAATTGGACTTCTTCTGGTGTCTAGAGTTCTCCCAACAGATGTCTTCAGAGTTCTGTCTGGTGGCTAGTGGTCCCCTATCTTATTTTGTTTAAGTCCTGTTAAGGCATGAGATGCAGACATTTTCCCTGCTGTCTACTTACCCTACTTCTCATGTTATGTATAAACATTATTTAGGCATAATGATAAAGGTTATCCCTGGTGGCTGGTGTTCCCCCACCTATGTCTTTAGAGTTGTCCCTGATGGCTTGTGGTCCCCCAACCCATTTATTTGCACTTATCCCTGGTAATTAGTGACACCCACCCCATGTTACAGGCTTTACTCATTAATTTGGGGGGGGTGGAAGTATGACAGTCACCCTAAAGCACCAACCCACAATTAAACACACACACACACACACACACACACACACACACACACACACACAAAAAACACATACACACACACGCATACACATACACACAGACAAGTGTGTGGATGGGCACACACAAACATGCACGCTTACACCTAAGCTATCCCCTTAGTAACCTCCCAATTTCCACCTCCCATGCAAATACTCACACATGTAGCTTCACATATACACAAGCACAAACACTCCCTAACACAATCTGAGCACTAATCTCCCCAGAATCTACCTCTCCTGTGATGGATGAACATGGTCTTATGGCTGTGTTCATTGCCATAAGCATCCAGGACTGTCCATGCTAAGTTTAACAGCAAAGCTATTCTCTGAATCACTTGGCTACATAAATGTTTTACTGAAGGCTGTTCGAAGGCAGACCATATACCTGATTAGCATATGCCTGTACCCCAGAATGCCTCATTAGCATATAGTCTCTGAATTACTGCAGGTTGTTTCAAGGCAGAGCACAAGCCTGATTAGCATATGCCTGTACCTCAGAAGGCCTCATTAACGTATAGCATGGCTGCTGGGACAGCCCACCATGGTGTTGCATGTCTTCACATAAAAGCACATGGTAGGGATGTCTCTGAATTCCAAAAAGTTACAGCAAAATGTACACAGTCATTTTTCAGAATTCAGGAATATATAGTATTGGAATAGCTTATAACTCAGAACCCTAGCATAATGCCAGTGGAAATGATGACCAACTTTATATTTTTGTGAAATACTCAGCTTCCAGCCATTATGAGCTGTGCTTCACAACAGTCTGAGAATAAAGAATGGAAAGTAGGCCAACAGTTGATTTCTGTTACACTGAGTACTAATACGCATAATCAAAAATTGTTAGAACAGTCATGGTAAAATGAAAAAAAATAACAGCAAATATAAGGAGCTCAAACAGTCAAAATGAAACAAAGCTGAACAATATGCTTGAATAAATGATCAGGCTGTAAATAAAACAAACTGGAAATAAATATAAGAAGTTAAAGTAGCAAACAAAATGAATAACAAATAAATGAATATCACCAAAAGGCTATAGAAGATGTATAAATATTATAACAATAACTGAAAAAACATCACATATTAATCAAGTGATCTGGAAATTAGAATCACAAAAGTGAAGTAACCCTGAGAATAAAGCAATGATAAATACAATGAGCCTCATAACAAGGAAAAATACTCATTATACAAGCCCAAAATTTTCATTTCCAGAAAGCATGGAAAACATGTCTAAACAATATAAGGATGGCCTTATAACCAGTCTGCTGAGTTGCACTGTTCTGTCCTTATGAGATTTCATTATCAGACACATTCCTACAAAGGCAACATTTAATTTTCTAGGAATGTATATGACTATGAACTGCTCTAACGAGTAGCTGAAACATCTGTGCAGTGGAGTGCCCTACCTACCAGGAAGACCACACATAAGAAATGACATCCACTCAGTCACACAGACACATGCACATACACACACACGCACACACACACACGCGCACACACACACACACACACACACACACACACACACACACACACACACACACACACACACACACACACACACACACACACACACACACACACACACACACACACACACACACACTTATATGCATACATACATACATACATATATGTACACATGCACCCACACTCACATATGTACATTCAGACACAGGTAGATACACTAACTCACACAGAAATGCAGAAGTACATCCTCATATGCATAGACATATGTGCACAATCACTCGTACACATGTACAGTCAGATATCCATCCAAACACACGCTCCCAAAGACAGAAGCACACACGCATGCATGCGCTCATGCACAGACACCAATGTATGCTCCATACTCGTACAATGACACACATAGATATGTGTGCATACACTCCCATTTATATTTGCCATGACTTTCCTACATCCACCGAGATTCCCGTTTATACTTTATTTTATTTTCATTTCTTAACAGGGTAGGTTACTGATACTAATGGACAATTTTCAGGCTCATCCCTGGAGAAGACAATAGACAGAATATATCATAGCTAATACTTCCAAATGGATGCATGCATAGTGGAGAATAGTTCTGAATGTCTTACATGCACATTGTTAGTACTAAAACTAAACCTACAATTTTAACTGAGAAAACAGCCATCAGCATTTAAAACATAAGCCAAGTTATATAACTGGCTCGAAATGTTGCATGCACAATAAAATACTCATATAGAGTATATACAATTAAGTGTACAGGGTCAGGATGGAAAAGGTAGAGTGGAAGGGAAAATTAAAGTAGAATGAAACGAAGATGGGAAAGATGAGAAAGGACAGGCTAGAAGGAGACTTCCTGAGTAGAATGACAGTGTGTTATCAATAAAATGAATGTATAAAGAGAGGAAAAAAGCATTAGCTAATGCTACCTGTTGTACAGCAGTTACAGGAAACTTCATGATTTAAACATTTTTAAGATGCAAAAGAAGGCTTAGCAGAAAAAGAGTGATTGTATCCTCTGTGGGAATGATTCCTATATGCATGTGGCTACTATTGAGGAACTGTGGTCAGTACCACAATATCTATTATTATGGTAAGAAAGGATTGTAATCTCAGATTATGGGCAGTATATCTTTAATTAACATGTTAAATACATACATTCAAATATTTCAAGCACGGGCATTAATGCCCTTCTAGCTTGCTAATATACCAAAATACTTGCTCCCATAATAAGTGTCCTGGCTGTTCTTAAACTATCTAAACTAGTACGTGCTTTAATGTAATTTGGTAGTCTGTTCCAATTATCAGCTACTGTCTCAGAGAACCAATTAATACACTTCTCATTCCTATAGAATCTTCTGCATAGGTTGTCTGATGATTCCCTAATACTTTTTGATAACCCAAAACATTCCCAGAGGTAGTAGTCTCTAAATGCCCTATATATCTGAATAAGGTCTCCTCTTAGATATCTCTGAGACACTTTACAAGTTCAGATATTTTAGTCTTTCATAATAACTTAAATTTTTACATCCATGGATACCTTTGGTATATTTCCGCTGTACTCTTTCCAGTTTACTCATGCTTGTTTTCTTATAGGGTTTCCATATTGTTATTCCATACTCAAGTTTGGGTCTAATGTAACTAACAAACAACAACTTCATCATTTTTGATTTCCTAGACTTTATAAATCTTTCTATACAACATATAACTCTATAACTATCATTAACCAATTGGTTGATATGATTAAAACCTCATAGTCAAATCTACCCATATACCAGGGTCCTTAAAAGAGTCTACAGTGTCAATCACTGTGTGCTGTATTAAATATTCACTTTTCAATTTATATATCCCAAATCTCATATGCTTAGTTTTTGATGTATTTATCAGCATATTATTCTCCTGTGCCCAAATGGTCGATTTAGTCAAGTTTTTTTTTTGCAGACATGCTTTATCTGTAACACATGAAATCAGTTTATCCAATTTAAGGTCATCTGCATATAAACTGTAGATCACCTCAGATGAAAAAGTTAGGTCTGAAAGAATTTAAACACGTAAGGGCCTAGGACAGACCAGGGGTTTCACCTCTCCAGTTGCTGTATGATACTTGCCATGTCCTACTTGCAAGCCATGCAGCTATCCATCTTATCAAGAGTACATCATTACCTAGTTGTACTAATTTATCGATCAGTGTTTTGTGTATGACTCTATCAAATGCTGAAGTTAAATCTGTATAAATTACATCACAGCACAATTTTTCCTTCATAGCTGTTATTATATTGTTATAGAACATCATGTTACAGGTGTTAGTAGATCTATTTTCAACATATGCATGCTGATAAAGTCCCAACCTATCCAGTTCTGACAATAACTTATCCAATATTACCTTCTCCATTATTTTTTTGCAACATGAAAGTAGACTTAAGGGTCTATATTGGGTCTATGTCATAAAACCGAAAACACAAATTCTCGAATGCTCACATCAGCGAATAATCCAAAACTCAACATTTATATTGTGGGGGGCTGTGCCCCTCACATCCCCCGCTAAATATATATATTCCTACTTCGAGATCACACTACAGTGAGGAAAGGGCAAATATCCAGATCTTCACTGTACTGAGATTCCAAAACACTACTTTCAAGTTTTTGAATATTCGCTCATGTGAGCATTCGAGAGTTTTCATTTTCGGTTTTATGAAGTAGACCCTCTGTATGACTTTGGGTTTGTCCTACTCCCATTTGCCTTAAAGACAGGTTTAATAAGTGCTTGTCTCCAATCTTGAGGAATTTTCCCATATTTGAATGACCTAGTGAATAATAGATATAATGGTACCATAAGTTCTTGCTGAAGCATTCTCAGGTCATTGTTACTAATTCCATCTCCTCCCTGGGCTTTGTTTGGATTCAGATTGGTTTCAGTTTGTGAAATTCTTTTTCAATATAATCTTCTTTGATTCCAGTATCTGCAGTTACCTGGATGTCACTAGTACAACTTACCATCTCCTTTTGTGGAGCCAAACTGTTTTGCATCCCATCAAACTGCCAATACCTTCAACTCTTTCTTCTTCACTGATATACAATCTCTAGCTACTCCAACTTATCTCAAGAAAACTCCAGCATTCCATCAACTTTATTCTTCTCTTTCTCAAATTTTCAACTACATCCATCTCTCTCTCTCTCTCTAAACTTATAAAACAAAACAAACTTAAGCCATGTACTCCCAAATATTTGACCAAATCTCCCATCTCAAAAAACAAAGGAATTAGAACTCAAATATCTATTCTTATATCTATAAATATCGGAAGGAACCATCCCAAATATTTGGAAAATCAAACCACATTCACAAAAAATCCCAGATTTATCTCTCATTAATCAACTTAACATCAATTATTACTCTCTTATCCAGAATTAAAAAAAAATGAAAAATAAATCAAAAATTACAAACTACTACCATCAATAACAATCAAACACATATCTCACTGTCAACATGGCTATGGCATATCACCATCAACATGGCACTACTGCCTTCCATAGTACCATCCTTGCAAATCTATTTTCATACCTCTCAATCTGAACTATATTCTCTTACTCAAGATGTCTTCAACACTGTAGAAACATGGGTTACCCAAACTTGTTCTCTTCTTTACTAAAAAAAAAAATCTTCTTCTTTCACCCACCACCAGGTCCTTATTATCTTCCTTTTCAATCTCATCAAATAATGCACTCCATACTCTATTCTGTACTACTACTGATACCCTTCTAATAAATAATCTTGATAATGATAATAACTCCTCATATCATTACAACAACATCAAACAAATAAACAGAAAAAAAAAAATAAACTATGAACTCCCTCGTTCTTCTAGCAACCTCTTGCCAGCAGTTTAACAAGTCTAAATAATACAGCTGGTCTCTCTTTTTACCAACACAGCAGGAAAAAACTGAACCCTACTACCCCTGTAACTCTAACTCTAACTACATCCTTACCACTCTTTAAATAAAACCAAAAAATAAAACTTCAAACTGAGTTTTTATCTATGGTACATAACTCTTTACTGTTTATATTTGATCTAGCTCTCTTTAAACTTTTACTCTTTTTTTGAAACTTTTCTCAAGTTTTTATCTCAAGAATGTAAATCTACCTGTTTTTTTTTTTTTTTTTTTTTTGTATTTTTTTTTCAAGTAACAATATTTTATACTTTGTATATATGTGTGTGAGCTTTTCTCCCCGGCCTCTACTGAAAATGAATATATAAAATGTTGTTAATATATCTATAATTTGTTGTGCCTGAGAATACATTTTAGAATCTGTACACAGTTTATCAGTTTGTGTGTCTTTATTCCTTCCACATCTTATGTATCTATAAAAAGGTTTCCTTTTATGCTCAATATCTTTATATACATTTTCTTTAAAATTTTCTTGATCTTGTCTCATACTATGCTTAATCTGTTTGTCCAGCTTATTTATTTCAGTTTTCAAAGTTGTAGTTCAACACCTCTTCCATTTTTTATATTTTTTTGTCTCTCACCATAATCAGACATCTTGTTCTTATAGAAATATATCCCCCCTGATGTTGTATGCCTAGATCCTGATGTTAAACATTTTTTTGATTTTTGTACTCAGACAATTTCTCTTTCAAAACTTTCCACATTCCATCTGCAGTTTTTCCATTGAATATCTCACTCCAGTTAGTTTTATATAATGACTGTTTTGCTTCTACATAATCTGTAATTAACCTTCTGTGCATTGGTTTAGATTTCAGTTTGTCAGAATTATCTAGCAACAAATTAATCTTTATAACCCCATAATCACTGCACATCAACAGTGGTAAAACTTGACTTAAAGTAACAGTAATTTTCTTTAGGAACACAAACAGTGTCTAATATGTCCCGTCCCCTGATATTTTTTTTATTAACAATCTGAAGCAATTGTTGTTTCTGAATATATGTTGTGAATAATTTTATTTACTAATGTTGTTGAATCAATATTATTCCAGTCTGTTTCTGGTAAATTTAAGTCCCTAGCTAATATATTGGCAAAAAGGGGATGATCTGTAGGTTTAAGGGTTTGGCTGGGAGTCGGGTGTCCCATTGTTATATCAGAGGTCGTTTTGACTTTTGAAGAGCATTGCAGTAATATTCTATTTTTGGGGATAAGGACAATATGCAGATCTTGTTACATGTGATTTGGAATGAGGTGAGATTTTTCTTGGACACACTAAGTATGACTGGGAGGCCATATTCTACTTATGCCATTAGGCTTTCTTTGCCTACTGCTACTCTGATAGCATGGATAAGGAAGTTGGAAATCTTTCTAGACCAGAAAAATAGTGAAGTGACTTTTGATTTGGTGGTTGAGCTATGATGTTAACAATTTAGGTTTTGGTCAAGACAGATACCTAGGCATTTGAAGTGAGTTGTTGCTTCTAATGGCACTGGTTGCTAAGCAGAGTGGCCAATTATTTATTTTTTTATTTATTTCTTTAGTTATATTTCTTTGCTGGTGGTAGTTCACTGATCTCAATGGACCATTTGCAGAAACAACCTAGGTGAATAAGATCACATAAACATTTGCAGATACAAGGATATGACAAAAAATATCAATATTTACAGATGCAAGTATAAGAACTGATAGAACAGTAGAATACTGGAATGAACTTGAAATAAGTAGAAGAAACTGGAATGAGACTGGAATAAATATCTTTAGCTTTTAATTACCCAGAATTGTGCTGAACAGGTGCCAGTCTCTCCTTTATGAGCCACATCTTCTTGTACTTTTCAGAATAAAAATCTGCATACACTGTCGTTTAGTTAAGAATATTTTATTATGTACAGTGGAGGTAGATGCTAACAATATACAAATCAAATCTTAATGTCTATAGCTTCTGCACTCATTATACTATCTGTAAATGCTGTACTCAGAATGTCAAATCTTACTGTCTCCAATAACAGTGCTGATAATTATATCCATTGCTTATGCACTCATATTTATTTCCTCCTTTATAATGTAATTAAATATCTGGATATCTGACCTGACTTCTGCACTCACTCTTGACTGCCTGTACCAAACAACTGAGAACTGCACTGCAGTGACTTGCTGCATATCAGACCAAAATGAACTAACTAGCTAACTGTGTCTGAAGTGTCTGCTAATAATACCAAAACCCTATAAATATTCCACACACCTATTTAACCTTGTTTCTCAGTCTTCATACATCTAAACAAGATCTGTTTGTCTTCACTCAATATACTGCACACATTCTATTAGCACATTTTATTCTTATTAGTATTCTTGACTTATTTTCACTGATTAAAAGTACATTCACTGAAAATGTACTGAAACCATGAAGACCTGCTTTAATATGGTTGCATTTCTAGACTTATGCAAAGAGTACAGTGTATTTTTGTCTAACAAACTGCATTGAAATGATACCCAATGTTATAATTTCTCCTGGGATACTTAAACACGGGTATCTATTTCTGTAGTTACTTTAAAATATGAAATATAAAATGAAGAGACAGGCCTAACCTTGCATTTCTAGGCCTATGCAAGGTCTATTCTACTAACTGTATTTATGTAGGACTTATTCCGTAGCAATTGTCTCTGAATTTACAGAAATGGGATTTACTTCTGTAATTACTTTACAAATCTATTGATATGGCCTGCGAAGGATACTATAATGAATTTATATAAAATAATGTTTCTTTGTCAGGTAAATACACATGCAATTTTAATTGTGACCACTAGATGTCACTTGAGCATTTATGGTTTGCTTGGTTTGAAGTCTACACTTCATGATTTGATTATAACTGGGTGATTCTCTAACATGTTATAACTGATAAACTCTCTTTTTTACACCTATAATATGTGTACCTTGAAGCATATTTACTATAGTGTATTAACTTGTTTCGGTAATTCTTCAGCTAGATGTGTTACTAATACTCCTATTTACCTTTTGCATGTCTATGTGCAGTAATAGATATCTGCCTTTTAAATTTGTGTCTTAAATATCCTGCAAATATATATGTGCTGTAATAGTGGAAGCACCTTTACTAAAACCTATGCTTTCTGTATTTCAAATCTATACCTTTGTACCCTCTCAGTGTCTTTTTAACTTTCTGTTTAATGTATTAGGCAATGTGCATTGTATTCTGTAAATTAATTAACAAATTAAGCTAGACATTTTAGGCCTTGAGTGTATTAATTAGCTATTACTACTTAACTTTTAGATAACTTTAATAAGCCTGCTACAAATAATTCTGTCACTCTAACCTTAAAACTAATGATTGAATAAACTGAAGTGTGATTTAATTGCATGTTGTAAACTGTCTAGTAATACTGTTAGAAATGTATGACTGAGTACGAATGTCATATTCTGAACCTTGACTGAAATTTACTCCAAAGTGACACATATTTATACTGAACATCTAAAATAGCTGTGTATACATGTTGTATAAACTAATACTAAAGGAATACTTTTTATGCCAGTGTTATCTGAACACAGATAAAAGCATAAACTGAAATCTGGTAAATGTTATATTCTGGAAACTAAACCATCACTAGAAAAATACATTTTTTTTCTGTCAGTATCATTTGAAAACAGATAAAAGCATAAACTGAAAACTGGTACTGTTATACAATTATCTGAAAACATAAAAACATTTGCGTACTTGCTTTAACTCTAAGCTGTATAAATGCACATTTGTTGTATACACATTTTAACTCTAAAGAATACTTTCTTTGGATAACTGAAAAACATTTACTATTTATGTACAGAATTGAAAAACAAAACAAAACAATCTTCACTTCTGGCTTTGGTGATCTTGTCTTTCCGTAGCGACTTGAGTTGTGCACCACAGCTCTTCCCAAGTTAAGGCCTTACTCTACATTGTCCCAGTTATGACTGAGGTATTGGAAGAGCCACCTTAATGTCCAGGTGTCTTTTCCTGTGTCCCTTTTACACTTAGGTCTTCTACCCCCCCCCCCCACATGTTCTTTGCAAAGCTGGGCGGCTGATGTAATATTTTTCTTGACTGCTTGACTGTATAGTAAAACATGCATTTTTGGAAAACCAAACTAAAAATTACTCAACTATCCACAACTGACAGCATGTCTTTTTGCAGCAATATCTGCAGAGCACAAAAAAGCAGTATTAGGTGCTTAAAATAACATTTACAGCTTTAACAATTATAAAACAATAGAATTGCTTGTTGCCCTGACATTATTTACATTTTCTGCATGAAATAAACTCTTGTAAGTCTGTAAGCAAACTAAAAGACCTGTGTTACTAATACATAAATTATTGCAAGTCTGTAACTGAACTGATAATGTACTACAGTGACATGGAAATGCTGTAACTTCATTACTAAATCAAATAGAAATCTCATTGGAATTGCTTTCCTTGTCATAACCTCAAATGAAACTAAAGTAGTAATCTGACACTCTATTAATATTTCAACATTTTTTTTGCATTTCTACACCTTTATAAAAGTAATCTTAATGGTTGAATTTTCTATGTTTACTCTGTGACCTTCAGGTCATAATTTACAAAATAGGTTCTTCAGTGTGCAGGCCTCTGCCTAGTGGTTTGCATGTAGCTGTTCCTTTAACTGATGTCATTTGAATCTTTCAGTACTAATGAATGCTGCAAGGATTTATCATTACTGTCTACAATGTTCTTGGACAAATAGTAAAACTGATACTGCATAAATCTGTCACTAATAATATTATATGCAAGAAGATGTTACAATATTTAGTACAAGAAGCACTTTACAATGTCAAAATATGGATGGAAAATGGAATTGTGCTTAGAGTTTTTTTAGATACAATGTAGTCATAATGACTAAGATGGCTTATGCTGCAGGGATAGCAGTATATCATTATACTGACAGATATAAAGACATTACAAAAGTTGAGTGTGAATAGTTGCAGGAAAGATTACCATGATAAGATACAGAAATGCTGAGAAAGGCATGCAGCTGGAAAGGAGAAGAAAGGAGTGGAAGTGTGAAAGATACAAAGAGAAGAAGGAGGTGGGATGAGGAACAGTAAGTGAGGGGATAATAAGATGAGATAATGAAGGATGAAATAGGAATAAAAGTGTGTGTGAGAGCTGTAGGGTCCATGCAATGTGATCTGTATGAGTGCAGCTGCACATTGTTTGGGTGAAGAGGTATTCCCTGAGATGTTGTCTGAAGCCTGAGTACTTCTGGATGTATCTGATTGATGGATGAATGGAGTCCCTAAGTTTAGGTGCTAAGATGGAAAATGCATTGTCAGTGCAATGAAGTTTATTTTTTTGAGCTAGAAGGATATAGTGATATTAAGACATGCCCCTGAGAATATTGTGGGGGAGTTGAAAAGTTTAAAAGTTAGAGAGGAAGATGTCTCAGGAGAAAGAGCTTTGTGAATTAGTGATCCTAGTAGGAGGTTAGTTCTTAAAAGTACTTGGCAATATTTAGCTTTTTCTTTTTTAAACACCTTTATTAAATTATCACTTGTGACACATGCAGTTTTACATTTATATACATCACATATATTGTCTATACCATATAATCAAAGCAACATTAAATAAATTGCTGCATTCCTCCTCCAAATCATTTTCTGCATTTATTATATCCACAATTGTCACGTGTTTTCTATGTAATTTATTCCTACCCTTTTCTAAAGATCTATCTTCCTCTTCTTTTCTCTCTGTTACAATATATATCACTTCAAGTACAGCTGGTTTAGACTTAGATCCATTTTATAGAATTTTTTTGGCAGCCACCAGAATTAAACTTAACAAGGTCTTACAATGTCTAAGCAATTCAGATCCTGTCCCCCAGCTCTAAAAAAATAATTTCTTTGCTTATTCTCATTTGTTCATCCAGTATTTATAACAGCATATTCTGTGGGTCTATATTATATTCTCGAAAGCCAACAATGTCTAATCTAACATTGTCGACACGAGAATATCGAATGCTCAGAATCTCAAGCGTGTAAATGGAAATCTCTGAAAGGGGAGATTTCCATTTACTACAATGTAGTGTGGTCTCGGACTTTGTATATTTAAGTAGCGAGGTGTGGGGGGGTGCAGGGGGGCTTGCCCCCCTGCTCAAACCCATTAGGGTACTTTTTTTCTTTTTTTTGCCTTTTTATAAGGTCGACGTTTGAATACATCGACCATATGGTGTCGGCCATATGTTGTTCGATGTTTTCAACTATCAGTCTTATAATATAGACCCTATTCTGTAGGGAATTTCTAAAGTCTGCTAACTCTTTATACTCCAAGAACTCATGCTCCCAATTATCTCTTTCTTCACTATTACACCTCCATTTATTATCTACTTGAGGAAAAAATGTTGGTGTCTGTTTGCCGTATCTATCCAAACAATCTCATCAAAAAACTAAATCTTCTAGATTTTATTGTATATTTGGGAACCATACACATGTCCCCTCAATCGTTTGTTTGTGAATTTCTTGTCTAATCTCTCTTTTCTTCCAAATGTTTTCTGACCTCCTCTGACAGATTCCTATAGTTATTGTCTAATATTTTATATGTCCTACTAATTATCACTTTTTTAACAGAAGCTTTTATTCTAGATTTAATTAAAAACTCAGCCAGTGCAGGTCTTTCATTTAGGATTCGGTTATCCCTTTCTATTTGTCTATACTCTGATATCAATCCCTTATAGGGAAAGCAGCCCCTAGCTTGCAATCCAAATGTTTTCTTGGTCTCTTGCCATTCTATCACATTTCCCTGTGGGATTATTTATTCATAATTCATTGGTTCCTTCGGCCACTTCCTCCATAACTTCCAGCCACATCTTACCTATTCTCCATACCCCTAATTGCAGTCATCCCTATTGATAGAATTTCCTTTCAACATTATTGTGTTGGCTTATTTCTTAACACAGTCTGTGCTACTTTATGAATATAATATTCTTATGACTCTTGCTATTCTCCTTAAACATATGCACCTAAAACCCTACTCTTTCCTTATTTCTTGAATTACCCGCTCTTTCATCATCATCCCTTTCTACTTTGAATTGTAGCTGTATGCATGTGTTATGTATAAGAGACTTAACTGTGTATCTCTAAAATATCCCTTCAAATCAGGTAATCCTAAATGACAATGTTCTACTGGGAGGATCACCTTATCCTACTTGACACTTCTCATCTTCCCTTCCCAGATAAAATCCTTCCACTGTTTATTAATGACTATCTACAACTTCTTATCTGGTTGATAAAAATATGCCTGACCTGTGAATAAAACTAAAGGGACTGAACACATTTTTACTTCTTGTATCATGCCATCCATAGGCAAGAGCATTCAGTTTCTCAGTTTTTGTATTTTTTGTTTAGTCTCTTCCCAGATATCCTTAGCTGCCATAACATAATGTTTTTAATTTATACACTGAAATGCTTCATTCCATCATCTCCCCATAACTATGGGTATTGATGAACTAATCAATGTGTGGTTACATAGTTATCAGCAATAACCTTTGTTTTATCTTCATTAATTTTATATCCCAAAAAAGCCTGGAACTGTCTCAGAATGTTCTGCAACACTGAGAAGTCCTTTTCTCTTTCCATCAAGTGAAAAATAATATAATTTCCAAATAAAGCCATCTTTTCTTGAACACAATACCACTTATATAATTTAATTTTTGAGTCTCTTATTTTCTTTGGCAGGGATTCTAAATATAACATAAATAACTAAGCAAAAAGAGGGCCCCCTGCCTGGTTCCTTATTTCAGACACAATCTATTAGAGATGTTCCTACCACTTTAATTTTTGCCTCCAACCCCTCATATATCCTTCTAATTAAACATTGTTTCAGGAAATATAAGTGATTCCATTGCCCTATTCATAAAATCCATCTTAATCTGTCAAATGCTTTCTCTGCATCAAGACCCATCAACAACAGCAGTATTCACTTACATCCCTCTATTAATGTTGTCAAATGTTTGCCCTCTACAAAATTATATTGATCAATATTTATCAACTTTGGCATCAACTTTGCCATTCTTTTAGCCATTATAGCCATAACACTTTGTAATCATGGATTAAAATTGAGTTGGGCCAATATGAAACTGGATCTGAAGGGTGTTTACCATCCTTAGGTATTAAAACTCTCACGTTTTTTTCAGGATGTTAGTGCCTCCCCTCCTTTCAGAATACTGTTAAACAAATCCTTCCATATTTTTATCCATTTTTCCCTCTTAGGTTCCAAACTTCCACTGGAATACCATCTATTCCTGGATACTTTCCTGCAGACTGGTTATACATCACCATTTTTATCTCATTTCCTCCTATGTTTGCTGTTAATTATAGAGACTTATCTCCCACTAACATTGGCATATTTAAATCTTCCATAAATATTTTCATTTGTGCTTTTCCTTGATTTCCCCACGTTTCTGCTTTATACAAATTTTTTATGAAATCTTGGAAGTATCTCTAATATCTCTTCTGGATCTCTGGTTGTTTCCTTGTTATAGACTTCCAAAGTTTGGCAAAAACCCTTTCTAATTTTTTGTTGAAAAGTCATTATACCAAAAGCCTTTGTACTCTGGAGTTATTATCAATAAACAGCTGCTTAACATCAATCTTTCTAAACTCATGCATATTATCCAGGCATTCTTTTATTTTAATTTTAGCACTCTCCAATCGCACCTCTTCTTGTTCTATGAAATTCCCCTTATTCTGTAATACTTTAACATCTTAACCAGATCTCTTTTTATGTTATTTCTACCCTCTTTTTAAACTCCCCTTTCATTTTAACCGACTACCTAGCTATTTTTTCTGAAGAAATTTCTATCTTCCCTAATAACACCCAAATAATTTCTACTACCCATTCTGTAAACTCCTCTTTTTAACTGGTAGGTGGGACAGTGACAGTGCCTCAGCTTTACTTCATTACTCTGTACTTTTATCTTAGCAATTATTGGTGCATGATCTGAAATAGATATTGGATGTCTGTCAAAGTTCTAAATTAAATGCACATGTTCCTGTAAAATATAATTTATGTCTAGTCTAGCCTTGTTACTGTACCTCGAGAATCACTATCAATATGTAATTTCTTTCCAAATTTGTACTACTGAATTCACATCTTTTCTACCAAATATTTTCATAAATTTCTTCAAAAATCTACCCTCGTTGTTCTATATTTTATTCTAGGCACCCCATATGTATCCTCATTGTTGCAAATCAAATTCCAGTCCACAAGCATAAATAGTATTCCCTGTTGAAAGATACTTGTTTCTCCCACAATTTTTTTACACTTCATAATAGCAGTTTTAGGTGGAATATAAGTACATACCACTGTGATCATCATCCCTTGCCAATAGCCCCATCTTACCACAAATCTGTCATCATTATTATTATCTTCTTTTTCCTCTTCTATTACTATTGGACCTCCTGTAGCAATTAATGCAAATATGCCTCTTTACCTTTGTTCCTGATATTCTGCTGAATATTCATCCTGAAATCTTTTCATTATCAAATTCACATACTCATTTCTATCTAAAAGTTTCTCCTATGGCATTGCTATTTGCATTACAGATGTCTTAATATAATTACGTATTCCTTCCTTTTTGTCTATACCTGTTAGACCATTCCATTCCAAGATATTATGGAAAGTGTCACCATTATGGTAAGAAGTCATTATTCCCACTTATTATATATGTCAGCTTTTTAAAATGTATGTTTCCAGCTTTTGTGATGCATGCACTCATGAATGTTTGCCAGGGTAATCCTTTATACATCTTTTTGCCATCAACACTGGAACTTATGTTACATTCCCTGGTTACATCCAACCACAAACTAACCACCTTGGAAATCCACATCCCTCCTACCCCCACCCCCACGAAGGAAATCACCATGAAAGACTTCTCCAAACCTAACTTTGGGCTCCTAAAAACAGAGGTGACTAACTTCATGGCAACCATGCAATTGGAGAACAGCTGCATGACCACTAAATCATACACTAATGCCCTGTACAAACATGTACACAAATACATGGATCTCGCCATACCCAATAAAACCAAGACACCCTCCTCCAAAAAAAGGAAGTCAATCTGGTGGTCCACTGTCATAAACAAACTCTACAACAGAAGGAGGAAACTGATGAGAAATAAGCTGAAGTCCCAAAACTGGAAAAACTCTCTTATCAGCCTCAACAAAAAGTTGAGATCCCTCATCAAATCCTCTAAAGCTAGCTATGAAAACAGAATTGCAGCAGATAGTAAAGACAACCAAAAGACATTCTATAGTTATGTAAAGAATATCCACGGCAATACCCATATTTGCTTGGAGCTGTTGCACAATAGCACCTCCTGAGCCAACAAATATTGCCAATATACTGGCCAGCAGATTCAGTGCCAACTTTACCCTTCTCTCCCCCACCAAAGGACCAATCACAATACCAGTAGATTTCCAGGCACCTAGTATTACTGCTGCACAGGTTAAAACAGCACTGTCCAAGGCCAAGAATGCAGCTTCTATGGGACCTGATAATATCCCTGGCTGTCTTCTACATGAACTACAGAGTGAACTGACACCTTACCTGTGTGCCCTGTTCAATCACAGCCTCACCTCAGGCTTTGCCCCTACTGAATGGTGCAATGCTACAATCATCCCTCTCCACAAAATTGGAGTGACTACAGACTCTGGGAACTATTGCCCCATTATTCTGACAAGTCTGATATGCAAAGCTATGGAATGCATCATCATGGACCTAATAAACAAAGATATAGGGAACCTCCACACTAGATCCCACACAGTTTGGTTTTGTGAAGGGTAGAACATGCCTGCTCAACCTGGTCAACTTCTTTGAGTCAGTCATCAGAGCTGTGGATGAAGGCAATGTGGTTCATACAGCCTACCGTGATCTAGCCAAGGCCTTTGATATAATTCCCCACTCAGGAATCATAGAAAAACTCACTAAGCTAGGCATCAACTCCTTTACCACTAGGTGGGTTGCAAACTGGCTCACAGATAGAACCCACAGTGTGGAAGTAGCTAACTCCAGGTCATGCTGTCAACCAGTCACGGGTGGAGTCCTACAGGGTTTGGTCCTGGGTTCTTTCCTGTTTGGTATCTACTTCTCTAAAGTTCAGGCCAAAATGAAGGGACTGTGGCTGACAAGGTTGGCAGATGATTGCAAGTTGTGAGCCATAAGTAGCTCCCCAAGTGATGTTGACATCCTACAGAAAGGCCTCACTGAGACCAATGACTAGTGTCAAAACCATGGCCTTAAGCTCAATGCCAAAACATGTGTTGTCATTCCCTTTGGGAAAAACCTGGTTCCCATGAATTACCACATTGATGGTAGTCCACTGAACACAGAAGGCATCATAAGAGATCTGGGAATACAGGTTGACAGCAACCTCTCTTTTGACCACCACATTGCCACTGTGGTCAGCAAGTCCTTCTATGTGGCACATCTCATTACTAAGGGTTTTGCATCCAGAAAGAAAGAGGTGATTGTCTCCCTCTACTCTTACCTCATTAGGACAATCATCGAGTACAATGCCCCATTTGGCATGTACATCACTAGACACCTACAACAACTGGACAGGCCACAAAAATAACTCACAAGGAGGATCTTAGGCCTTAAACACTTGTCCTATATGGACAGACTCAAAAAACTCCAGCTGTTCTCTGTCTCATATCACCTACTTAGAGGTGATCTCTGCTTGACATACAAAGCCATGTCTGACCCAGCTCTGTTAGAAATGTTACATCTAAAGAAATCCCAATCCCTCCGCACTAAATGCTCCAGAGAACTCAACCTCATTACCACAATCAACAGAACAAGCTGAAGGTTCATAACACAGAGACTGCATGTGCTATGGAATATACTTCCCATACATGTCAAGCAGAGCACCTCACTGGCCCTCTTCAAGAGAAATCTTGATGAGTGGATGGAAAATAGAAAATTCACCCCAGGGATCACACCAGTGGCTCTACTTGACAGAGGCACTGGGAACTAAGGTCAGGTGGCATGATGTCAGGGTAATCCAATGGGCTAGGCTTGTATAGGCTCCAGGGTCATTAGCCTAGTACACACCTATGAACCTATTTTATAAAACTTTATGTTCAATAAAATCTAAAAAAAAAAACTGAAAAACCCTATAACCTGTTAAATTAATATACATAACTATGGATAGCTTCAAATAATGATTGTTTACCCCTCCTAATAGGAACATTTATCCCAAATAGACAAATGCAAAGACAGGCCTTATTAACCTGATATTGTGGCTACCCATGCAAAGACACATGCTATTGCATGTTCTTTTACTTACGTTAATTGATGTCTGTTCTTTTTATATCTTTATTCCCCTCCCAGATGTGAAAGCAACTTGTATGTTTTCAGAAACCATTAGCTTTTTAGCATTGAAGAAACCAGTGTTCTGTTTTTTTATTGCTCTATCATCTTGTCTCCATGGAAACATAAGAAAAAAATGTAGCCCTGTGCTACAGCCTGAAAAAAAAAATCTGAAATGTTTATTGCTAAAGGAAAACTGTTCATTTTATATACTGGTCTCCTATTTGCTTGTTTCCACTTAAAACTTATTAGGTTAAACCAAGGGTCTTAATCCAAACATTCACCTATGCCAAAGTAAAAATCTGTAATCTGAGAATTTGTTTTAATCTGTGTACTTCTGCACCCCATCCCTCAAGATTACAGCCAATTAATGTAAACATACATTTTTTTTCTAGCCTTTCTTCTCTTTTTGCACTGCTATGTCTATATTTCTTAATACTAAAAAAGAAGAAAGAAAGAGAAGAAGAATATAAAAAGCAGACATTTGTTTACTCTAGTAACTTTTTCTCATATAAGAATAACTAGAAATATTTTACTATAAAACATGCAATTTATATAGTGAAAAGTTTCATAGAAATACTGTTAAGAATATAAATAATTTTTCTTACAGTTATCTTTATCGTTCTTCGCCCCCTCTTCTTAGTGTCCTTCTAATCAATGACATTAGTTCAGCCAAATGCTTTTCAGTTCCCCACAAGTTTAACAAATTCAACAAAAGTCCACTTTTTCCACTTTTTCTTATACAGCCATATTTCACAAATGTTATTGATTCTTTACAGTCTCACATTTATTCACTAATATCTGTGATGCTGGTCTTCTTCCTGTTTATCTCCAGCTACCTACTCTGTATTCCAGTTTAATTCCAAAGTACTCCCAAATCTTCTAGTCAACTTCTGTGCTTTTTTCTGTCTTTCAAGCATTTAACTTTGGAACAGTGGAAAAGGTTTAATTGGCAAAGTCGCTCTATGTACTTTATTATCTGAATAATGAGAAATAGTGTCCCATTCTGCTTGATGGCACACTTGTTGTTGGACAAACTGTTTTATTTCCTCCTTAGCCTGTTCTACATGAAAAAATGACTTTGATAATCCAGGAAAAATATTCTGAAGACTGCTGGATATAGAAGCTTGAGTTTCATACTTGCCTCTTGACATTCCCTGGTTACTGGAATTAATTTGTTTCTCTTCTGTCAGGTGTATAATGAATAAACATTTACCACAAATACTCTGCTGCCTCCAACATTTAATGTTTTGCCCTTTTACCACAGTCTTGTCATTATCATTTCTTTCTGCTGGTAGGTTCACATCTTTAATAATTTAGGTTTTGACTGCTTAATCATAACCAGATTTGGAACATACACACCATGTGCACTTTTAATTGACAGTGCCTGCTGTTGAATACCAGTCTAGTTGCTTATCTTTGCCTTCATAAAATTAATGCAGTCTGTTCCTTTTAGTGTCTCTGATTCAGCAGAAAATCTTGGATTTTTCCTACATGGCAAGTCCTCTAAGTCTACCATTTTTTGAAACATCTCTTCTTGTGCAGTTTCATACTCATCCAATCTGTTCTTAATTTTGACCTCTGATTTTTGCAGTTTTATCAGCTCATCTGAATATCTGTTTAAAGTTTCTTCCATTTTCAACAACCTTTTGTTATTTGAGTTGATATACTCCTTCAGTGTTTCATTTAATCAGGTCTGAGAATACTTGACTTATTTTATGTTTTCTTTAGATTACAACAAAGCTGGAGTATGAATTGGCTTTTTTTGAACAGCTGCTGGATTCTTCCCAGTTCATGTTTTCCTTTCAACTTTTCTTGACAATGTTCTTTCACACCCTCTTAGATTCCTCTTTGCTGGCATTCGGGCATTGAACTTACTAGACAGTAATTGAATTTATTTAAAATGATGGAGTTCCTGGCCCTTGTGTTTCAGTTTCTGCTTTCACATTGGGAGAGCTGAAGTTACGCTGTTGATCAGCATGCAGCTGCCTTGGGAAATCTGGAAGTCATTTAGCTTTGGCAAGAGTTATGCAGTGGTGCTCATTAATGGGGGAGTTAGTAATGAACTGCCAAATTTTATTGGAGATGGTTTGCCAGATGGTCACATTTTTCTTTGAGACTGCAGCTGATGAGGTAGTCCATATCTGAGTTGATATAAGAGTATTTGTTTGCATGTGGCAACATTAGCTAGATTGGACAGACGAGGTGATGGCTTGTTTGACTAGAACAGTAGTGTGTTGATCTTTTGGGATGTGTTTTGAATGTGTAATGGAAAGTTACAAGCCTGGTCTAGAAAATGCCAAGTTATTTGAATGATGTGGTAGTTTCTGTGGTGGCATTGTTAACAGCTAATATTAATGAAGCTGGGTACTTTGGCTTTTTTGTGGTTGGTTCCAAATATCACTGTTTCTGTTCAGAAGGTCATAGATTTTTGTCTTCTTGGTATTGAGTATAAGCTCATTTTTGAGTAGATAAAAAGGAGAGAAAGGTCTTTTTCAACAACTGTTTTTTTTTTGAGGAGGCTTGTTTCTGTAGATGACCATGTCATTTGCATATAGAATGATAATGAGCTGCAGGAGACTCATGGACAGATGATTAGTAGTTAGAGAGAAAAGTAGATGGGATAAGATGGATGCTTAAGTTAGTCATTTGATTAGGGAATGAAGAAGCAGATAATGAGGCTCCAATCTGAACATTAAAGCATCTCTTTTCCAGAACATTTTGAACTATAGGTTCATAGGTAGGTACTAGGCTACTGGCCCTAGAACCTATATAAGCCTTGCCAAATGGTACCCTGGCTTTTGCCACCCAAGAAAATTATTTTCCTGTGCCCCTGTCAAGCAGAGCCACAGAAGTGATCCCCGGGGTGAATTTCCTATCTCCCATCCAATCATCAAGATTTTTCTTGCAGAGTGCTAATGAGGAGCTTTGTTTGATATAGATAGGTAGTCTGTTCCAGAGTATGGGAAGTCTCTGGGACAGGAATCTATCCCTCCAGCATGTTCTGTTTATTGTGGTAACAAGGTTTAGGTCCCTAGAGTGTATAGCTCAGAGGGATTGGGATTTCTTTAACTGGAGCATTTCCAACAGCTCTGGATTTGACATAGCTTTGTATGTTAGGCAGAGATCGCCTCTGAGTAGGCGATATGCGACAGAATAAAGCTATAGTTTTTTGAGACGGTCTGCATACGGCATCTGTTTGAGGCCAGTAATCCTCTTTGTGAGGTATTACTGTCACCTTTCTAGTTGTTGTAGATGTCTTGTGAGGTACATACCAAAAGGGGCATTGTACTCTATAATGGTCTAATGACTGATGAGTAGAGGGGAACAATGACCTCTTTTTTCCTTAATGAGAAACCTTTTGTGATGAGGTGTGCCATGTAGAAGGATTTCCTGACTACTGTGGTGATGTGATTATCAAAGGAAAGTCTGCTATCCACCTGTGTCCCAAGGTATCTTATCACACTTTCGGTATTAAGTAGACTACCACCTATGTAGTAGTTCATGGGTACAGAGTTTTTGCCAAAAGGGATGACAATGCACTTTTTGGCATTGAGTTTGAGGCCATGGCTTTGAAACCAGGCATCTATCTCAGTAAGGCCTTTTTGTAGGATGTCCACATCATTTTGATTATGGCTCCTAGTTTGCAGTAATCTGCGAACTTTGTTAGACAAAGACCATCTGTGTTAGCTTGTACTTTAGATTCCAGCCGAGATAAGTAAATTTAATAGAAGATAATGGTTCACAAAGTCAAACGCTTT
>NC_056748.1:114529358-114661858 GCF_019279795.1 Protopterus annectens | reverse complement strand
ACTGAACTCTCCAGAATGTTGCAGAATGCTCATGATTTTGCTTTATTTTTGTCCTGTCTCTCCCTAAATAAATGTTGCTTTTGTTGTAACGTACAGAAATAGTCAACAATAACGCCAACATTAGATTTTCAGACTTATTGCTCAGAAAATGCAAGTTGTTGCAAAAAACTGGCGTTCAAGTAATGTTTAAGTAAATCTGGGGAATATGCTACAATTGTTCCTAATTATGGTCATTTTATTCCCTTATTATTTTTGGATATGCCAGAATTATTGAGTAAGGAAGTTGAGAAAATCTCTCCAGCATAATATATGTAAGTAACAAAAATCATCCTGTAGCTTGTCCGAAAGTCACCTAATGTAAGCACTGCAGGCTTCTTTTAAATAAATAATACATAATTGTACAAGCTGTCATATTGCCTAAAAGAGAAAAAGAATTATGAAACACTGATTCAAATAAGGATCCTCAGACACCACCACATGTTCATCCACAGCAGGGCAAATAGAACCTACTCCAGTGTTAACTCCATTTTGAAACAGATATCAGAGACAGAAAAGTGCCAGTAAACTCTGCAATCCAAGATGCTAAAAAGAACTTTTTCACTAGAAACAGGCTGTTTAAATTTCCTGCCAGCACTTTATAACAGCTTTATATGGCTCCTTACTCAATCAAAAATTATTTGCAGATTGGACTTGAAGACTTCAACTATCAGTTAGGTCTTGTATACAAATAACAAGCTATGATTGGCTAAAAAGCAAATGGGGCAGTACTTATTACTAGTTGAACATTTTGGTTTCAAAATAAATAAATAAATAAAGACATAAATAAATAAATGCAACTTAGTTGTAATGTCTTAAAAGTGGAATGCAGCAGGGAGAGTTCTCATAGCTTGAAGCAGGCTCGAACTTGGCTTAAGTGAGTGCTGGCTTGTTCCTGACTCTTAACCTAGCCAAATCACGAGCCAGAACCAAGCTTATTGTCAGGCTTCTGCTTTTCTTAAGTCATTGCTGGCTTATTCCTGACTCTTAACATTTTAAAATAATATGACAGATCCAAACATGCTCTTAGGCACACACCTGGCTCGAATGCTGACTTACTTACCTATATTTTAATTGTCACAGTCTGTTCACTGTAATTGTTTTACAGAAGTAGAACCAAAACAGCCCAGTTCTGAAGAAATCCTTATGTTAAACATACATGGAAGAAATAATAAATTACATGGAAGAAACATAATAAATTCCTGTTTGGATTTATTTTGACACTGTGGTTTATCAGTGTTACCTGTTTGATGTGCTCAACTACTCCACTGCTGTGTATTTTTTCCTTGTTTTATAGAAGTATTTGTCCATAATGGACCAGAAATAAAAACAGACAGTCCTTTGCAATAGATATTTGGAAAAGTGCTTTTCTACTGTAGATATTAAGGCCTTAATTTGATTGTTACATTTCCAGTTGGATGCTCTGTACAGTAAAATAAAGTACTGGATTAACACTACCTGTACAATGTCTATTTGTTGTTTCACTTCTTTTCGTACAGTCCATTAATGTACTACAGCAAAATTTCAACTACTACCTTCATTTAACCTTCTTCTTCTTTCAGATTTTCCTGGTTAGGGGTTACCACAGCAGAACAACAGTCAGCAGAACGATTGGCAGTGGAGTTTTACAGTGTCGGGTTGCCAGCCCGGTGCCCAACCTTCTACAGAAGGTACACACATGCACACACTCACACCTAGCAGCAATTTAGAGTGCCCAATCCACCTACAGCATGTCTATGGGATGTGGGAGGAAACCACAGCACCCGGAGGAAACCCAAGCGACCACAGGGAGGACATGCAGACTCCACACAAAAGGCACCGCTACCTTCATTTAATATTTACTTTTATTTTCATTGCTTAATATTTGCTCTTCTTTTGTTTGCTACAGCAGTGGTTGCAGTGTTGTTGCACTCTCCTTATTTGCAACTCTCATTACATAGAAGTAACATCATTTACAACTCTCATTAGATAGCAGTGACATCATTTACAACTCTCATTACATATAAGTGACATCATTTACAACTCTCATTACACAGAAGTGGCAGTGCAATAACTTTAAAGGACATTATTTGAAAATTTCTTAATGGTTGTTAAACTAAATATAATGATTTCATTTTAACTTGCAATTTCCATAAGTACTACAAATATTCCTTTTACCTGAAGGACGCATGTTGTGTTTCTCAAGGTTCACTATGAAATAAAATGCCAAGTAACCACATCGCTAATAACAAATGTGCAATACAACAAAATGAACACTCAAGCAGTAAGCATTTTATGCAGGGTGAAATCCTTCTCTGCCATCAAAGTTGGAGCAAGTTTGCACACACCCAAAACTTTACCAACTCCATGGTAGCACAAACCCAAAGAAGGGATAAATCTCTCAAAACAAAGGAATAATTGCTTGACCACACATAGAAGCTTCACAAGCACTGGTTTCCTGTGGAAAACAGTCATCAGTGTTTTGTTCAGCACTGTCTTGTGAGTCAAACACATGACACAGAGGTATTGTTAGCCCTTCTGGTATCCAACTCTATTCCCCAATCTAGCCTGCCCTCCTCAATATTAAGATAAAAGTAGGTCCTCACGCATACATGACATCCAGAAAAAGGTTCTTGCATATTTGAGTTAAAAAAAAATAGATGTATCTGCTTTAAACTGTACAAAACTGCTTGCTACATCTAATATGGAGTGCCACAGTTCAGTTCTAACCGAAAAAACAATGAATGCCAATAATTAACTAAATCACACATGGACTGCTAAAGCTGTCCTGCAAATGCATTACCAGCCTTCAGCAACTGAAAGCTGGTAATGAAGATTGCACCCTCTGAGATCTTGCACTCGAGACAGCATCCACCTTTGTTGGCCCCTAGAGGCACATATGACACTCAAATAATTTTGTTTTGGAGACCAGCTGTTTCAAACATTTTCAATTGATTCTAATGCTGCCATGCCTTCTGTGAGGTCTTTTTCAGCTGTAAAAAGTTTAGAATAGTGCCGACACAGAGATGTCACAGTGTTGTTTATTGTTCACAGCTGTGAGTCTTCCCCAAAATATTCAAATATATCAAAAAGATGACAACAAGTCAATACACTTTTAATTTGACTTATTTATTTTTATGATTACACAGCAACTCCTTGCTGAAAACTGGAAGCTTAGATTTCTAGTATAAGATTAGGTGATAAAAATGAATAGTTAGTTCTCTAAAATCTTATTAAACTTGCAAACAAACATGTTTAGTTTAATGTCACATTTAAATGCTGCTGATATTATAATAACAAATTTTCCAGAAACATGCAGTTACAATTCATCCTAAACATGATCATGAAGATTCATTTCTGTAATTTATTTGCATATAAAACACAGAAACGCAATCTTTCATTCAAACTGTGTATTTTTGGAGAATAGGAATGAAATTGCACTTAAAATCCTGATAAAAAGTGTAAATATACAGAATCAGTCTTATAAATCATTACTTTTGAAGTTCAGTCTTCACTGACATTATTTAAAACCTTATTTAGTACAGCATAATGACAACATCATATTCCTTACTGCCATATTATACAATGCTGCACCTCTGTGTATTTCTGGGAAAATATGTTTATGTAGCAAAGAATTTGAGCTTTGGGAGTTAAAGTTTGCTATAAATATTATAATTCTTAAATGCATGTAAACCAGCAAAGCGCTATCTCTGTCTGACAAACTGCATTTTTAGTGTATACAGCTAGAAGAAGACTTCAAATTCTAATAAATCTAGACAATGTACAGTTTTAATCTTACAAGAAACCACATTGTTTGCTTGCATTAGTGATAATTAGACAAACTTGTTACTTTTGTGCTATGCTAAAATATGCAAGGCAGCTAGTATGATATAAACTGATGCTGACTTAGCATGCAGCAGGTCTAGCATAGCTCCATCATACTGGAGAAAGGCCTGCATAGTAAGATATTACAGCTGCAATGAGAAAAGTGCTCCTGCTTCCAGAGTCGATGTGCTATGGGTAGTCACACAGTAAATGGAAAGCCTCAAGGCTGGAGAAGTGCTATATGCATTCACATATGCAGCAAAAGACCTCAAACCTGTATTGAGACAAGCCACACAAGATCATTTCATCATGAAAATGGGGAAGAAAGGGAGAGATAGTGAAGTCAGAATTGGAAAGATCAAGCAAAAAACACAAAGAAGGCTAATATGAATGGAAGATTTGTTAGGAGAAGACAGGCATTTTTTTTTCTTTTTGTGGGGCAGGTGCTCAGTTAAATTTTATTTTAATAGGGGTGTTGGAGGTACATTGAGCAAGTAATAAGCGTGAGGAGGAAGGAGGGTAAGGGAAGGAAACAGGGACAGAAAAAGAGAAATATAACACAAGAAGACCAAGACTACAAGTACTGACAAATGAGGGTGGATGGCAGTGGAGAGATGCAGGCTGACAGAGTGTGGACAACCAGTGATGAAGAGGATTAGGATACAGACTGGGGGAGTCACACATAAAGAAAATAGAACACTACAGTGGGGTGTAGGGAGAGGTACTTAGACCTTGACTGACTGGTTCAGTGGAGGGCATGCATGGCTGGCATCATGGACAGGTGTTACTTCTGGTGGCCCAGTGAATGGAGGTGGTGAGTGGTGTGACTCTATTAGCCACACAAGGAAATGTTTCAGTATGCAATGGCACAAAAGAACTCTCAAGTCACCAAAATAAAAACAACCAAAAATTTAATAAATCACTAGCTATAATATTTTTGCTCAAAGTTTCATCAGGTGTTTAAAAACAATTAAAATGAGTCACATATATAGTCTAATACAATCACATGACACAAAACCAAGAAAACCACTGGTCAATCATCAATCAGTGAACTTATTTAAAACATAAGATATGTTGTTTCAAAACAGATTTTTATAGAATTACACTTGTTCAAACCAGGGAAATAATCAGCATGAAGTTCATTAATCCACTTATATTTAATGAATTCAGTTCTTAAATTTTTGTCTCCTTCTCTAGTATTCAAGATACTAATTTCTGAGACAATAAACTTAAAAGTATGGGTCAGGTCATTTTCAAAAATGTGTTTATGCAATGCATTGGTCAAACTATTTCTTATAATGTCAGATAGATGGTCCCCAATGAGTTCTTTTAGCTTTTGTTCTATCTTGCCTACAAAGAAACATGTACAGACTTGACATTGTATGGCATGATTCATTAAACTCTGCTGTACATGGAACCTATATGGAGTTTATCCATGTACATGGCCATGATGTGCTCTTGGCAAAACACAATATATATTAATGTTGTGCAGCACACCTAAGTGATGTTTCAAGGCACACCCTAGTAGTGCTGGCTGCAAAACTTTGTAGAACAACACAGATAATGAATGTGTGTACAGGAGAGCACTGACATCCTACCCACATACCTCCCAATGTCTTTGTCTTAAAGGACAACATATGTTACCATTTAGTGCCATTCATCCTAAATTAAATTACAAACACACAAATTTTAAGAGGAATACCAGGAAAATACCAGCCAAAATCCATAGCTATATAGTTTGATTTTCCTCCTATTTTTTATGTATGCCATGTTAGTGTGGTGTGTGGTGGCATTTGGCAATACTTACCTCGCTTGCACAACTGGACCACCCATGCATCAGACTTGACCAAGACATCCAAAAATAGAAACTGGATGCTTTCAATTGCTTTTGCCCAGCACTACTGGACATCGTGCAAACCCTGCAAATGTAGCTGCACTACACACATACCATCAAATTAATAATACATAGTAATTTACAGACTGCAAATAACAAATCCTGTGGTGACGTGTAGAGTGTTGCACTGCAATGCAGATGGTCCTAAGTTCTAGTCCAGGGTATGCAAACTCTATTTATACTGTTGTGACATTTCAGTTTATAGAAATAAAATGTTAGTGTAATGAAATAATTTTGGAATAGCATTGGTTGTAAGTTATTTTCAGATACATTTGAAAAAGGTCCATGCTGCGTAGCACATCACAATCCAATGCACTTGTTTTATTGTGTTTGTGCAATGGTAAGCAGAGTGCAGCTTTTTCAAATGTATCAAAATGTAGACAGTATGCACTCTGAGTAAGTGAAATTGGTGGGAAAGCATGCTATTTAAATGTGAATAGGTGGGAATTGTACCATAGACGAGCTTGACCTTATGCAGCAATGGCAGGCATTGGTGAGGGAGTGCATTTCAGAGCACAACTCTAGGGTGTCCAGGAGTCCAAGGTCTTTATTGGGATCTAAGTTAAGGACCATGGGCCCCAGCTGCTGCAGGAGAACTACACTGGCTCCCAATATAAATCAGAGGCCTGGGATAGTTTGGCCAGGGCCCTTACGAGTGTGACAGGTATCCCCCAAACTGGAGAACAATGTCATCACCACTGTAATGACTTGTGCTACAGGGAAAGGGACACCCTTGATAGCTGGATTAGGGAGTGTTGGGCAGGGAACATCCCAGAGATGTGTATGCAAGCTTTACATGTACTATTTGTAAATATTCAAGCTGGATATGGTAGCAACTGGTGTTCATAATGCTTTTTCTTTTGCACTTTTTTCACAGCTGCAGAAGAGAGGGCATCAAATGTGAGGTCCCAGATGAGGCGACTGGCCAGGATGTGACAAGCATGTGGTAAGTAACCATAATTCTATAAAGTACTGTTATTGCAGCATTAGCAGTGATAGATGGATTAGTTGCTATAGCATACAGTTGTTTGAACTTGGGAATGCATATCTGAACTGCAAAAGCAAGTATGCATGCATTACTCTGTGGCATAGCTTTCAACTGTCATATTTCTGCTGAATACCAAAATGTAAGATTTGCTGTTTTGGACTGTTCATTGTAGAATTTGTGGTTGCCTGGCAAGTAATTTATATTGAAGTCAATAAAGAATGGCTATAACAGTGTATGTTAACATAAATCCTGTGCAACTATCCATGTGTGTAAGGGCAATAATTGAAATATGTTCCTAGTTATGGGTCATTGTACACCCATTAATTTTTGATATGTCAAGATATCCTGCTCTAAAAGGTGGAGACATATAGTCTGTAAAGAAAGCAACAGTTGCACATTGTCAGATAATAATGAACATGAGTCTATAAAGTGTAAAAGGGAAGAGTATTTGCATTATGTTGTATTCCAAAGGAAATGTACAGTACTACAGTAGTCACTGCTTGTGGATTCTAATACCACACTCCCCAAATGTAAAGCTCAGCTAATTACAATACTGTTTTAGCCCGTCATCAATAGAAAATAAACAATACTCTTAAATAATCATCATTATAGAATTTGAAGGGCATACATCTAGAGCTGCGTCTTGAATGGCCTCCTGTCAAGTGTAATCACTGTACCTGTATTCCAAGTAATAAAGAAAGTGCATAGCAGTTGGTATTGCTAACAGTAGAATGTAACAGAATAGAATAATACCTTAATTGTAGAAAGCATTGTATATTATCTGTGAGGTTACTAATGTTCCTCTTTCTTCCTCACCCCACTCATTTTCTTCTTTTATTAATTAATGGATTTCTTATATTTTTATTTATTAATATTATTATTGTATTATTTAAATAATCAACTTCTTTATGATTATATCATTTATTTTACATCTTATGTTTGGTATATTATACATAATTTAATAATTCTTTGTTGTGAAATACATTTTCATTTTTTTAAAATTTTTATTTTATTCGTAATTATATTATTTGAAACTTTTTATACTGCTTTATAATTTTTATTTTTTTATAAATTTCATTTAATTTATTTTGTTTTATTTACTTTTTGGTTTGAATTTTATTTGTGTTAATACTACAGCACAGCAGGGGAGACCAGTACCTTTACTCGCTCCACAGGGTGAAATACCGAGGCCCAGCACTTCTGGGCTGTAGCTTGGCAGCACCCACCCTGCTACCGCTGTCCTACCTGGACCTTCAAGTAGCTCTGCCCAGGGGCCAGGCCTGTGGTCCCTTCACAGATCAGAGGCAGAGTGGGTGCATACATCACCCATGCTGAGTTGCCAGCTGTGGTGCATAGGATTGTGCACCAGACTGTGGGCATGTGCCTACACCAAATGGAGGGCCTGCTTTCTATCCTAGTATGGCAGACCAGTCGTAGGTGCAGCCATCAGCCACTGCATTCAGTGGTACAGTGATGGAGCAGTACTGACAGTCCAATGGATAAGGACTTAACTCATACTGTCACATTGCTGATATACATAGGACCTCGAACTCCCAATGCACACCCCAACCAAGGTGTTCATCCCCCTGTTGTGTCCTTCACCAACCCTGTCTCTTGTCTTGTCCATCTTGTCTGTCTGCAAATGCTTCCTCACCTTCCCAACTTGCCTTCCCCAGACTTGCCTATGCCCCTTCACCAATATTTAACTGTCTCCTAAAAAAAATAAATAAATAAATAAATAACTGGGCACCTGTCCCCTGCAAAAAAATCCCATACATAGCTCTGCATGTTGCACACTTGTCTACTTTAGGCACTTAATTTGGTCCAAATTGCTTCACAAAGCAATTATGTTGTTGTTACCGTACTCTGTTGAGGTGACAGTCCAAATTCAGCTAATAAACTGTACATGTGCCCATGTGTTACTGTTGAATAAATGGATAGCTATGGTTCTTTCCTACACCCTTCCTGCCTTCCTTTCACTTTGTTTTTCTCCTTGCTTGCTCCCCATTTCCTCACTTTCCTATATTCAGCCATTTCATTTCTTTAAAGAATCATTGTGCAATGATGAGTGATGTGCAGTATTGCTAAGCAATGCTAAGCAAAAGTAGGAATAGTGGATATGTAAAAGTATCATACACACTTGTAAAAGTTATGCCAATACCCTACTTTGAACCTAGTACCATCTGACTTCATCAACAATGCATGTATTTTAAACAAGCAGTACTAATTGTCACATATTCTCAAGAAAGCATGATGCACAGCATCGCTCAGCAAGGCTGACAAAATATTAAATAATTATTAGGAACATACCTGTCTGCTTGGTAGAGCAAAACATCTGGACAAAACCATACACTAAAGTGACATGTTGTAAATATAGCTCTTACAAACTTAGAAACATAATAAAATAACATGTATTTTATTACTATTCATTGATATAGATAAGTAGCAGGTATATTTACCAGTACTTTACTGTGCAATTATCTATGTTTTTGTTGTTTGTCTTTTCGGCTTTTCCCGGTTAGGGGTCGCCACAGTGGAACTCCAGTCCGCTAATGATTGGCAGTAGATTTTTTATGGTGTCGAGTTGCCAGCCCAACACCCATCTTTCAGTGAAGGCATGCCCATTCCCACATGTCTTTCGGATACCACTTGACCACGAGGAGGACATGCAGACTCCACACAGAAGGCACTCCAGTCATGAATCGAACAGGAGAACCTCTTGCTGTGAGGTAACAATGCTACCGCTGTACCACCACAGCTTAGTGTGCAATTATCTATACAATGTGTAAAATACACATGCCACTTCACTGACTATGTAGTACTAACAGTTAAATACATTGCTTGTGTATTCTTTTGGTTCAGATGGTACTGTGTTCAAATACAGCTCTATCTATAATTTCAAATACATGTATGTGTACATCAAGATTATAAAATGTGGTATTTATGAATCTGTGTCAGCAGCTGTATATGTACTCAATGCAGTAATGATGAAATGTCTGTTGCTAGATGGTAGTGGTATCCAATATAAGTTCATGCACTCCTTTTTACCATTGTTGCATGATCCTGTGCATCACACACCATCTCACAATGATTCTTTAAAGAAAAGAAATGGAGGAAGATAGGAAAGTGGTGAAATGGGGAGCAAGCAAGGGTAAAACAAAACAAAGGGAAGGCAGGGATGTGCAGAAAGGGTGTAGAAAAGAACCATAGCTATCCATTTCTTCAACAGTAACAAATGAGCACATGTACAGTTTATTAGCTGAGTTTGGACTGCCACCACCACAGAGAGGGGTGACAACAACATAATTGTGTTGTGAAGCCAACTGGACCAAATTAAGTGTGTGAAGTAGAAATGTGTGCGAAATGGACAGCTATGTATGGGATGAAATTTTTTTGTTGGGACAGGTTGCCCTTTTTTAAGGAGAGAGTGGAGTGCTGGAGAAGGGACATAGGGGGGAATGCAAGGTGGGAGGTGAGGAAGCATTTGCAGACAGAAAAGACAGACAAGAAAAGAGACAGTGTCAGTGAAGGACACAAGAGGGGATGAACACCTTGGTTGGGATGCGGGTGGGAGCATCATGGACCTATTAACATCATGTTTCGTGACAGTGAGAATCGAGTCCTCACCCACTTGACTGTCATCACTGTCAGCTCACTGCTCCAATGGCTGCAGTGGCTGTTGTCTGTGGATCCTTATATTTTTCAGGACAACAATGGAGAGGAGTGTCTCCATTCAGCATAGACATGCACCAGTTGTGTGGAACACAGTCCTGTGCACCAGACCTGGCAGTTCAGCTCAGGTGACAAAATCACCTCCTCTGCTTCTGCTCCCAGAGGGAACCATAGGTCTATCATCTGGAGCACAACTACCTGAGGGTCCAGGTAGGGTAGGGACAGTAGGAGGGGGTGCTACCAGTCTGCAGCACAGATGTGCTGAGCCTTGCTGCTGTAGCCAGTGGAGGGAGTATAGGCAGACAACATGGAACCAGCCTGCCCTGCAGTGCTGTAGTAATAACATAAATAAAATTAAAATTCCATAATGAAATAAAACATAACACAAAATAATGAGCAGAATAACATTAAATAAAATTTAAGCATGTGATAATTAATTAATAGAAAAATAATGATAATAGAATTACAAATACAATGAAATATAATATGAAAGGAAAAGGTTTTAAACAGAAAAAAACAATAGAAAGTATGCATAATACACAAACCACAGGTAATGAAAAAGAATTACATTAATGAAAAGTGTGGTTATATGCATAGTATAATAACAATACAAATAATAATAAAAATATGAATCGCATAAAACAACAAATGAAGATAAGGGGTGGGGTGAGAGAAATAATAGCATTAGTAACCACAGAAATAATATACGAACATATCAACAAATAATGTACAATATTCTGATACATTTTACTTACAATAATATGCAATGCTAATAAAAATCTTTATTCCTTTGATTATGACCCTGTTGCTAACACAGACACACTATAGTGCAAATCATATCCCATCCAACAATCATTATTGGGGGCATATATTGCACATATGCATGCTTTAGCAGGTCATACGAGGCACAGCTATAGAGGTCTGCACTTCTAAAGCTATCATCATGAATACAAAACAGTACTCCACTTTTATTGATGCTAACCTAAAACAATATTCTAAAAAGCTGGTTTTAAGTATGGGGAGTGTGGTATTCGAGCCCACAAGCTGAGTTTATAGTAATGTTGTAACTTTGAACCAAAAGAACAAAAGTTGTGGCAAACCACTACCAAAAACAAGATGTGGTGTCACGAAGGTATCCTGAGTTAGCAGGTTTCCAAAATAAAGCACCGAAGCTAGGCAAAGCTTCGGTAACTGAAGTAGAAATCACACTGATGCACTTGAATTGTAGATAAAAACCGTTAAGTTTTAATGAATCAAACCAGGAAGGTAAAAAGCGAAACCAATAATGTAAAACGCTCCCAAATGCGTTTTTCGTTCAAGTCACTGCTTGAACTTCCTCAGACTTGCAACAGTATTCAAACCAAATGTCTCTTAAATACTCTAATTAGTTAAATTAGGTAATAAGGTAATAAGATAATTAATTAGTTAAAAACAGTTTTACATAAACAAGAAGGACAACCTTCACATGTCTAAAACCGACTACAAAAATAACAAATAGTGAATGAATAAGTAGTCGTAAATAATAGTGTTAATAAATCATAAATCATAATAAACCAACCACTCAAGGGACCTGAAATAATAAAGGGGATTAAATTGTGAATTAAAGTTTTCACACATATAAAAAAATAATAATAAATAAACAGTAATGATAAAAAATATATAATGAAAAAAATATATAAAATATAAAAAATGTGCAAAAACATATCTACTGGTAAAATATTACACCAAATACACAAGACCTATTGTTGTCCACAGTAATAAATATGGAAATAATGACAGTAATAAATTTGTCAAATAAATGACATTGGGAGATGTGGGGAACAAAGACATAAGTAAACTAACATCCAGTTACATATTGTTTTACATGTACAATATATATGTGGAATAGAAGTCGTATTCCCTACAAAGTTCTACTCCACTATTACTAATATTTTAAAAATAATAAAAAAGTTAATGAAGTAAAAATCATTAAATGAAATTTATATGTATATGTGTACGTTTGTATATATGTTTTGTGTATTTTATATTTATTTTAAAAACTGAAAAGTAAACACCATGTATCTATGTGTACGATGAAATGTAATGGAATTAGTAAAATATGTTAATGAAATGTAAGACTTGTAATAAGTGACCAAGTCAGGGACTTTAAATAGAACATACAGACTCAAGGTACCACACTGTAATGTACATCAACTAAGTGTTGATTGTGCAAGGAAAACTAGTCTATCTTGCTAAACAATTCAATTTAAGGATGCACATAATTGAGTAATATTCGTTAAGGCCAGGTGCTTTGTATGCTGCCAAGCGTAACTGCCAACATAATTCCTTCTTCTCTAACTGTAGTTTCAAAAGGCTGTCATTAATACAGTTAGTTTGGTCAGGCATAATTTGGTCAATCACCATAAAGTCAAATGTATGATCTACAAAAGTATTACAATGCCTTGCAAGAGCATTATCGTCTTTTTTGTTGTTAATTGCGTAGCCATGTTCGTATAGTCTTTCCCTCAACCGCCTGTCGGTCTTCCCTATGTAAAATGCGGGGCAAAGTTTGCACTGCGCCAAATAGACCACACGTTTGCTGTTACAATTGTAACGTTCCCAAACCTTGAAAGTGTTATTTCTGATAGTAAATGAATCAGAGATGTTAATGTTTGTGCATTGCCTACATGTTGTAACTTTCCTTTGTAATATAGCATAATGCAAGCACTCTTTCCTTTTACACTGTATAGATCCATATTCAATGTTATAATGATAATCTGCAGCATGCTCTTGTTGTCCCTGGTATATAGATCATACTTTACAGTGCAATGTTTATGTCAACTTAAACAAGTACTGTATACTTTGGATGTGTGGTTTACTAAATTACCACCCCTGTCTACTCTGTAATACTGGACTGTTGTTCAAAGTAGCATACTAATTAATAAATGCTTTTACTTTATCATGGAAAAATGCATACTCAATGTGATACAAGTTTTTACTGCAATAAGCTGTATTTACTCCTAATGCTAAAAAACAGTACTGTTAATAAGCATGCATTCCACTTGCATCTCTCATCCTTCTCATTTTTTCTTCATAGGTCCACATATTTAGTGCCTGATCTGCATTAGCTGTGTGAAAAATGGAACATAACAGAATACCATTAAGTGCACCAATAATGACCATATGCAATTGATGCCTCCTACAAGCAGTGCCTGTAAGTGATACTACACATCTGTGGAGTACTGTCATTCCTGCATGCCTTGATCCAATGGTTGAGGGTATCCCTTTTCCTCATTCTGAGGTCTTGGTAGTAGTTCTTACATTATTTACCAGTGCAGGGGATACCGGTAACACTGGACATGTCCTGGAACAAGCTATCCCATGCATATGATTTGTAATCTGATCCATGATAGTGCTCCTGCAACAACTGGGGACATAATCATTCACTAGGAGACCAACAAACACTTTGGACTCCTACACACCCCACATTTGAGAACTGAAATCTTAGAAACTCTCCCTGAACGCCAGACATGTCCAATGTAGATGAACACTAATGTATAATGCCAATGTAGATGAACACTACTGTATAATGCCTTTTCCCATCAATTCCAGTTATGACAGATACTTAGAACATACATTATTGGACTTTGCAACATTTGAAAATGGTGCAAGCTGCTTAGCATCTTGCAAAATATGTTTTTTATTTATTTAACATTTGTTTACTGCAAAAGTCTGACTTGGAATTAAGCGAATTTTCAGAGCAGGCCCAAGGAGAAATGCTCCAGATGCATGTCTTTGTAATGTGGGAGGAAACCAGAGTACTCAGAGGAAACCCACACAAATGCAGGGAGGACATGCAGACTCCACACAGAAGGCACCCCAGCCAAGAATTGCATTTTATTTTATTTTATTGCATTTGTTTACTGGGAAAGTCCACTGGGCCTAAGAGAGCCCATTTTCAGTGGAGGCCTGGAGAGAAATTCTCCAATGAGATTCAGAAAAATATAAACATTAATTAGTACAGAAGTAGAAACAGTGTTACAGATAGTAAATATAGTAACATATACAGTATATATACATAAAAGCAGGAATCCGGTTTGTTTGATTACAGTAATATATACAGAAAATATACATTAAAGCAGAGTTCTATGAATTCAATCAGAGTGGTATAAACAGAGATATATTAATCAGTATTATTGTACCAGTATCAACAAGTGAAGATAAATATAAATATGGAGAAAGTGTCATCAGTTACTAGTAGCAAAATACATAGGAGTTTAGTAATCATATAAGGAGAGTGAAGAGGTCAGGTTATAGAGCAGGAACATAGCCAGGAAGAGTGGAGATGATTTTTCAGTATTTGTTTGAAGGTGGTGGTGGTGCCTGTGTTTCTTATAGAAGGTGGAAGTGAGTTCCATAGTTTGTCGATGGTGAAGGAATAGAGAAGTTGACCAGCAGGTAAGGTTGGCTTATCTACTTTTAGAAGTAGATGATTTTCAGATCTTAGATGCCTGCTGGGATGGTATTTGGCAAGTAGAGTTGATAGACCAGGACTGTCTGTGGGTCTGTAGATTATTTTGTGCACAGTAGTTAGTTGGGTGAATGAGAGATGGTGGGTGAGTTCCAGCCACCCTAATTGTTTCAGTGACTTACAGTGGTGGGATGAGAATTTGGCCTTGGTAGCAAATTTTGCTATTCTGTTGTAACACATAGCAAGTTTGGATTTTGTAGAATTTTGCATATTAGTGAGGAGAGGGGCACCATAAAGGAAAGGGTAATAAAAAGGTAGTTGCAAGGGTTTGTCTAGTAGAGAGGCTAAGAAAGTGTTGGTGCCTGTAGAGCATACCAAGCTTTTGGTGTGTTTTTTGATGTTACTGTTTATGTGTAGGTCAAAGTTAAGATTTTCATTTAAATAATGTCTAGTAATTTAGTGTGTGGGGCAACTTCTATGGTGGTATTGTCTTGGACTTGTATAGTGAAGAGTTTTTTTATCAAATGGAGTGTTTTTCCTGGGAGTAAAAATTACTAGTTTATTTTTGTTTTGATTTAGGTTGCAATGATTGTTAAGCTTCCAAGATTCAGTAGATGTGAGGAGATTCTGGGTAATTTGCTGGAGTTCAGAGCGGGAATCTGCAGTGCATATTACTGTAGAGTCATCAGCATATTGGATTACTGAGCATTGTGGGAAAAGTGGTGTGAAAGTTGTTAATAAAGATGCTAAATAAGAAAGGACCAAGTATGGAGCCTTGGGGTACCCCTGTGGAAGTTCTGAGGAAGGGAGAGTAAGATTGTTGCCATTTGGTGGATTGCTGCCTGTTGGAGAGATAGCTGTTGAACCATTGTAGGGTAGGGGGAGAAATGTGGAGGGTGGATAGTTTAGAGAGGAGGATAGTGTGGGAAATGGTATCAAAAGCTTTGGAGAGATCAAGGAAAAGTGAAGCAATTATTTTACCAGAATCTCGTGCCCCGTTAACTGTATCAAGGAAGGATAGGAGAGTGGTAGTGGTGCTGTGTCCTGGTCAGAAACCATGCTGAGTGGGTGATACAATTTGATTTCCATGCAGGTGGTTGAGGAGTTGGGCATGGATGCATTTTTCCTGTATTTTAGAGAGGGGTAAGAGAATTGCTATGGATCGAAGGTTTGTGGTGTCTGTGTTGGTGCCACCTATGTGTAAGGGGAGAATGAATGCTTTTTCCAGATGTCTGGGGCAAGGGATGCTATAATTGATCTGTTAATGAGCATGCTGATGGGATAAGCTATAGAGTTTTCTGCTAGCTGCAGGAAGTGTGGGGGTAGATTTTCAGGGGACAGAGTACATGGTTTCAGCTTAAGTAAAAGTTTTTTTTATTGTGCTGGTGGGTATGGGGGAGAATTTTAGGTTAGGGTTAAGGGTAGACTTGTTTTCTGAGATGATTTGGTCATCAGCTGTCTTGGTAGTGGTGCTGTTAACTGTAGGAAAGGTGGCGGTTAGGTTAGCTATGGTGTCAATGAAGTAGGAATTGAAGAGGGTAGCAAGTTCAATGGGAGGGAGGGTTGTGGGTCAGAGGATGGATTGATTTGAGAGCCTGGGTGTAATAGGTGGCTGATGAAGGACCAACATTTTTGGGGATTATTTTTAGGTTGGCTTTGTAGATGGAAGTAGTGGTCTTTTTTATCAGTGGTTATTAGATGTTTTGCCTGGTTATGGAGTTGCTTGTAATGTCATTGAGGGGTCTTTGTTTTTCTGCCATGATTTCCAGATTTTATCCCTTGTGGACATTACTTCTTTAGTGGATTTTGAGAGCCAGCATGCATGGTTATGTTTTATTCACTTTTGGTGGGTGGGTGCTTGCCTATTTAGGATGTCTAAAAATGTTGAGTTAAATAATTCAATAGCCTCATTAAGTGGCAGGGATCTGAGGGTTTCCAGTTTACTTTAGCTAAGGTTTCATTAAATATGGATGATTGGAACTTAGTAACATTTCTGGTAGATTTGTATTGATGTTGGCCTGGAGTTGGGGTAGTTTTGCATGTAATATATGCTGGGTGGTGGTCACTAATGGTATTAGGTAGTATGCCTGCACTGATGACATAGAAAGGGTGGGAAACTAATATCCAGTCTATTGTGGAGCCCCAGTTGTAATTTTTGTGAGGTCTAGTGATTTCTTAAATTAGTTGGGAAAAGTTGTAAAGATTTATGTTTTTTGATGGGTTGTTGTGGCCTATATCTAGTCAATCGATATTTACATCACCAAGAATGATGGTTTCATTATCTATATTTTGGGAAGTCCAGGCAAGTATGTTTTTTAATTTTGGTATGTTGTTTCCCGGAGGAATATAAAGAGCAATTATGCAAATGTTTTTATAGTTGTTAAGCTTTAATATAGAGATTAGTACTTCGGCTGGGGAGAAGTTGGGTGTTGGTTTTGAGTAGGGAATTAATGTGTAATTTCTAGGTAAGAGTATTGCTACTTCTCCTGTTCTCTTGTTGGGTCAATCAACTCTCAGGTATGAGTAGCTTGGGGGGAGAAATTCAGTGTCTTTTATATATGATTACAACCAGGTTTCAGTAGCTGCTATAATATCTAGGTTGTACTTAGAAATCTATGCATGGAGTTCAGGTATCTTGTTTCTAAGCCTTTGGAGATTTATGGTTGAAAGCATAAGAAATTTGCTAGGTTTGCTGGAGCTGAGGGGGGCTGGGCCTGGGTTGGGTTGTACATCACCATAGTGGGAAATAGTGCTTTGGCAAATTGTGTAGGTTATACTTCTCAGATTTTTCCTAAAAATGGTGTAGTTGCTGCTGGTGGTATGATAAAGGGAGTGTCTTTGGAGAGGTAGAATTTTCACTTTGCATAATACAGAGGTATTAGCTGTGAATAAGCTAGGGTGGATGTCTGAGTAACTTGATAAATGTGGGTTATGTGTGGTGATTGTACAGGTAGGTGCAGGAGGTATGTTAGGTGTCTGGAAAGTTGTGATTATTGTTAGGAGATAGAGTGTAAGTGAGAGAAGCAAGATCAAAGTAATAGTTGTGATGGACATGATGGTGGTTGAGTGCAGTGTGATAAAGAATATGAGCAGGATAGAAGTAGTTTAGAGGATGGAGTACTATATGGGCTTATTTAGAAATGGGTGGGGAGACAGAGTACAATAATGAGGAGATATGACATGATAGGTGAATAATTAGGGGGGGTTATGGAATAGGTGGAAGAGAAGTATGGGAGGGGTCAGGCTAGGTATAAGGCTGATTTTATGGGGAGGGTGGGGATGGGGGCAGGGAGAGGAGCGGTGTGAACATAGCGAACTGAGCAGGTTCAGCCCCACAAGGAGAAGACCTGAAAAAATTATCAGTCTAGATCTTTTAGACAGAAGCGCTTATCCTTGGTGAACAATTCATGTGTTTTTGTGGAGGGAATAAAGTGGATTTTGTTTACTACAACAGAGTCGTTCATCTATCTTTACTTGTGAGTGTGTCCAATCCAGCTACATAACTTGGTTTCTTTATAACTGCAAGGGTTGCCAGCACACATGTTCCACATGATTCCCATTACATTACACATGACTTGGCAGTTGTTTGAGTGGCAGACCTTACAGTTAATGTAGACCCAACTCTGTTCCCCCGGTGCTGATCTCTTCTGTACATGACTGCAATGAATGGCACACATTGCTGGAGTGTAGTGTGATATATGTTACAATTGTAGCATACTTGTGATCCTCTCCTCAGAACTAATGGTAAAATATATGTGCTCTCTGCCATGTTGCAGCATAGCATGCAGGAACATTTGGAAGATACTGGATGCTGATGCCTATAAAACACCAAGTGTGTCCTCTGGCAGTCTGTCAATGGTACCTGTGGCTAACATACTAACTTCGACACATACCTTATATTCCACTGGGATGGAATCCCTGAGTTTGGCTCTGTATGTGACTCAAGAGTGCCAGAGGTTCCACATTTTCTCTACTGTGTTCTAGCCCTGAAAAATCCACACACTTTCTGTCTATGGCTATTGGCAGAAGCAGCAGGATTGGCTTCAGCCTGTAGCACACACAAAGGTATGTAAATTGTAGCTGCTACTAACAATCTGTCAGTTCTTACATGTATCTGTACTCCACTATTCCCTCACAGCACATATAAGAAAGGTCATGGTGTCTACACTGATACCTTAAATCTTGTTGAGTAGCTCCACTGGATTGGCTGATTAATATGCAATGCAGCAGTACATGCTTCAATTAGCATCTTTGAAGTACAGACTAGGTCAGATGTGATCAAGTAGTAATGCACACTGTTATAAAAAGGCAAATGTGTAGCTAGGGAAACCAATATGGATGAGAGCTGTAGCAGATTTCAAACACAGGCACACATTTATATTGGAACAGTATATTTTGACAGAGGAGTATTGTACTCCATCAGGTATGTATCCATTTTGTTACCTAAATAATTCATATTTTGGGAATGTACTTAGGAATGATGTAAAGTAAATCAGAAAGCATTTGTTAAAAACTGAACTCATGACATGGCCTTGTTTACCAGCCATCTGAGAGGTACAGAGGATGTAGAGTAGGCCAGCGGTCTAATACTGTGTGATAACTATGCACACTTTTCATGCCTAGGTTCTTTCAGAGCACTTTGGAAGTTACACTGTTTATACACTTTTTTTTCCTGTACTGCCTTATCTGTGCACAATTTATTTCTACTGATGTGAGCCTTGTATGTGTTACAATTATTTTGTCTTTCAGTAAACAATATGCCCACTCATCATAGACCACCTTTTTCAGAAGCAGAGAATGACCTCATCATTAAAGTTTTAAGGCAACATCATGTGGTCCTTATGTCCAGGGGGCAGGCCAATATGTCACAATGTGAGCCCTTTGGGATGAAGTGGTCAAAAATGTAAATGCAGCAGAGTGACAAAATCTCAGCTATGAGCAGGTGTGACACAGAGCCATGGACATAATTTATGCTGCAAGGAGGTGTGCTGCTGAAGTGGCAAGTGATCGTCAGGTCACCAGTGGTGGGCCTGCAGCAGAACAACCTCTCACCACCACCGAGGAATTCCTGGCAAAGATTGCCAGTCAGAAGAGCTCCCAGCAGTCCATCAGCCAGTGTGTTCTGGACATGGGTGCCACTCCTGCATCTCAGGAGGAGCTTCCAGGTAGGCTTTGTTAGATCATCAGTAGAATAGTGTTGCATTCATTCTGTAATAGTTTATGTAATTTTAATGTGTGACAGGCTCCTTTACTGGTGGGTGTATTTAAGCTTGCTGCAGTTCTCAGGTCATTTGAGACTGTCAGCTACATTCTTGTTAATATTGCAGTTACTGTAGATATAGATTATTAAAAGTGTTACACCCATGTTATACTGCTAAATGTGGTGCTGTTGCCATTACCTGTCCCTTCACTTTTTCCAGGGCTGTCAGGAAACCAGAGATCTAGACTTCCTGCAGTTGATATATAGAATACATTTAAGTCAGTAATGTAGAAATATCACAACATATTTGCTAAAGTGTCATCTCAGGCCTGCTGTATGGATTGTTGTACTATCTGCATACTTGTCAACTGTACAGATATTTGCAGAATGTCCAGATGTGTGACATACCTATGGGCTATATTTATGATCATTGTGATTGAGTTACAAACTACTGACAGGTCATTATAGAGTGCAGACATAAAATAATGACAGATCTCACATTAAAAATGCATAGCACTCATTAAGAAACTACAGATGATGCATTCCTAGACTTGGAGAAAGCATAACACAAGGTCCCAAGAAAGCTGATCTGGGCAGCACTGTGGTGGTTTGAAGTCCCAGAAACATTGGTAGAATCAGAGCAGCCTATGTACAAGGACCCAATGACTCATGTACAAACAGTGTTCGGCCTCACACAGGGGTTCCCAGTGGGAGTGGGCGTACACTAGGGTTAAGCTCTGAGCCCACTGCTGTTCATACTGGTGTTGGGATACATTAGCAAACAGGTCAACAGAGACAGATCAACAAAGTTTCTGTATGCAGACAATGTGGTATTACATGCAAACTCTGAGCTAGAACTTCAGCAAAGGATAGGAGAATGGAATGCAAAACTGAAGGCACATGGGATGAAACTTAGCACAGATAAGATAGTAGTAATGACAGAAAACTGGAGAAATCAGAAGAAACTGAGAACAGATATATAAGGGAAGATAGTGGAACAGGTAAACAGCTTCAAGTATCTGGGAGGGGTGGTTGAGGAGAAGAGAAGTCTGAATGAAAAGATCAATGCAGCAATTGCCTCATATACGCAGACAACCCTCTCCTCCTACCACCCAACACTACAACCTTTGAGAGATGCACTTATATAGCCAAACTGGAAGCAAAGCTCTCTTCACCCAAGACTGGACTAGACAGTCAAGAGGAGAGGGTAAACACTTGCACCACACCCCACTCATCACATAGTCCCTCAAAACCTACACCACCAAAGCACACACATAGAAACACAAAACACACACCTACATTCACGGAGGCTCTCAATAAAAATTTGCCCAAACAACAGGGACCTCCAAATCAGAAACACAAGCAACCTCCACCCCCCAACACAGCCCAAAAGACACACAGCCCACAAACTCAGTGTGCCATTCAACCACAGCCCATAAGGCATAACAACGTACCCAACACACTAGTCATAGGTGACTCTATAGTCAGGCACACTGATGTTCCATTCACCAGGCTAAACAAGGAGAAAGTCACTGTCAGCTGCCTGACAGGTGCCAGGATCAGCCACATAATGCATGCACTCAGGTCACTGCACAACAAGTACAAATATGACTCTGTCATTGCCCATGTTGGTGTGAATGACCTGAGACATACCTCCCTGGACTACATGAAAAGAGACATGAAGGAGCTATCCGATCTTGTAGCCCAATCAGGTATGACCCTAGCCCTGAGTAGCATCCTGCCATCACCCAGAATGATACCACAGTACAAGGACAAAATGATTGACTTCAACAATTGACTGGGCTACTGGTGTCATTCTAAGAGGATCCAGTATCTGTCTGCCTGGAATGACATGATCGACAGACCATGATGCTTTGCCAGAGATGGCCTGCACCTGTTGCTCTTGGGATTCTGGATACTGGCTAAGATTCTTGCCACCCCTATAGTGCCTTTTTTAGGCAAGGTTCAAATGACAAACTCACCACTGTAACAGGTAAAAGTAAGCAAAATCTGAGGGTAATGCTACTCAATGCAAGAAGTCTAAACCTCAAAATGCACTCACTCGAAGCACTCCTTAAAATGGACAACATCAACATCTGTGCAGTGACAGAGACCTGGTTCAAGGCTCCAGAGAACACCACTGCATTACCAGGCTATAATCCATACCAAACCTTTTGGCCACCTAACCTGGACCGAAACACTAAAGGCGGAGGAGTGTCCATATTCATAAAGGATATCTACACCTCCAGGCTAGTTTCCTCACATAATGCATCCAAGATTATCCAAGTGCAACTAACTCTGGGCAAGACAGCAATCCAAATTGTAGCTTGCTACAGATCCCCCACCATGCCCCAGGATTCACACTCCTCATTTCTTGATACACTGGAAAATATTAGGGTACAACCTAATACCCTAATAATGGGGGATTTCTACTACCCCACCATTAAATGGGAAAACTACTCATGTACCAACACTTTTGCTCAACATTTTCTGGAATTCATAAATTCCAACGCCTTGGATCAACTTATCCACACCCCCACCAGGGGCAGCAATATCCTATACCTGGTCATTACCAACATGGGCAACCGGTGTTCCACACCACAGGTCATTTCCTTGTTGGTCAGATCCGACCACAAGTTAATCACCCTAGACATCCACAACCCACCCCTCATTAGGGAAACTACCATAAAAAAATTCTCCAAACCCAACTTCACGCTTCTTAAGACAGAAGTGGCAAACTTCACAATCCCATGCAGATGGACAATAGAGGTACGACTGCTAAATCCTAAACAAATGCACTTTATAAGCACTGACACAAGTGCATGGATCATGCAATCCCTAACAGAACCAAGATGCTATCCTCAAAAATAAGGAAGCCAATCTGGTGGTCGCCTTCCATAAACAAACTGTACAACAGACGAAAGAAACTGTTGCAAAAAGAGTAAAATCCCATAATTGGAGGGACTCCTTGGTCAGCCTCATTAAAAAACTGAGATGCCTCATAAAATCCTCCAAAGCTAGTTACCAAAACAAAATCGCCACTGATTTTAAAGACAACCACAAAGCATCCTATAGCTATGTCAAGGATCTCAATGGTAACACACAGATCTGCTCTGAGTTACAGCACAATGGTACTAATATAGAACCTACTGATATTGCCAACATCCTGGCAGATAGGTTCAGTGCTATCTTTACCCCACCCCCCCCTACAGGGCCCATCTCTATACTGGAAGAATGCAAAGTTCCTGCAGTCATGGCTGCACAGGTAAAAAACACACTCCCCAAAGCCAAGAACTTTGCATACATGGGACCTGGCAATATCCCAGGCTGTGCTCTACATGAACTACAGAATGAACTGGCACCCCACCTAAGTACCATGTTCAGTCATAGCCTCACCTCAGACTTTGTGCCCACTGAATGGCGCACAGCGATGGTTATCCCACTCCGCAAAGGGGGAGCCACCACAGACCCCGGGAACTACTGCCTCATTAGCCTGATGAGCCTGGTCTGAAAGGCTATGGAATGTACCATCATAGAACTTATAAACAATGACTTTGATAATCTCCAAACTCTGGACCCCACCCAGTTCGGGTTTGTAAAAGGCAGATCACATCTCCTAAACCTGATAGACTTCTTTGAAGTGGTCACAAAAGCCATAGATGAGGGTAAGGTGGTTAACACAGCCCATCTAGAGCTCGCCAAGGGTTTTGACACCATTCCCCACTCTGGAATTATAGATAAACTTACTAAACTAGATCTAAATCCCTATGTCACAAGACAGGTTGCCAACTGGCTCACTGACAGAACCCACACTGTGAAAGTAGCAGACTCCAAATCCGACTTCAGACCAGTGACAAGTGGAGTACCACAGGGTTCAGTCCTGGGTCCTCTCCTGTTTGGTATCTACTTCTCAGAAGTACAGGCTAACACAGAAGGTCTTTGGCTAATGAAGTTCACAGAGGACTGCAAACTAGGAGCCATAATTGAAACTACTAACAATGTGGACATCCTACAAAAGGGCCTCACTGAGACAGATGCCTGCTGTCAAAGCCATGGCATCAAGCTCAATGCCAAAAAGTGCATTGTCATCCCTTTTGGTAAAAACTCTGTACTTATGAACTACCACATAGGTGGGACACAGGTGGACAGTAGTCTCTCCTTTGATACTCACATCACCACAGTAGTCAGGAAATCCTTCTATGTGGCACACCTCATCACAAAAGGGTTCTCATCCAGGGAAAAAGAGGTCATTGTTCCCCAATACTCATCACCCATTAGCTCCATTATAGAGCACAAAGCCCCTTTTGGTATGTAACTCAAAAGACATCTACAACAACCAGAAAGGCCGCAGAAATACCTCACAAAGAGGATTACTGGCCTCAAACAGATGCTCTATGCAGACCATCTAAAAAAACTCCAGCTTTACTCCATCACATATCGCCTACTCAGAGGTGATCTCTGCCTAACATGCAAAGCTATGTCAAACCTAGAGCTGTTGGACATGCTCCACTTAAAGAAATCCCAATCCCTCCAAGCTACACACTCTAGGGACATAAACCTTGTCACCACAATAAAAAGAACATACTGGAGGGATAGATTCCTGTCCCAGAGACTTCCAATACTCTAGAACAAACTACATATCTATATCTATATATATATATATATATATATATATATATATATATATCTATATCAAACAAAGCTCTTCATTAGAACTCTTCAAGAAAAATCTTGATGATTGGATTGGAGATAAGAAATTCACCCCGGGGATCACTTCTGTGGTTCTGCTCAATAGGAGCACAGGAAAATAATTTTCTTGGGTGGCAAAAGCCAGGGTATCATTTTGGCTAGGCTTATATAGGCCCTAGAGCCAATAGCCTAGTACCTACCTATGAACCTAAAGCTAGAATCAGAGGGGCTGCAGCCAACTGGCATAGAGTGTCAGGTATAATCTATGACAGAAGAATGCCAAAGAAGCTGAAAAGTAAGTTATACAAGACAGTGTTTGACCAGTGCTACTTTATGGTACAGTTGAAGAAGCTAGAGGTGATGGAAATAAAGTGCCTTAGAAGGGTGGCATGATGCACACTGTGGAACAGATGAACAAATAAGGACATAAGTGCAGACGCCAAAGTACAATTGCAGAAAAGATCAAATAGAACAGATTATAGTGGTTTGGACACATGCAGAAAAGCAGAAGACAAGCTGGTGAGGAAGATTTGTAACAGACAGGAAGAAGGTAAGAGGAAGTGAGGATGTCCAGCAAAGAGGTGGATGGATTTTGTGAAAGAAGATCTCTGACAGTCAGACATGAGTGTTGAAAAAGGCAGGAGTGTGGTACTGAATCAAGAGAGTTGGCAGCAGTTAACACAATACCCCAACCCCCATGTAGAAATAACATGTGAAAAATGGGGCTAACGATGATGATGACCACTCATTAATATCATGGTGAAACAATACATGCTATTCTATAACCTTTCTAGGTTTTTCAGACAATATATCACAATGATACCTATTCTTGGGCTTTTGTCAACACATTATGCATGGCTTTGTCCACATTCTTTCCCTAATAGGTTGACAGGTATGAATATCTAAAATAAACTATAAAAACAAAAAGTCCAAACCAGTTGTCCAGAAAATAACACAGGGTGATTCTCTTCCAAAAAAAACAGACTCCAGGCAGGTAAGGTTATAAGTGCTTTCGTTCCCTTTATTCACACTCCAAAATGGAACTTCATCAGATACACACACCTTACCCTCTTCCCTCTTTTTATACAGTTCATTAAAGTAATTACCCCAATCAACACATTTGCAAATGAATTCCTCCATTTAAAATCCATCAAAAGACATTTTTTTAAAAGTATATACATACATTTTCCTGTTCTACTAACCAAACTATAAAATATTTCTTTCACATATAGAAAAACATTTAAAAACCATCTACTTAATGAGATTATTTATAAATGCAAACGTTCTCCTAGTACCATTGTTTACCATAAAAGAAGCAGAAAGAAAAACATTCCAATTCAGATCACATATGCCCTGAGATGCAATAAACTGCTTAATGAAATTCTGTCATTGATTGCAGGGAAAACGGTTGTGTTTAATAAAACCTCCCAATATGTTTCCCTGTACTCCAAAAAGCTGGGCTAATTGCCTCCCCTCTCTTCTCTCCATCCTTTTTCCAGCACACAAAAAAGGAACTTCCTAAAGTCCTTCCATCCCATACTATGTCTGTATAGGTGTTGTTTTTATCCTGTCTCCTTATTGCATATGTGTGCTGATATATTCTCTTTTTTTTAATTTAGTCTCAATTTTTCCTATGTAATATGCACAGCAAGACTGGCACAGGGCTAAATACACAACCCCTTATTTGTTGCAATTGTAATTTCCTGTTACTGAAATTGTTCCTTTGTGACCTTCAATCACTATATTAGTTGTTTCATATATAAACATGCACTCCCTACAACCATTATATTTCCTCATACATCCAAGTGAAATCCTATCTTTGTTATTTTTCCTTTCAAATACATTTTTGATGTTAAATCCCCTTCTAAATATTATTTTTTTATTTAGTGCCTATTTTTTCTTTCAGCCCAAATGCTCCAAAAACACAATTCCTGTTTTTTTCTATTATTTTTTCTTATATCTGGACTATCCTTATCATATGTTAATATACAACAACTAGTACCATCTTCTGGTTTGTTCGTCCCTACCAGGCTCTCTGGATTTTTTAGTATGGGGGGGATAACTTGCATTTTTCTATCTACTTCTTACTTTTCTTGAGCCTCTAATACTCTATTTGGGTACCATCTCATTCTCAACATATCCTTCAGTTCCTCTAGCTGTTCTTGAAATTTTTTATCATCCATTGTCAATCTAGATATCCTAATCATTTGGCCTTTAACCACATTCCTTTTCTGCCAAAAAGGATGATCACTTTCAAAAATGGAAGAACTCATTTGAGTAAGTGGGTTCCTGTAAATACAAGATTCATAGCATTTCTTCCCCTTGTTCTTATATAGGTGTATATCCAAGTAGTTGACTGCTTCATCCTCTATTTTACTAGTGAAGCTTAGAAAATTTGTAGAGGAATTTGTGTATTCCAAGAATACATCTACCTCTTCTGGTTCACCTTCCCAGAGAATTAGAATATCATCCAGGAATCTATAATACTTATAGATATTTTTCCTGAACCTGCAACTTAGTACAAATTCAGTTTCCCATTGCCATAGAATAATACTGGCAAACACTGGGGCTACTGCTGTCCCCATTGCTACCCCCGGGTTTGTTTGAAATATTCTCCCTGGAACCAAACAAAGTTGTTTTTCAAAACTGATTCCATGAGGGTAGCTAGAACATAAATTGTACCTTCTGAGAACCTAGTTTCTTTCTTTAAGGATTCCTGAAAGTATTCCATACCTTCTTCATGTGCAATGCTAAAAAAAAAAGGTCCTTGACATCAATACTCACAAATATTATTTTTTCTTTATATTCATTTTCTGCCATACATTTTAATAGGTGCCATGAATCCTTTACCACAAGCTTATTGTCCTCAAAGAAATCCTTCAAGTGAAAATCCAGCATTTTTGCAAGGGGTTCTGTTTTACTCTCCCTACCCGCCACAACTGGTTTCATTGGTGAATCCCCTAATGATCTATGAATTTTGGGGATCCCAAAAAAGGCAGGAATTACTGGGTCTTTCACTTGCAAAAATTTCATCTCATCTTCACTGAAACAATATTCTTGAGAAAGTTTTTCTAAGGCCATATCCAATCTTACATTAAAAATATTGATTTCATTCAGTGATGCTACACTGAAATACGAACTGTCATTCAGGTATTTCATCATTCTACTTGTGTAGGCATGGTGACATTATAACTACACCTCCCCGCTTATCTGCCCTCATTATTTGTAGACCCTGATTCCTCATTATTTCTGTTAATACTTTTTGTTCCTCATTTGTCAAATTTTGCTCCCATTGTCTAGATCTGTTACTTTTTAAACTTCTATAATCTATCTCATTGAGCCTGACAAAAAAGCCACTGGTGATAACAAAGGGGGGGTTGTATGTATTCTTTCTTTTCAGCATAGCCCCTTTGTCTTCTCTCACTTCAGCATTATCAATCACCAGTTTTAAGTTAATGGCCCTTGCAAACATCTTTAAATCCAATATTGTCCTGACTATATGGTTTTGTTTTTTAGGGATGAAGATAAACCCCTTTGTAAATATTTCACCAAGAGTGTCATTAATGGGGATTCCACTTTAGTTGTAAATCTTGAGCCCTTTATATTCAAAAACAATGTCACTTTATTTTGCTATATGCATGTTCTCACAGTTATTATCAATGTTATTACACATTTACGCTATAAAGTTATTGAAGCTCATATTTGTTGTTAAACTATTAGCTTCAAAACTGTTAATTTCAAAAAGAACAATACTTTCATCAGAAATATTGAGAGTATTTGCACAGTTTTTATTTTCCTTGTGTTCAACACCTGTTGATCCATTCTTTGTTATAATATTACTATTAGCATCTTCATTATTTGAAAAAAAGGCATTGCTTTTTTAAATATTAACATTTGGCTCATGCATTTCTAAATATTTCAATCTGTTTACTTCAAAAAGACAAATACTTTATTTGGTCATATTCAGGGCATTTACACAATTTTTACTTTCCATGTGTTCAATACCAACTGGGCCATCCATCACATTAATACTGTTGTTAACATTTTCTGCATTTAAACCAAGACTATTATTTGTTGTTGTCATGTATCTTGTAATTTCATCGGTCATATTCAGGGCATTTACACAATTTTTACTTTCCATGTGCTCAATTCCTATTAGATCATCCATCACAATAATGCTGTTGTTAACATTTTCTACATTTAAACCAACACTATTAATTGTTGTCAAGTAGCTTATATTTTCATTAGAATTGTCAACATTTGGGTCATGCATTCCAAAAAGACCATAGTTTACATCAACAGTCTCATTCACTGAATTCAACACACACCCAAAACTATTATTCTTTGCATGCCCCATAGTCACCTTCCCTTTTGGGTGGGTGTTGTTACTCATTTTACCCATGTTACTGTTATTTTCATTTAAATTATTACCATAATTATTATCGGGCACTCCTACTTCAAATATGCTATTTACCCCAGCATTTTTATTTATGTCTGAAGCCATAACATGGTATTTGTCCCGTGAATGTCCATTCTCAATAGTTCCAATTAGTGTCTCAATTCAGGGCATTCACCCCATTTTTCAAGCCAGTTATTGTTAAATAGTTCAAGAGGACTTACAGTTGGGAATATGGTTGTTGTGGTGGCAGTCTTCACCTCCTTCGATTCTGGCCCCCTTGTCCCCGATAACCCTTCCAATTTTGATGGATGTTCCTGGGTGTCCAGGAACCATTTTTGATTTTCAGCCGTGCAGATCTTCTTGGCAAAGGTCCAAAATCCTGTTCCGAATCTAATCCTTTTTCTCTAAAAACTTCTGTGCCATCAGTCTCATCACCTATTTGCATACCAGTTGCTTTCTTGTCTGTTTCCACATACAATATCCTTGGCTGGTTACTCGTACCAGGGATTGGGTATGCCCTTTTTTGTTCGCATTCCTCCTGGTCTCTTTTTAACTTTTTCTGCTTCTTCTTCTAGATACTAGATTCATGCTGCTCGACTCATGGAAAAATGCTGTTATAAATCCCTTTATTTGATTCAAATAGTCAATGCTATGTAATTTCCTCCTGCAAAACCATTATTTCTTCTTTTAGAGTATTTATACTTCTTTGGTTTTCCTTTACCAGAAGCCACATGAATTCCATACCAGTCCAGTCGAACAGCTCAAGCAACTCATGGTGAAGGACTGATCCCTTTTCAATGTTGTTGGGAAATTTACAGATCCTCAGCCCCTTCAGAACTCTTCCAAGATGTATGTAATCCTTGAAAAACAGGCTGTCTAATTGAAGCCCTCTGAATTTTTTCAGAACTTTTTCCAGCTTATACACATATTGTTTGAAGCTGGAAACAGGGTCATCATTACTGGTTCTCTTCCTCCCATACCCATTCCAAGATGGTACAGGCTCCCTGTTTAACCAAGTGAGGAAATCACCCTTTCTCATTGGTTGTGGGTTGTTTGCTCCTGCTACGCCCCTTTCAGCAGCCTTGCTTACACCATTGGTGCTCGTTCCCTTCTGCAACTCCCCCGAACAGGACGCCCTTGCTTCCTTTGGTTCCCCTTGTAAAAAGCAATGGCTGAGGGTTCTCGTATTAACTCCAGCTGAATCATTGCCTTCTCTGAGTTTCCCGGAGCAAACTAAATCTACTTTATTATTGATTTGGGTAATCATGACTAGCAATTGTGTTACACTGACATTGTCCTCAATGCTGCCATTGTCAGTTACCACAGGATTACCCGTTTCCATGCTCCACCTCTTTTTACTTACAATTTCTCTCTTCAGATCCAAAAGTAATCAAAAGTGTCACTATTCTTAGTGAGTCAGTCAGTAGTTCAAACAATAGGTCAAGCTCCCTGTGCTCAACCTTGCACCAGAAAACACAATTAAAATGAAGAACACTCAGTACCGGAATCAGTACCAAAAAAGATTTTGCTTGTTGCTTCTTTCTTCAGAGCCAACTTTAAATTAATCCATGGTGTCATGATTCTCTGTGAACCAAGCTCCCTGTGCACAACTGTACACAAAAATAAACTATAAAAACAAAAAGTCCAAACCAGGTGTCCAGAAAAACACACGGTGACTCTCTTCCAAAAAACCAGACTCCAGGCAGGTAAGGTTATATCACAATGATACCTATTCTTGGGCCTTTGTCATCCCATTATGCATGGCTTTGTCCACATTCCTTGCCCTAACAGGTTGACAGGTATGAATATCTAAAATAAACTATAAAAACAAAAAGTCCAAACCAGTTGTCCAGAAAAAAACACAAGGTGACTCACTTCCAAAAAAACAGACTCCAAGCAGGTAAGGTTATAAGTGCTTTCATTCCCTTTATTCACACTCCAAAACGGAACTTCATCAGATACACACACCTTACCCTCTTCCCTATTTTTATACAATTCATTAAAGTAATTACCCCAATCAACACATTTGCAAATTAATTCCTCCATTTAAAACCCATCAAGAGTACAGGGAAACATATTGGCAGTTTTTATTAAATGCAACAGTTTTCCCTGGAATCAATGACAGAATTTCATTAAGCAGTTTATTGCATCTTTTCTTCTGCTTCTTTTATGGTTAACAATGGTACTAGGAGAATGTTTACATTATAAATAAATAATCTCATCAAGTAGATGTTTTTTAAATAATGTTTTCCTATATGGGAAAGAAATTTTTTATAGTTTGGTTAGTAGAACAGAAAATGTATGTATATACTTTAAAAAAATGTCTGTTGATGGATTTTAAATGGAGGAATTAATTTTCACATCAGCAGACATTGGTCACATTCAGGTAGTAGCACAGCATCTGACCTTGGGCATGGAGGTGCCAGTGCAACACCTGGCAGAGACAGTTATCATGTTTGCGTGTGGAGATCATGAACTGTCAGCTCTACTATGCACGGCTTATAGCTGTCCGACATACAGACATATAGGGCTAGCACTGAGCTTGGCTGTGTTCATGCAGACACTCACACACCAATGTCACACTGAGAACACCTACAGACACACATGCAACATTTACATGGTCCATCTTGCCTAATTCCCTTGCTTACTCGCACACACACTCACCCACCTTTTGTGTCAGCCTAGGCCTTCTGCCCCCCTACACACACACACACACACACAAACACATACAACACCCTGTGCAAGTGATGATAACTGTGCACATCCCTGTCTTCTGTCTTTTGGATTCAGGGATACTAAACTTATGTGTCTGATGCACAGGGTGACTATCTCTATTAATAGGATGTGAGTAGGGTATGACCTGATGGTGTTTAGAAGCATTAGAAGCATAGCCATTACATCACAATATAATATTAACAGTCAGATATAACGTATGGCCAAATTTTGTCTAGCGAGGACCACCCATTTCCAGGAGTGAAGCAGCAGTGATCCATGGCAGATGACGTTTTCACAGCAAGTCATCCAGTCAACAGGGTAATGGAGGTGCTCTGACTGACATGGATTTGAAACCTACAGCAGAGGAGAGACAACCTTTGAGAAATGTACCTGTCTCTCCAGCATGTCCTATGTATGTCATAGTGTACATTGAGGTCTCTGGAGCAGATAACTCAAATCCCAAGTTACTTACATGTGTCCAGCACTTTCTTCCCATTTTGGCTACATATAGCCCTGTAAGGCATACATAATCTGCTATCTATATGATATTGCACACAATGACAGATACATCATTCTGCCCACAGAAGACACATGTCGGAGACCCTCTGATATTTAATTACCAGACATGTCTGAGGTCTGTCAAGTTGGTACAGGTGTCCGATAAAATATATTTCCAAGGTGGTTTATATTCTTCCACACAGCCAATTAAGGATGAGTATAGGGGATTGCTAACATATTTTGCTATTGATGTAATGGCATTGCTAATCAGATGTATGATGTAGAATGTGCACTTCCCTACAGTAGACCTAGATTGCAGGTGACATGTCTTCCAAGCTCTATCAATACAGAAGTGGGGAAAAGTGTACCGATGGTAATTTTATAATAAGCAAAACATTTATTATTACCATAGTGTATACTGATGCATTTCTGTGCAGTTCATGTACCACCCATGGCTTTGTCAGCAGTCATTATTGCCAGAACTTCTGAGACATATATATCAAACATGAGGGGCCACAGCACCGACACTTCTGCTGCCACACAGGTGACATGTCTGCTGCTTGCGGTGAAGTCTCATACTGTGATTGAATGTAGTTGGTCTGTGATCCCACTTGAAAGCCAACTGATAACATAGGATTTGATATTCACCTTGGTTAGTTTCCCACTGACAACAAATGTTGGATTGTGTTGAAGGCCTTGACCAAGTTACAATAAGATGTTTGCACATCTTTGCCATTGTTTATATATCTGGTCACAATCTTTACCACCAGGTCTTGCAGCTACAAGATACCCTTGAGAACACATAACTTGAACACATCTAGTGTTTGGAGGTCACCTTTTTTCTTGTGTCTGAGATGCATGCAGACTGTTTCCATTGCATTACAGCAGAGGTTGCATAAAATTATGGTTCTTAATTACACTTGTATTTCTCTTGTGTGGTTGGAAAATGGTGTCTGTATTCCATTCAATGTGGACAATATCAGTATTCATACTGTGGTTGAATATGGTGCCTAGGGAAATAGCTCACTGTTGAAGCACATGAAAAACACAGGCTGGAATTCCATCTGGTCCCATGGAGACTATGCTCCTAGTCTTGGAGAGGGCAGTGATAACTTCTTCATTGTAGATACCACAGCTTGGAAGTAATGTGTCACACACAGTTGGTACTAGATGCGATAGTGGTAGGGGGCACTCTTTTCAGCCAGATGTGTCTGTTTGCAGGTTTGGAAGTGACACTGGGTCAGTGTGTGTGTGTGTGTGTGTGTGTGTGTGTGTGTGTGCTACCATACACAATTTGATTTAACTACATCTGAGTTATCTCAGCTTGCAGATGCACATTAAGAAAGCCCTCTGGTTATCCCTGGACATGTTATTGTGTATAAGCTTAGCATGGCCGCACTGTGTGAGTTCTTGAAGTTGTCCTATTTGCATGTTTATGCTGAGGAGAGTGGCCTTGCAATACTGGTTTCTCAGTGTTGTATTTTCTTTCACTTACTGTATAATGTAGTAATGACAGACATCCATTAGTATAGTTTGTATTTTCTGGAGGATCTTTGTTTGAGCCTATGAGGCATGCCTGTGTTATACATTTGTGTAGATGTGTAAATGTGTAGACAGGGCATCAGGGAGTAATGTACTATATGTCAATGACCTTTGTGGAAACTGTGTCTTGGAAGTATTGTAGACTGTCCCTTAGGAGCCTGTATTTACCTTAGATCATGATTATGAACCTGTCTCCCCCTTTGGTGAGTGCAATAACTGTATCTACTTCAAAACTTAGCACCCTATGGTTGGATTAACACTGCAGGCACTACACATGTGTCATTACATTGCTCACTTATATTGTTAAGGTACAGGTATGGAATATGAGATAACCTTGTGGGGTGTTGCACTCTTTCTTCCATTGCATTTCAGTTCACAAATGGCCGATAATATTGTGCAAGTGAGTTTGTTTTCCTATAATTATCCCGATCAATGTATTTACACTTTCACTCACCACTGCCTGGGTTGTATTTCTCTACTTTAATTGTTCCATGCAGTAATATATAGGCTGTGTGTCTTTCTGCATTTATTGCCCCCTTTGGTATGTACCTAACTTGGCATATCCAACAACTGGAATACCCACAGAGGTTCCTCACTAAAAGAATACAGGGCTTAAGAAAATGCCCTATGCAGACTGCCTCAAGGCTCTATCCCTGTATTCTGTCTCCTACAGGCTTTTGAGGGGAGATCTATGCCTGACATACAGGGCAATGTCAAATCCCACTCTGGTGAACCTCCAGCATATCCACAAAATAAACAGCTCCAGAATCACCTGTTCTAAAGACTTAAACCATGTCTGTGATATAAATAGGATTACCCCATCTCATGGAAGAGGCTTTGCATCCATGTGAAGCAGAGTTCCTCTTTGACCCAATTCAAGTGCATCCTGGACAGTTGGATGGTGAATAGGAAATTCATCTCTGGTTTGATACCTATGTCTTTAATGGACACAGGCAATGTGCAAATGGTTCATCTCCCAGGTCTTAGCTTGTAAATGATTAATTTCCCAAGCCCCTGCTTACACTTATCAAGAATATTGGAACTTGTCAGAGATTTGGGATGCATGGCTAGGCTTAAAAAGTCCCTTGTGGTTATTAGCCTAAGGAACACCTATGAACCTATGGATGGTGACCTGTTAATGACAATAACAGGGAAGGGTTTAGTTTGGACATATAATAACTCCATATAGTTATCTTCTCCAAACAGTCTTAAGGCATACTAACCTTCAGTGTAAATATATACAACACCTCCTGTGGTACACACAGCTTCCATTTGCTGTGTGGATGTTTGGAAGGCATTGTAGCCTTGCAAGGGCAAACTGCATACAGCTGCATTGAACTAGGTTTCTGTGACTCACAGACATAACGTCTTCACTGCAAAGAGTGCTTGCAGAGAATGAGGCTTAAGATGTGAACTCCTAGGGTTTTTAGCATGGTCCTCACTTTGTTGGAGGTGTACATTTTCACATTGGTTATTCCACTTTTGTGACCTTTCCTAATAAAGGGATTATGGTGCAGTCAAGTGGCTTATATCTGGCAAAGCAGTGTGATCCATCCACGATGTCATCCCACACTAACAAATACTGTATCACCGTAATATGACACCAGAACACCAGAAACTTTGGCAGCTTTAGTGAGTATGTTATTCTTTATATAGCGGTATCATCCTAGGCAAGGGTATAATGCTGCTCAAACATATGGACATACCTGGCAGGGACCCATTTTTATGTAGCTCATTTATGTCTGTGTTTATATATCTCATATAGTCATGTCTGAAGTTGTGCATACCAAGATGAAATATGCTGGATTAAAAGTGGGACTTATTGCTGAGAGACTAAATTACATGTAAGCTGTGATGACTACATCTGCCACACAGCTGACACAAAACATATCCTTGTTTAACCTGTTAAGTGGGCCATCTGGACATCTCACTATACAGACAGCTATTATGAAAACCTTTGGGATACATTCCCATTGCCTTGAGCACTTCTATGGTGAGACAGTGGTGATGATATGTCTGTTGTGTACTGTCTGATTGTAGCCCGATAGTATATTTTAGGTTTGTTTGGAGGGAGCACCTTGGCACATGATGCTTTGTGTTGGGTGCATATAATGAGTAGGAGTCAAGGTGTGTGAGCAGACAACCTTTCTAGTGTTACCCATCTGGAAACTAGGGAGCATTGATTCCAGATCCGTACTAAATGTGGATCTCTTGAAATGTGTAATTTGTGATGTAGGGGATACAGGCTATTCAGTGCACGTGACACATTATCTGCACTGATTCAGGACCTTTTGCCAACTATGCTAGCAGGGGAAACAGAGGTAAAATGATAATTGATAATGGGAAGTTTGAACCTGGTATCTGCATAGCGAATGCAAACAGGAGGGATATATGTGATCTGACTGCCATTGTCAGGTCACTAATCTATAGGGTATACATTATGATGTCCTTCATAAGGTGGATGAATGCCTCCATTATTATTATTATTATTATTGATAAGTAAGCAGGCACATTGCTGCCTGTTATGGAACAGAGGTTCTGACAGCTGGATCTGCTTTGCTACATAGCAGCAGTTGACTGTATTTGAAAACAAGTGTGTTGACATTTCTGCAGGCATAAGAGCAAAGTGTTACAGCCTCTGCACACAATCCAGAGCAAGTAATGCAAAGACACACCCCAGGATTCAGCAAGCTCTACATGGAGTGCAGGAATAGAGCAAGAGCTGCTGCAGGCAATATGGCCGACAAGCAATTCAGGAATGAGCTCCCAGAATGTGCACAAGTGCTTCTACACTATTCCTGCATGGACACCTCCGATATATGCTAATTACCCCATTTGCTGGTGAAAACTATGCAAATGAGGTGAATTAGTGATCCAGGAAGCAGGCAGGCATCTGTGCAGAAATAGTGTAACCTGCAGAAATGTATTCGGTTACTAACTGAATACATTTTTGCAAATTACAAAACGGAGGCATGACAGCAACAAAGAAAGCATGTATTCAATGTAGTAGGCATGCCAATGGCCAAATTAATGAACATTGGCATGGGAAATAGTTGCAAAATCATAAAAAATACATTTTTTTGGCTAATTTCAGCCATTTAAGCATAGGGCAGCAGTGTGCAAATGGGATCGGACCGAAAATAAGAAAAAGTTGGAAATAAGCTTTTAAACTCAAATCAGCATTTTGCCATGATAGTGAATGGCTTGCATAAGACAACAATACCAGGGAATAGTGGTTGCTAAGGGGGAAGGCTCAGTGTGAGTGTGGTAACTATGAATTAGCATTCTGTTTTATGCAAATGAAGGGATTGATATTGAATCACAGATTTCCTCTCAGTGTTAGCTTGCACCCAATCGTGTAGGTGTAGCAACACCATGGTATAAGTATAAAGAGTAGATGACCACATGAGGGGAGTGTCATGCATGCTTTAAGATTATTGGAGCTCTGTGGCCTGTGTTTGCCCTTAGCTAAGCACAGCTAAGGAAGGGGGTGTGTCTGAGGCTGCCCAGCAGTGTTTACATTGCCTAAACAGTTCTGCATGCTGCGTACTGGGTTTTAAACAAAAAAAAACAGGAAATAGCAACTCTGCTCACATCTGAGCAATGGGTACGTGTGCTGTGCCTTGGGGCTTAAACGGGAAGGCAATGGGAAAGGAAAACAGCAATAGGAAGGCAATCAAGGAGAACTAGCATAGCTGGTAGGTGAACTGTAAAATAATCAGCCAATTACACAGGCAGCAGCCCAGCCCAGCACACTATTATATACTATGCAAACACCTTTCACTCTGTTTTTTCCCACAAACTCTACACCACCTGTGTACACAGATGTGGAAATTTTACCTGACAAAACTATCAAAATGTTAGGGGCTGCTGTTGCTCTCATACATCAATATGTGGAAGAGACTGAGGGTGGTGAGGATGTTAATGCTGACGACCAACCCACAGTGAGGAGGAGAATAGTGTACAGACCCAGGTTAACCTACCAAGGGCTACATGAGCTAGAGATAGTGGAGTGCTATAGGGTGGACAGGGACATTCTACAGCAAATTGTTGAGCTGTGCCAACCACACCTCACACACAGAACCAACAGAGGGGAACCCATCCCAGTGGATACCAAGGTATGTGCAGGCTTTGGAATACTAGCCACAGTTGCCTTCCAAAGGCCAACTGGGGATATCATGGGGATCTCACAGGCATCAGCATCCAGGGTACTCCACCAGTTCCTAGATGCCATGTCAGCACATGCTGGTGAGCACATATCTTTCCTCAACACTCGTGAGGCATTGACCAGCAATATGCATCTCTTCCACCAAATAGCAGAATATCCTGAGGTAGTGAGTGCTATAGACTGCATGCACATACACATCAAAGCACAACCTGGTGAGTAGGGTAGGGTCTGCATAAATCACAAGGGCTTCCCCTCCATCAACTGCAAGGAAGTGTGCGATGCCCAGTGCATTAACTTCAATGTGTGTGCTGGCAGCCCTGGAAGCTATCACGACTCCACCGTCTGGCATATGACTGAACTGTACCAGACATTTGCCAGTGGGGACATCCCATATGGCCACCTAGTGGGGGATTCTGGTTACGCACTGGAGCCATGGCTGGTGACACCCACCAGAAATGCACACATACCCGAACAAGAACTCCATAATGAGGCACACACACAAACCAGAATCATAATAGAGCGTGTGTTTGGGATGCTCAAGTCACAGTTCCACTGCCTGGACATATCCGGTGGAGTCTTGCAGTACTCTCCAGCTACGTGTACACCAATATTCATTGTATGTGCCATGCTACACAATATGATCCTATGGAAACAGTTGCAGCAGGAACAGCACAGGGCACAGCCCCCTCCATTGCCAAGGCAATCACAGGCACAGAGGGACTCAGAGGAGGAACAAACTGAGCCTGCCCATGTAGGCACAAGGAGGCATGCCTAGTATGCCCAGGCTTTGGCAAAGAGGCAACGCATAGTACATACACTGACACATTAGGAACCCAGGGAAATACACTTCTCTCTGACTCACACATACAGTAGAAGGGATGCCAAACATGCACTACCTGTGCTTTACCATGTATAGGGAGTGTACTGTGTGCATCCAACATAGTCAGCCCTCCGGCACCATCCTAAATACTGGCACAGTCACAAGGTAAGTCACTCTTCCTATCAATTGCTGAATGGAGTAGTATGTTCTGCTAGTTATGTCTATGGTATGGATGTGAGCATGCAAGACAATCAGGTGGCTGAATGGGATGGTAGCAGATAGTGGGCACCTATATGGGCAGCATGTAATCCACAACAAGTACTAGTGTCAACAAAGTAGGCAGTAGTAGACCAAGTGACAAATCCTACTGCAGTACATGTGGTGGCCCAAATGTGTGTTCATAGGACACACATATGCATGTCAGTAAGGCTCACATACCTAACACTAGCCTCAGCCAGCAGGACAGGTGTAGATGACCATAAAGAAAGGTTGTGCTAAAGCCTCCACTTGATGGCAATAGTGAACAGCTCCCCCTTCCAGACCTACGCCAACAGACTACAACAGGTCTGTCAGTTGTATGTTAGTTCTGAAGGGTAAGACATCTAAAACTGAAATGTAGGTCAATAAAACCTAACATCTGTACTCTACTGATATGCCTCTAGTCCGCATGATAGGTCAGAATACAAAATGCAATGGAAGCCAACAAATTACCTGAAAAACCAGTACAGTCATAGCAAATGTTTAAAGTCATCAGGTGTGCCCCCCCACAATCCTATGTAGAAATGCATTAACATGTATGTGTGGGTTTAATAACAGTGGAGCACAGATTACCTGAGCTGGCCCAATTTACAGGATAGATCGTTGCATGTGTACAATATGCAGGGGTCCGTGTGTTAAGTTGTTGTGTGTTCAATATTGTCTGGAAGTGGTCAGCATGTAGGCATGGAGGGTTATGTCTTGGTGGCCTATGGCCAGTACTGTTGATGACATAGCCATCTTCCAACAACTGCAGTGCCAACCACAATGCATCTCAGCAGTACCCATGTCAGCAGTCGTCCATACCCATTGTCCAGATCTCAATATCTGTCTCTGTCTGAAAGATGGACATGCCATGAATGTGGGCCCAGATGTACACATAGTACACAGGTGGAAGTACCATAGACAGACTACATAAAATGTAACTGTCAACTGCAAACAACTTTGGAATTGTACATACAGGTAAGCAGCACATTAGTTGTCGGTGTAGTATGGAATGCTGATGTAGTCTGGCCAATCAGTGGCAGACCACAAAAGGCACAGTTATGAAGTAATGAGAGACTGCCTATGTCCTCGCACAAGTCAGCATAATGTGAATATCCCAGGTATATCTATGAGTCAGCTGCAAGAAGCTTCCATATCACACATGCACTCAGCTCACCCCACCATCAGCCACAGGTTTATCACAGGTCATATCCCTGCTGTTGGGAATGAGTACAGTATGTAAGCAGCACACTTCCAGCATCCAGACCAATGGATTAATATGGACAGGAAATATTGCCATTAGCACCTTGCACACTTACCCCCTCACCCCAGGGGAATCCAGTAGCTCACAGCCTGGGAATGTAGGAGTGACAGAATGCACTGGCCTGCTACAGATGGCCTGCATCACTACAAAATGGCCTACAGTCTATTGTCAAAGGCCTGTGCCTTACGCATACTGCCAATGTATGGTATTTCATCATGTCCCAACTAACAAAATAGCACAGTCAACAGAACACAAATGCAAGGCCATGTTGACAAATCCCAGTAGCATGCCCACCATGTCCTACTTCATGAACTGTGGACCAACCCCTAAAAATCACTAGGATGAAGGGACAACTATAGGGATACTTCTCAGATATCACTCAAATAATGTTAGGAAGAGGATAGAATAACAGAGTGGGGGTGTAGAAGCATGTACGTCATGTAGTGTGCGAAGTCTGAAACTCTGATCTGTGCCCGTACTACCTTGCCTGCAAACCCAATAATGGATGGCTACAAACCTGCTCATAAACCACAATGTGAAGGGGAACTGAGCAGATATATGAGCCCTGCCTCTGGGTAACCTGGGGGAATCTGTACAGCTGAGAGGTATGGCCACAGTAGGATATGACCATTCTGCTACGTCAATATATGTACAAGCAGGGGATCCTCAGCCACCACAATACCAAGGTGCTGGATCATTTACACAGACCCATCAGCAAGTGTCTGCAGCTACCCCTCCAGAATGGCATGAGTGTGCAAGAATATGTAGGCTGCAGACCACAATACTGGACACAGCTTCATTCATCTTGTATTTCTTAGGAAATAACTGTGAGCAAATAAGTATATCTGTCAGTAGCTGATGACATAATATATCACAGTGTAAAACAGTACATATGTCTGACTATCTCTGCTAACACCAACCATGTAACACAAACAGCACAGACACAATAGTTACAGTATCCCACTATCTGTTGCCCATTGTGACTCCATATTGTCAACCTATCTACAGATATCTTGCAGAAACAGGTTGCTAGCTGTAGGTGCAGAACACCCAACCCTGGACAGGAGTACAACCTACCTGGAATGGATTCACACACTTACTACAGAAGGTCATACTAGGCATGCTCCTACACTTAGAGAAATGAAGCCCATGTCTGACAACACAGTGGACTATGCATATCTGTCAGTCGCAGATGTCTGTGCACACATACCACATTGTACACCATTCATGCTTTGCACACACATTGGATAGGAATACTCACACATATCCAAGGCCAGCACACTATACTATGTCAAACATACACACACACACACACACACACACAGATTTGGGGAAGAGACGGACAGATAGTGACAAAGTGATTTCCATCATGAAGCCTGCCCCACCCACCACCCATCCAATTAGCCAATATCACATGATGTGCTGATGTCAATTACTGTAGACATTGCTTTTCATGGCCCTCAGCCCTATAGTGTCTGTGGTGATTGTGATAACTGTGTAACATGATAGTACAAATCAGTATTCATCTAGCATTTGTATACCCAGTCCTGTCAAATGTAAAGTTGTGTGTGACTGACTGTGTATGTGTGTGTGTGTGTTTCCAGAGGAATGGTTTATGGCCTATTCACACACACTGCACTTCCCATTGCTCATGTTAGCACTCCTGCTGATGTCAGTCACCTTGAAATAACCCCTGGCTAAGTGACAGCCCTATAAACTGCATGGTGCTTGTGATACATGTGCAATACTGTAGTGTAGAAAACTAGTTAGGTAGTAGTTCTAATCCCAAATATGGCAACTATGAAAATGTGTGTGTATGTGTGCGTGTGTGTGTGTGTGTGTGTGTGTGTGTGTGTGTGTGTGTGTGTGTGTGTGTGTGTGTGTGTGTGTGTGTGTGTATGCGTGTGCTGAGATGAATGATTTTGAGTTCATTCACAGTTACTACACCTCCCATTGCTTTACTTTAGCATGCCTGCTGATGGCAGTCACCTTGAAGTAACCCCTTGGAGAAATGCTAGCCCTATAAGCTCCATGACACTTGCAATAACTGTATAATGCTGTAGTGTAGCATACTAGTTAGGTAGGAGTTCTAATTCCAGACATGGCAACTGTGAATGTGTGTGTGTGTGTGTGTGTGTGTGTGTGTGTGTGTGTGTGTGTGTGTGTGTGTGTGTGTGTGTGTGTGTGTGTGTGTGTGTAGAGATGAATGATTTTGAGGCCATTCACAGTTACTACACCTCCCATTGCCCTACATTAGCATGGCTGCTGATGTCAGTCACCTTGATATAACCCTTTGGATAAGTGCCATCCCCATAAGCTCCATGGCGCTTGGGATAATTGTGTAATGCTGTAGTGTAACATACTAGTTGGGTAGGAGCTCTAATCCCAGACATGGCAACTGTAAATCTATGTGCGTTTGTGTGTGGAAATGAATGATTTTGAGGCCATTCACAGTTACTAAACTTCCCATTGCCCTACTTTAGCATGCCTGTTGATGTCAGTCACCTTGAAATAACCCTTTGGACAAAAACCAGCTTCATAAGCTCAGTGGCGCTTGCAATAACTGTGTAATGCTATAGTGTCACATACTAGATAGGTAGGAGCTCTAATCCCAGTGATGGAAGCTATGAAACTGTGTGTGTTTGTGTGAGAGAGTGTGTGTGTGCCATTGATGATACTTGATTTTATGGACATTGACACTTACTACTCTCCCCTTACCCCTCCTTTAGCACTGCTGCTGATGTTAGTCACCTTCAAAGATACCTGTGGAGAGATCTTCAACATATAAGCTCTATGGTGCTTGTGATAACTGTGTAATACTATAATGTAGCATAGACGGTAGGAGTTCTAATCTCAGAGATGGCAACTGTGTGTGTTTGTGTGAAAGAGGCTGTGTGTCTTTGATGATACTTGATTTTATGGTTATTGACACTTACTACTCTCCCCTTACCCCTCCTTTAGCACTGCTGCTGATGTTAATCTCTGTCAAAGATGCCTTGGCACAACTATCCAACATGTAAGCTCCATGGTGTGTGCCATAAATGTGGAATAATGTAGTAATAGTCACTACATAGGTATAGGTTTGAATCTCATCTGTGGCAAGTGTTTGTGTGGGTACATGTCTGTACTTCAAAACTTTTGGCCCCAGTTACATCCAATACACATCTCAGAGGCTGACTTTAGCAGTCCTGCAGATGTCATCCACCTTAGAAGCACCTGTTGTTAACACCAAGCCATGTAAGGTCAGTGGTGTATGTGGTAAATGTGTAAAATAATGGTCCATAAAGATTGTTAGAGAGAGGTTTGACCCTCACCCCTGGCAAATGTAAATGTGTGCGTAGGGTAAAATTATTTTTGGAATACCTCACCCACTACATCACCCAATGCCAGCATTTACAAGGGCTGGTGATGTTCCTCACCTTAGAAGTACCTTGGGACAACATCCACCCCATAAGCTCCGTGGTGCATGCAATAAATGTGGTACACTATAGTAGCAATACAAAGCTAAATAGGGGTTTGCATTTCAGTACTGGAAAAAGTGTGTGTGTGTGTGTGTGTGTGTGTGTGTGTGTGTGTGTGTGTGTGTGTGTGTGTGTGTGTGATCAGTATCCTGTTTGGATGGTTGCTGTGATAGTGCAATAACAGGATCCATTGGGGCGGGTTTTGCTAAATTATTATGTTGAGGACCTAGTATATGTTACAATGTTCACCTTACAAGGACAACAGATGTCAAACACCAGAGAAGTTGGGGTAGACAATTGATAGCCCTACATGTGACATTATGGATTGTTGAACAATATAGGCAATCCTTCCATTACTCAGAGAACACTCTCCACCCATGTCTCATAAACAAACAAACTTGGCTAAGCAACAACCACTATATTTGTAGTTCCTTGCATATCGCCTCACAGATAGTAACTACATTGTGATTGCAGTGGACTACATGCCTATTGACCACAACAGTGCCACTGACATCAGAAAGTACTTAGATGTGTTACATCTCCTGACTGAGTGTGTGTTATCCAGCAAGTAAAAGGACTTGGCACCCTATTCCATCCCCACAGTATGCAAATAAATGTGTAGAGTGGCCCTTTTGCTATATTCCCCACTGGACACCTGCAGCAACTGTAGAGTCTGCAAATGTAACCCAAAAAGGAATACCATGCCTTATACACATGCCCTATATGGACAGATGCCACTAACTCCACTGAATACCTGTATCCTGCTGTCAATCTAGGTGCAAGCACGACCTCAGTTACATAGTCAGGTCACACCAAATGAGGTCAGGAATGCTGCATCACAAGATAACAATCTGTCCACACAACATGACCCAGAGACTTCAAGTACACTTCCACATGTCAAAGAACATGCATGTGGGACATGTGCACAACTAAGACACTGTCCATGTTATGGAATATAGATTAGATACTTGGGAAGCAGTGCACATCACTGGCCATCCACTATAGTAACGCATATGAGTGGATGGTGAATACAATACCCACCCCTGGAGATTACTCCAGGGACTACACCCCCTAAGACACACTGGGGACTATTGTCATGTGGCCTGATGCCAAGGTATTCCCTTTGCCCCTTTGCCTAGCCTTGTACAGCCTTCAGGCCCATTCACCTACTACACACCTGTGAAGCAATAAAACTATGCATCTCAGTACTAGCAAGTGTGTGTGCTTGTGTGTGTGTGTGTGTGTGTGTGTGTGTGTGTGTGTGTGTGTGTGTGTGTGTGTGTGTGTGTGTGTGTGTATGACTGTGTGGAGAAGAATGATTTTGAAGCCATTTATACTCATTACACCTCCCATTGCCCTACTTTAGCATGCCTGCTGATGTAAATCACCTTGAAATAACCCTTTGGCTATGTTTAAGCCTTATAAGCTCTGTGGCACTTGCAATAACTATATAATACTGTAGTATAGCAAACTAGTTAGGTACTAGTTCTAATCCTGATCCTGCCACTGTGATAATGTGTGTGTTTCTGTGAGAGAGCGAGTGTGTGTGTGTGTGTGTGTGTGTGTGTGTGTGTGTGTGTGTGTGTGTGTGTGTGTGTGTGTGTGTGTGTGTGTGTGTGTGTGTCTTTGTTGACACCTTATTTTGTGGACATTCACACTTGCTACACTTCCCTTACCCCTCCTTTAGCACTGCTGCTGATGTCACTTACCTTCAAATATACTTTTGGACAGCTCTCTAACATGTAAACTCCATGGCACGTGCAATAACTATGTAACACTGCAATAGCAATACATAGTGAGGTAGGGGTTTGAAACTTAATACTGGTAAGTGTGTGTGTCATCAGTATCTTGTGTGGGTGATTGTGTAATGACAGGATCCATTGCAGTGTGGGTTTTGCTACATCATTATATTGAGGACCTATATGTCCCAATGTCCACATTACAAAGCCAACAGTTTTCAAATATTGTACAGTTTGTTGTAGACAATCCTCAGCCATAAATGTGTACAGCCATGTGCAATTACTATGTGACAGTATGGATTAGTAAACAATATAGGCAACCGTTATAATACCCAGACACTACTCTCCACCCATGCATCATACACAAACACGCTTGGCACTTACTGCCTTCCTTTCTTACTTTCTCTCTGCCTCTGTGTGTGTGTGTCTCTCTCTCTTTGTTGTAGCCACTGTATAAGGGTAATGTTTTAGACATGCCCCTACTGTAGGCCATTTGTCCCACTATTATGTTTATCTCTGTCCACACATCTTGTACTAACTGGTTGTTAGGTATCCTGCAGAACTCTTACATACCCTTCATATATGTCACCATGGTGACCACTGTGATGCAGTGCAGTTAGCAACAATAAGTGAACATGTACAGCGTGCATTATGGGTAGGTGTGTTACAGGTGTGCATGGCAAATAGCATGGCCATAACATGTCTGGTGTATTGGCAAACCTGAACAAAACAACTCCATACTCACCAGCTACAGGCTGCTGTCCCAAATGTATACCAGAGGGACCTAAATAGTTGTGTGAGAGATGTAATGTCAGTAGCCACACCTGTGGCATTGGTACAGGGTGGGAGCAACATTTCAGCACATCAACAGTACACACCACAATAGCAGAAATTATGCATATATTTTCATTACTACACTGAAGCAACATACTACCTTATCTGACATATGCATGTTGATACCTTGCAGATGAAAATGGATAAGCAACAGTGGTCAACTAATGTGCCCTGGGGCCTTACTTGTATGCTCCTCATCCATTGTGTAGGTGGCACCCACCTCCACAATGCTGTCTTCAGCTTGCTGGCTTGGCTGTTGGGCAGGTGCGCCAAGGTTGGCGAGGAGCTCCTCACCATGCGTCAGTAGGGGCTGGATGGCATGACCTGCACCTGTGGCTATTTGGCCCCTCCTAATTGCAGAGACACACTGATGGGCATCACGGATCAGATCCGTGCAGCAATGCTGCACCTGCTCATAATTGCAATTGTGCAGGCCGACATTGTTTACCCTGTGGACGAGCTCATTCCACAGGTTGCTCCACTCCTGCAGATCCTGGGCCCTGCAGCTGAAGAGGATAGCATAATGGATTATGAGGAACTGGATTATAGCATAATTTTCCAGGGGTGTGCATGCAGGCAGGCATTCCCAGGACATTGTACCTGGAAGACATAAACAGGAAAAAATGACAGAGGACCTCATACAGTTGTCCATGTGCACATCAACAGTTGGTATTACTTGCAAATAATCCAGACTATACCATAACACTGTAAGCTATCATGACTTATACGTCTTGCATTACACTCCTGGCCCTGACCTTTCCAGTTCCCCCAATGTTGGACATGGTATAATCCGCTACACATCATTCATTTCTGTGTAGAGGGATGACAGTGGCCATCTTTCATGTGGATGGTGTGTGGATGGTGGCATGAATATGTTTGACTGTAATGTGTGATGGGACTGTGAGACATGCCTGTGTTAATGTAGAAGGCAAACTATGATGTTCTCATGCACCATAGAGACTTGCTGTTTTTGCCAGCAGTTGGAATTATGTCCATGCTCACCACTGATGTGGGCAGGAGTGTGGGTGATATGCATATCCCCCTGTACTACTGTTGTGGACAGGGTGCCACTGTTCCTGCCTATCCTGTCTGATGCAGGTTGCCTGTACCCATGGCATGTGTGTATGAGGTGTGCTTTACCCCCAGTACAGGTTGACTTGTGTTACTGGCTCTGAGACTGCGTACATATGTGTAGACATGGTTTCAACTGGCCTTGGTCATTTGCATATGTCTGATTTCTAGTCATAGTCAGCCATAGACAAGGTCACCTGTAAACCTACATGCTTGCTTAGATAGACGTACACTTTCTTCCAAGTTGTGGTCTGCGCCTATGTGTCCCTGAACAGAGACTATAGCAACCTATTATATGCTTTGTGTCTTGGTGGTGTCCACCAAGGGTGATTACTTTTTCGTTGGTGGAGAATGGTTGTACAGGTAAGGTACTGCTGATTCCATATAGCTACAGTGGCTATGAAGTGTGCACACCCCTGTTACAATGCATGGTACTTGTGCAATTAGAACATGACTCCACAAAAGCACATGTCAACACAATCCCCACCTGTGGTGTGTCCTATAGCCTGCTCAGTTCAATAGGGAACATTACAACCTGTCCTGTGGAAACATATAGGTTCATAGGTGTGTACTAGGCTAATGGCCCTGGAGCCTTTACAAGCCTAGCCCATGAGATTACTCTGGCATTGTGCCACCCAACCTTAGTTCCCAGTGCCTCTGTTGAGTAAAGCCACTGGAGTGATCCCTGTGGTGAAATTTCTATTTCCCATCCACTCATCAAGATTTCTCTTGAGGAGGGCCAGTGAGGTACTCTGGTTGACATGTATGGTAAATCAATTCCATAGCATGGACAGTCTCTGGGTTATGAACCTGTCCCTCCAGCATATGGGAAGTAATACTCAGTACAGTAAGCCAGTTGAATGTGTATGTGCACCCTATCACTGGTATGTTGTGTAAACACCTGCTGAAATGATTACAGCACCCAGTTGTCTTGGTTTGTACTCGAACATCAAATCACATCTTCACTTGGCAATGGTTGCTCACTTTCCATGAAACAGCTTTGTTTCTTTTTAAATTGACTTTTACAGGTTATGGGTCACATTTGAGGTAAGAAGAATTTTGACATGACTTCCTGTGGTCTCATTGGCCTACAGCACACAGACCTTTCATTCCAACAGGGGTGTGTACACTTTGCTATCCAGTGTATATGGTTGTTGGTATAGCTGTTAGTGGTAGGCATGGACAGTGGGTCATAACACAGTTGTACACTTCTCTAATTACTATGTGATAAGCATGCCTACTGTAGCAGCCATATCAGTGTCATGGCAATGCAACAATCAGTAGCAGTACACATTTTATTTTGTTGTATGCAGTGACAGTGTGGGTGTTTTCCCTTTACCTTTCTTGTATGGAAGACATCCTTCCTGTGTGTGGGCAGTGGTGTTACAGACAGCAGGTAGCTATACCTCTTACACCAGGGCTTGTTTCTCACAGGCCAACTGCATGTTTGTATAATCTAGGGACAGTGTATGATTATTGCTGTTATATGCATTGAATACCGCAAGTTTTACAGGGTTTGTGTGTAAATGCTAGTTTTGCTTGGAATGCAGTCTGTCTGCATAGCTTTCAACTGTGGGCCTATCCACATGATGGTCAGAGGATTGGCTTTTATGTTTTGTCTGTTCCCCACACAGGTCTTGTCCCTGACATATCAGTGGCATTCTCCCCATTGATTGCTATCAGTACACGGCAAAATCCACTTGTGTTTCTGACTTCATATTCCTGAGTAAGGGTGTGGTGCAAACAATCCTGTAACACCAGCAACTTTCACAGTGTATAACAGCAATATTTCAAATATGGTCCTGTGTTTCAGCCTCTGTCCTCCACCTATATACCAGGCTTTGTCCAAATGTCATGCAGTAGAAGGTTGACAGTTAGTGGTCTATCATTATTTAGAACTAACATTCCTGCTATCAATCCAGTGATGTTGTGGACTCCCATACAAGTTGTGGGGTAGGGTCCATATATATGAGGGCTACAGCTGGACAAAACATGTGTGACCCTGTACAGTCTGGAGGTCAGTGTATGGAGAAGACTGTTATATGCCCTTGTAAGACATTTTATGGGGGGTATTAAATGTTTTTAACCTAGGGTGTTACAACATGTGAGGGATATCAGTAATAAAAAACATTAAGGTATATGGCTGTACATTTTCATATGTTTCACCATGGGAACAGTGGTGGGTTACACCTTACTGGCTTGCACACAGTTCTGTTTATCAGTGCAATAGTGATGTTTTAAGATAAGCATTGTTATGTAATGGATACATTTACATTGTGACAACTGATACTCCCCCCCCCAAGGGGTTGAGTACAGAGTGTAATTGGTAGCTGTTGAACTACATCTGTAATTAAGTGTTAATTGATTCTCATCTTCAAGGCAAGTGTGTTTTTCACTGTTGTATTACTTGAAGGCTTTAGCCGAGATAGCAAAGTATGTTATGTTTTGCAGAGTACTGTATTACATGTTTTCTTTGAGAGTGGCATTAATCAGTTATTATGTATTTCAACCACATAAATGCTATAAGAAATGGCACAAACAACTGAAATAGTACACAAATAAACATTTATATGTATGCAAACTGAGTGTGGGGTTATGTCCTTTGCATTGTGTGTGGGTATATGTTTCATGCAATAATTCTCATTTGTAGGAAAGAATCAGACACTGTCCATTTGAAAAGGTGGCACCTGTAGGAATAAAGGTTGTTTGATATGCTGTACACCATCTATGTATACTCTCTCTCTCTCTCTCTCTATATATATATATATATATATATATATATAAGTATTTATATATGTATGTATATATCTATATCTATATCTATATATATATGTGTGTGTGTGTGTGTGTGTGTGTGTGTGCGTGCATATGTATCATTAGAATGTTTAGTGCTTCTACATTGTACATTTCCTATGGTAGACTGACTGTCCTGCATGATATGTTCACCATTCCACCATCTTACAACTGAGATGGCTTACTGGTAACTTGTGGCTATGTTGTGCAGGATTCTGGGTTGAAGACTTGAAGTGCTGGTTAACTTGTTGCAAGGCAGATCATTTCAGCTGTGGAGAAAGGGATAATGGCAATCATTACAAGAGATCCCTATTTTGGGCACCTTCACCCCCATTTACAGCGCTTTTGGTAAGATGCTTTGCAATGAGCAGTTCAGAGTGTGGATCCGATGTCCAAATGCAATACACATACACACACAGACACACAGACACACACACACACACATACACACACACACACACACACATATATATATATATATATATATATATATATATATATATATATATATATATATAGAGAGAGAGAGAGAGAGAGAGAGACGTATGTCTAAATATATATATATATATATATACATATTTATATATATGGTTCCACTTATAACCATCGAAATTTCAAAACATTGAAGTTCTGATCATCGAGACCAAAACATAGATGGCACATAAACACACACAGTATACAGGTTACCTTGGTGCCCTGCAAAAACACCAACATTCTCCCACCTACACTTACCTTTTTCTTCCCCTTCAAACCTTTGATGTTTTAAAACTCGATGTTCTGGTCTCGATGATCTGAACTTCGATGTTTTAAACATTCGATGGTTTGAAGGGGAACCATATAAATATGTATTATACATATATTTTATATATATATATATATATATATATATATATATATATATATATATATATATATATATATCTGTGTGTACATACACATACATATATAAATACATTTTCCCTACTGTTGAATGACAGTGCTGCATGATATGTTTGAGAAAACATCACACTTATCTACAGTTCAAATGGCTTAGTGGTAACTTGGTGTGCAGGGTCCTGGGTTCAAGTCTTGCAAGGATGGATTATTTTGTTGCTGGACAGAACAAGGGCTCCTGGATACAGAGTGATTAAGACATATTTAAGCAGTTGTAAGTGGGTTTGCACAGGTTTGCATGTGTTTGCGTGGCGGTAAGCAATGCTAACATCCATTTAAATATGCTTACAGACAGCCTGAAAAGTGCTTAATCTGTGTAGGCATTGCTTAGTACCTTGTAAACAGGCTTAAACCCATTTACTACTGCTTAAATGTACTTACTGCCATTTACCCCATGCTAATTTATTTAAAAGAAAAGAAAAGAAGTGATAGGAAAGTGGCGAAAAAGGGGCACAAAGAGGGAAAGACAACAGGGAAAGTAGCTAGGGATGTGCAGGATGGGTGTAGGGAAGGTCCATAGATGTCCATTTCTTCTACAGCAACAGCTGTGCATATATACTGAATTTGGAGGTATACTTGGACACTCAAACCCCAGAGAGAAAGGTGAGGACAACAATAATGTGTTGTAAAGCCAATTAGTCCAGATTACATGTGTCCAGTGGACATGTGTGTGAAATGGACAGTTATGTAAGGGACAACATTTTTTGGGAAAAGATTGCCCTTTTTTTTAAGGTGAGAGAGGGATGTTGGAAAAGGATAGTAGGTATATTTGGGGAGGTAGGTTGGGTAGGAGGACAGACACGACAGACAAGACAGCATACAAAGGTGGTGTATGACACATGTGGGGGGGTAAACACCTTGGACGGGGAGTGTTGTTTGGAAAACAGAAGCCCATGTTTCCCAAATGGAAACAGTGGGACTGAGGTCCCCAACCATGGGCAGTCACCACTGCACCTTCACAGCCCCAAAGGTTGCTGTGTTGGGGCTGAGCAAGAGGGGCAAGCTGACCTCTAAATGCACCACGCAGCCATCAAGATGTCATAGCACATCCCCAAACTCCATTCAGAGCTCACTACACAGCAATTCCCAGATCTGACTTCAGGTGACAGGATCCTGTCTGCCCTCTCCCAGGGGGGAAGAGAGCAATCCCTTGAGATGGTTCCACCCAGAGGTGGTGTAGGACCAGTGGATGAGGAGGTCCTGGGGTGGGTCCCAGACATGCTGAGGCCAGTGCCATGGCCAGATGAGGTGGGAGAGGTGGGTCTGCTGGGACCTGCCTTCTCAAATGTGCTATGGTGTCGCAGTTTTAGAACATATGTGGGTTAGTAATAGTTAACACAATCCAGGATAAGTTATAACAGCATGCATAAATATTCCCATTAACCCAAAAGACCAGATTTGGAACAGTTGCATAGCAAACAGAACACATGCATATATGGAACCACAGTGGCCATTACAACAGCATGCATGTTACATTGATAGCAACAAGCCACCAATGGTAGCATTTCAACACGGAACATTAAAAGAAACACATTTCAATATTTGTTGAACAATAGGACATATGTCCCAATAGTAGGTTTTGTGTAAACATACCCATTGATTTGTGTGTTTAGATTATTGTTGCAGATATGGTGGGAGGGAGAGAGAGATGTCAATTAACTTATATATCCTTGCAGTACTCACAACTTTAATGATCATTGCTCTAATCATTACTTTACAGGTATTATTACAATACCCTATGGCCTTGGTTTGGGCAGTGGTATGTTTGTTTACAGTGTATACTTCAACTGTCTTATAGCTAAATTCTGCATCTCTTACCTGGCAGACCTGTGGAGGGAATGTTTGTTAACACTACCTGACTGTTTCTATACATATTCCCAGATTCTTAGTTAATATTATGCACATATGTCTCAATCTCTAAATGCACACACTCTGGACAAAGCTTGAAAACATGAAGATACAAATAAGGACATATTTTGAATATTGCTCTCGTAAACTTGGAGAGTTGCTAGGGTAAGAGGATTTGTTTTAATATACACATTCAGAAGGTTTTGAGGTCTGAATATTAAGTGTGTGTCATTGTTTAGTAACTACAATTCTGAGATCATCCCACGGATTTGCCAGCGGGACAGAGGAACAGTATAAAACATGAGGCAATTATCTGGACATTCTGCAAACATCTGCACAGTTGAGAGGTATGATTATGCATACAGCTTACTACCACTTCCAGGATTCAAACCATGGTTGTGTCTGCTAAAAATACAACAATTTAAATTTCATCAGAGTGTGTCATTTGGATATTGCTGTCTATTCCTTCAGTGTTTTCTTTCTAAGTCTCTCTTGGTTGTACAATCTGACCTTGTAATTACAACAGTCTTATACAGACATTCCTAGACATATTTTTATGTAGCACAGTGTGAGAAACAGTGATTGACGCAACAGTACTATTCTGATATCAGATGTTGGTGAATGCTCCATATCAGGCCATACAATACCACAGTAAACACTACTAGTCCAGAATTTAAATATTTATTGCCAGGCAGTTACAGTTTTCTTATCTGACAGACCTGTGGGGGGAATGTTTGTTAACACTACCTGACTGTTTCTACACATATTCCCAGATTCCTAGTTAATATTACGCACATACCTCTCAATTTCTTAATGTACACACTCTGGACAAAGCTTGATAAAATGGGGGTACAAATAGGGACATATTTTGAATATTGCTCTGATAAACTTGGAGAGTTGCTAGAGTAACATAATTTGCTTCAGTATGCATTTTCTGAAGGATTTGAGGTCTGAAAATCAAATGTATGCCATTATTTATTACAAGTCTGAGATCATCCCACTGATTTGCTAGGGGGACAGACGAACAGGCAGAAATTATGAGCCAATTATGTGGACATTCTGCAAAAATCTGTACAGTTGACAGGTATGATTATGCATACAGCTTACTACCTCTCCCAGGATTCAAACCATGGCTGTGTCTTTTAAAAATACAACAATTTAAGTTTCATCAGAGTGTGCTATTTGGATATTGCTGTCTATTCCTTGAGTGTTTTCTGTCTAAGTCTCTCCTGGCTCTACTATCTGACCTTGTACTTACAACAGTCTTATACAGACATTCCTAGACATTTTGTTTATGTAGCATAGCGTGGGTAACAGTGGTTAGCACAACATTACTATTCAGAGAATGCAACACTAAGTGCCATACAATACTAGAGTAAACACAACCAGTCCAGGATTTAGAACTTTATTGCCAGGCAGTTGCAGTTTTATTTAAATATGACCTATATGAGACTATTACTGTCATATTGTCTGGTTTATTCAGTACAACCCATACACAGTTTTTATACTGCCAGGTGACTTTCTTCTACTTTATATTTATTTGGTATGATGACTACAAGGAGGATTATTACTCACCAGCCTTGCGACACAGCTTTTGCAACCTACTAGCATGGGCTTCCTCATTCACAGCCCATTCAGCTGCAGCTGTAAGGGAAATAGATAAATATTTAGCATACCTATCTATCCCATACACAGGTTGGACATTAGTAAACAGTTATTGGTATGACTACTTACACACTGCTGGCATATCACCTCTCTGCCTTGCCTCTTGGCTCCACTCATCAAAGACCTCCTTTTTCCTCCGCTTCAAGTCTATATAGTGGTGCTGGACCTGCTCACCAGTCCGAAGGATACCAGTGGCACTGGTAAGATCACAGGCAAGATTGTTCCAGGCTTCCAGTTTATATTGGGAGCACTGGTTCTAGCCCTGCAACAATCTCTCATCATGGTTTTATACCAGGAGTCCTACCATGACCTTGGACTCCTGTATGCCCCAGGGCTGCACCCAGAAGTGCATACCCTGCCAGTTCCTGCCATACTGCCTACAGTGGGAAGCTACGACCAGTTATGAGCTGTATTCCCACCTGTGGGGTTTAAATATGGCTGATTTCCTGCCCTTTGCTGTGACTGGGTGGTTTTGAATATGCTGAGCTAAGCTAAGCTATGGGCTTACCTAAGGTTACCTGTGTTTAAAGGGGCAGGCTCAGCATTGCTTACCAATAGGTAAATCCACTTAGCTGGGCTATTCATTGCTTAGTATTCATATGCACACAATGCTTACACCCAGTCAGCAAAGCTGTGCAATGCGTAGCACTGCTTATTTTTTATTTTATAAATTATCCTCTGTATTGGATTGATTCATCATTCATTACATATTATAAATTTGTTTACTGTCCCTGACACCCTCCAATGTGCTTTTATTACATTTATTCATGTGTGACTACACTTGTGTTTATATGGGAGTTTCTCATCTTTATTAAACTGATACCTCACATCTGGACCTGCCGCAGTATTCTGGTTAACAAATATATCTTATTTAGTAGCTAATTATAAAAAAAACAAAATGTTTATGTACTGGTATCACATGTAAAATGCAAATTAGTTATAGTGGGGATCAAACCAGGAATGGCTGTTTGCAAAGTTACTCGCTAACTACTAAACTATTACAGCACTGCTTCTGTTGGATGTCTCTTGCTATTTAACTTCTTGTGCTATTTAAGCTGGACTAAGCATAGCAAACAAGGGGCACACCCATGCAGCTATGCTTAAGCTTTATTGCATGTTTAAAAAAATATATATTTGTTGTGCTTTTTTTATTTGTACCCTTCAGAATATCCATGCTAATGCTGAACCTGTTATTCTATCAACTTTCTGCTTTGTGGGACGATTGTCTCTTTTGGCTTTGTCCACATTCCTTACTCTGATGGGTTGTTAATATTATTGAGAACAAAGTTAAACACAAAAGGCACACTGGGTACATTGTTAAATTGCTATGTGCAACACTGAGTCTGTTGGGACCCCTTGTTTAGACCACGATAGGTACTCTAGGGCCTTGACTATACTTTATACACTTGATTTCTATGACATCAGGAAAATAATTAAGAAATTTTGGGAAATTTTTGTTATGGATGAGGAGAGTGTTGTGGTCCTTGGTGATAAACCAGTTGCGGTTTATAAAAAAGACACCTGCTTTAAGGGCCTTTTGGAAATGAACTTGAGGTTTTTAAAAAATGGGGGTTGCTTTAAATGTGGTAGGTGTGCTCACTGCCCTTCTATTCTGGACAGAGTGGAGATCTTTGTTAAGAACTACGGGTTTATTTACCCAAAGAAAAGGTATTACTGCTTTTCAAATGGGGTAGGGTATGTTGCTTTGTGTGACTCATGTGATGGATTTTATGTGGGTAAAACTAAGGGGGCTCTCAAGCAACAGGTTTATGAACATGGCTATGAAATTAGACAGAAAATCAACAAAAATGCGTTGTACAACTATATAGAGATGTTCCCTTTGCACAAGTTTTAGTTTTGTGCCATTGATCATGCTGACCAAGGTTCAACAAGTGGTGGACCGTTGGAAGAGTTTTTGATACTTCTTGAACTGAAGTGTCAAATTAAACTTAATGCCAGTAAAAAACCTGGGCTTAATGACAGGGTCAGTATAATGGCTCTACTGAAACTGAAGTCTTTGTATTTTTTTATGAGTGATTGCCAACTAACAATGAGTGGTTTTGCAATGTGGTTCCTTTAAAATGTGCTTTACCTTGTCATGTCATTCATTGTTAATTTCCTGGAGAAATGATGTAACTAATTTGTGGGGTGGGTTATTTAAGCAGTGTTTTGCACTTTGTATCTGTATTCTGATGAAGTCAGTGAAGTCTGACGAAAGTGCTTAATTGAATAAAGACGAGTTTTCCTTTTATCCAGATCTGTGGTATTGTTGGCTGCCTACTTCGTTATCTGTTTTTCTACAGTTTGTCTTGGTCTTTTGGTGTTTTTTATTTTCACATCTTAATTAAACTGATACCTCACATCTGGACCTGCTTCTGTACTCTGGTTAACAAATATATGTTATTTAGTAGCTAATTATAAAAAACAAAATGTTTATGTACTGGTTTCACATGTAAAATACAAATTGGTTATAGTGCGGATCAAACCAGGAATGGCTGTTTGCAAAGTGTACACGTTAACTACTACACTATTGCAACACTGCTACTGTCAGATGTCTTTTGCTATTTAACGTCTTGTGCTGTTTAAGCTGGACTGAGCATAGCTAAGCAAGGGGCACACCCAAGCAGCTATGCTTAATCTTTATTGCATGTTTAAAAAAAAATATTTGTTGTGTTTTTTTATTTGTACCCTTCAGAATATCCATGCTAATGCTGAACCAGCTATTCTATCAACTTTCTGTTTTGTGGAACAATTGTCCCTTTTGGCTTTGTCCACATTGCTTACTCTGATGGGTTGGGAAGTGTGCGCTATGTGCTCATGCTAAATGTATTATTCTAACAGCTTTTGTCTTGGTAAGGACAATTGTCCCTTATGGCTTTGACCAGATTTGTTATCCTGGCGGGAAGGGGGCGTTACAAGTTTTCTCACTCATTTTAAATTTCCGAAAGGCAATTCAGTATGCAGGGGCATGTATATTGTGAGAGCTCTGCTCTCAGACACACCCCCTGTGCTCATACAGGGAACTATGTCCATTTTACAGCATGGCAGCACGCCTTCATACATATGCATGGTATGCTGCCATACTGAACAGGAATGGTCCTTGCCATGCAGGAATAACTTATTCCTGCACTGCTGCTTGCTGAATCTGGGGGACACTGTTAATGCCTAAACTGAGTCCAGACACAGTAACCATCAGTTAGATACTCCTGCTGTACACTCATGCCACAAGTGTATAGATGGGGTTTCTCCAAATAGAGATGCCATCTTCTTCTTCCTATTCTTTTAGATAGTACCAGTAGGGATCACCACAGCAGTTACTTGTTCTGCTTCCATTTCTGAACATCCTTTGCATCTTGCTCTGTCACACCAACCACCTACATGTCCTCTGTCATACCATCCATACATCTTATCTTAGGCATTCCTATTTTTCTCTTACCTGATAGTTCCATCCTTAGCATCCTTCCCCCAATATACCCAGCATAACTGCTCAGCACATGTCCAAACCAACACAATCCCACCACTCTGTCATCTCCAAACCATGCAACCAAGCTGACACTGTAATATATGGTTAATACTCTTGCCCATCCTCAGTCCACGCAATGCAAACTGTGACATTTGGTAATCTGCCAACACCTGTTATGACTCCTGCCTTTTTGTCTGTGGTACTATCTGTCACCAATATGACATAGCTAGTCTCACTACCATCTTGTAGACCCTCCAAGTCAGAGTTATTGGCACCTGTCTGTCAAAGATCATTCTTGGCAGTCTTCTCCACATACCCCACCATGCATGCTCTCTCCTACACCTGTATTCCAGACTCACCATTACTCTGATTTGTTAATCCAGAGTATTTAACATCATATGCCTTCACCAACTGTACTTCCTGCATTCTAACCATTCCTCTATCCTCCCTCTCATTCACACACATATATACTGTCTTAGTCCTGCTGACCTTCATTCCTGTCCTCTGTAAAGCATATCGCCACCTCCCCAAGGTCTCTACATCTGTATCCTAATATAAATACAGACCATAATATAATTTACAAAAAGCAAAGTCCACATGGAATCCTATGTGATCTAATGTGTCAACCTGTCCACCACCATTGCAAATAGATGGCATGTTGTTTGTACATACAATAACAGTAATGTCACTGTTGCCTGTCTTAATAGAATGAGATGACATCTAGCTGTCTGTCAGGACAGTGTGTGACCATGGCCTGTTGTAACATAAACATATCAAATAATCTAATATAGCTGATGATATCAGTAGTGTCTGTTGAACACAAAAGGACAGCATCCCTTAGACTGTTGTAAAATGCTCTGTGTGACATCCAGCAACAGCTCACACATACAAACACAGTTGACTGAAGTGAGAATAGAAGCCCTACCTATTTAAGTCTATGAACTACAGATTAAAGTACTTGACACGTGCTATAGCACAAGTTTAACAGGACTGCAGGTGATCTTATGGTAGAGAACATCAGCAGGCCATTTTGGAGGCAAGAAGTTGGAGGCTTGCTATGGATGGGTGTTTGTACAAGCAAATAAATAGTGCAAAAGCATGCCATTTGAGAACTCAGTGTGGGATACACACTTCCACGTCTACATACACGCACAATTAACTGCAGGGAGGATAGAACCCCTACTTATCTAGGTTTATATACTGCAGTTGAGAGCACTTTACACAAGCGCCACAGTACAAGACTGATCTTAATAGGACTGCAAGTGATCATATGGTAGATGGCATAACCAAGACTGTTCAACATCAGCTTGGGAGGCCTGCATAGTCACATTGTCTCATAGTTTCATCTCTGGCTGGTAGCCAAGCAGATGAATACTGTTCAGTAGCCTAGTTGTGTAACAGCAATACCCTCATTGATCCTATTTGCTTTTGGATGAGCAAGCATGTGAGCACCATCAATTGGCCCTGTCTGTGAGGGAGAATACAAAATCATATCTTACAACTTATACAGGGGGTGACGTGTGGAAAACTGAAGGTGACACAGGGTAGTTGTGCCTGTTGTTGAGGTTATTGTGCCAGTTGTTGACAATGCTGGTGGGGAAACAAAGGGATAGCTAATCAATATATACTTATACTGTGACCTCAATTTGCAATGTTTCCACATGTAGTCTTAGGTGAGACATGGCGTCTGAAAATTATAGGGTACCATAGCTCTCAACTGTCCAGATTTTCACATAATGTCCAGATGTTTGATTCATATTTATAGTCTGTTTCACACAGTATTGTGGTTTTTGGGAAAATCAATGGCAAATCATTGAGTAATGAGGTCAGTAAATAATGGCTGACATCTGAATTTCATATGTCATATCCTTCAGAAAATTCATAGAAATGCAACACCTGTTAATCTATCACCTTTCTAAATTTTGAAGTGCAATATTTAAAATGTGTCCCTATTTTGGGGCCTTTCTCCTCCCATTCTTTGTTGCTTTGCCCTGATTTTCTACTCTAAGACTTTGAAAGCTATGTAGGGTACTATGGACACACACACACACACACACACACACACACACACACACACACACACACACACACACACACACACACACACATCTGTGTATATACCTATATATGTTTTACTATCAAAACCTCAGAAGTAAAAACGCATTTTGTACACAAACACTGAAAAATTTCCACATTTCTGAATACTAATTAAGTAAACATGTCAAAAACACATCAATTTGAAAAGAACGAACAAATGGCGTCAACGTTTCCGAACGTTTACCTGCTGACACTTACTTGCCTGCTTTCAAGCAGTATAAATGTATGAAGTTCAGTAGTGCACATCACTTTAATTCACAGTTTTGCAGGGGCCAAGACACCCTGCACTTCCTACAAATTATATATTCCAACTGCAAGATCACACTAGAGTGAGGAAAAGGGTAAAGTTCCCAGTCTGCACTATACTGCAATCTCTATTCATAAAGTTGTCCTCATATTAATGAAGGCACAGCAGCATTCACTAAAAGATGTGTAGAATTGCAGTTTAGCAATACGGGAATCAGCCAACACACATTCATCTTTCTCATGTTCACCTAACTGCACTTCTACATTTTGATAGTAAACATATATATATATATATATATATATATATATATATATATATATATATATATATATATATATATATATATATATATACACATATACACACACACATATAAAATATTTATTTTATTTATTTATTTATTTTATTTTACATTTGTTGACAGGGCTAGTCTAGCTGGATACATGTCCATTTTCAGTAGAGGCCCGGGAGAAAAGCTCCAAGAAATCATACATAGTTAAAACAGAATATATTACAGATATTATATATATATATATATATATAACACATATACACACATTATAATAAAAAAATAGATATATAATATATGTTTAGACTATATATATATATATATATATATATATATATATATATATATATATATATATATATACATATATATATATATATGAATATAGGTGGCCATGGTAGTGCAGTGTTTAATGTTGTCGCCTCACAGTAAAAGGTGTTCTGGTTTGATTTGTCTGTGTGGAGTCTGCATGCCCTCCCTGTGGTCGTTTGGATTTCCTCCAGAATTTCTGGTTTCCTTCTGCATTCCAAAAATATGCAGTATTTGGATTGGACACTATAAATTGGCTGTAGGTGTGAGTGAGTGGTATGGATGAACTACCATGGCAGGGCTAGCCACATGGTGGTGTGAACCTTGGCTTGAGATGATTGTCACTGTTGAAGTGACACCCTGACCCCATGTGCAAAATGGGAAAAAGGGGATGAGGATGGATGGATGGATGGATGGGTATCTATATCTATATTTATCTACCTATCTATCTAGCTATCTATCTATCTAAAGAGAGACAGACAGACAGAAAGTTCTATAGTGTGAGAAGCACTGGATTTGAGCTATGGTTCACTAAGTATATACATATGCTTGCCTTTTTTATACTGTTTGCATGTTGGTAAGCTGTGTGCAAACACAAGGCACATTGGTCATGTCTCAGTTTTACTATTATGTAATATTTAACTGCTGCGACACCCCACTCCTATCCCTAAGCCAGGCTGGGATTTCACGATTACTAATGGCATTGATTGACTGTATCTGGTGTCTGTGGTTGGCGAACAGACATAAATCCTATTTCCTCTTTCACTTTTTCTGGACTGCTGCTCTCTGAGAAAACTGGCTAAGCCTTATCAAAAAGGTTTTACAGCTTGATCAAACAGGATGGCTGCCATAGTCCGTTTGGCTACAGAAGCAGCATGCCAGAACAGGGGTAATTCATCACACAACCTCCTGCATAACAGTGTACACTGCTGTACATGAGTCACCTAGCACATACAATGTATAATCAAATTTACAACATTTTCCTGGAAATGTGGGGGATAATAATTGTGACAAACATTCATTTACCATGTGTTTGGGGGGAGCACCGATGAGTTACTATTATGGCAGTTGCAAGTGGATACCCCTGTGTTGGGGGATGGGGGAACAAACCACACCTTCTGTTAGGATATAGACAAGTCTGAAGTCAAACTGCAATGTGTAACCTCACTTTCTAAGTTCTGCCTTGAATGATGTACCAGTAATCTGCTGCAGTAGGACTGTATGAAGGTTTCATACATGAGGCTTATTTATTACAAATGGACACATACTAGTAAAATAGTGTCAGTAGTCATGTAACTTATTTTTCTGTACAAATCCACTACTGTTTACTTGCATATGGTACCAAGTTCATAGATACAAAGAATATGTCATAATACTCCACAAGACTACAGTGTAGGTTAAGGACCTACATTGTAAATTCAGTGGTTGACCCAACTGTAGTTCAGGGCTGACTTTGTCTGATGCAAACAGAACACAGCTAATACATGGATAGATACAGGCTGTGTGAGTTGTTGGGCATCATTTTAATGTATGTATGTGAGTAGGAGAAAGGTATTTGTCCCTAGGTCCCTAAGTGGTCAGTGAATGTGGTATGCATTATCTCTTAGCCAAAACAAGGGCATACAGAGCACACCCATGTCTGCCTACAGAGACAGCAGCTGGGGGTTCCTCCTCCAAATCCTCCTGTGACTGTGACTGTGAAGACCTAGGCATTGGTGGGGGGATGTGAGTGTCCCTTCCCCTTGCTGATAGTGTTGCAGCTGTTTCTGCAGGATCAGATTATGGAACATAGTACATACTGTAAATATTTGTGTACATGTATGTGGAGTATACTGCAGAGCTTCATCAGATATGTCCAGTGGTGGCTGGTGACTTCAAATTAAAGGGGGCTGCAGGAGACAGCTGAACGGATGGGGCCAATGGGAAGAGGTGTGGCCAACTAGAAAGGGGTGGAGCTATGCACATAAACACAACAACTGGAACTTTAATTAAATACCCTGCCCTGGGTGCCAAACCATCATTATCAGAGTCCAATCAAGACAAAATGAAGTGTAGAAGAAAAAAATATGTCAATGCATTGGCTACATGACAGCTTACTTAATATCTAGATGGAAACAAAAAGGTTGTGAGGCATGAAAAAATAAATTACTTTTTAAATGCATTACTGGAATACTGTTCAAAATCAAGTATAAAAAAACAAGCTTCTCCTTGCACTGCAGTTCTAATTATAACTTATATTCAGCTTTATAAAAGTACCAGGTAACATGCTGAAAGTAGCAGTCTCTGTGATACCTCCGGTTGTAAAAATGTTTCTTATCCAAAAAAGACCTGCTGCTTGACAACAACTATTGACTTGTTTCATGGGGAAAACATGCTCAAAGTAAAAAATGAACAGCAAACAAGAAACAAGCTCAAGATAAGTTGCTTAAAGGATTACTGCACAGGTTATGAACCACACATGATAGATTGTCATTTTGTTTAGTTTACGGGTAAAGCCTGCAAAGATGACTGCAAGTCTCCAACAAATGTAATGAGCTTCTGAAAATACTGTAATCCTGTCCTTTATTACAAATACTGTCATATGCATTTCAATACCTAAAGCTTGTACATTATCTAGTTATGTAAATATTCTTTGCATGGCAACAACAAAAAGGCTTTCAGTGTTGGTAATTATTTAACAGTATGCTTATTAAAGGTTACTTGCATCTTACAATCTCAGACAAGCTTACCCAATGGTCATTAATGCATTGCTACTTAAGCACAAAGCAACTGGGTACTGTGACAGCAGGTATTTTCCGAATAAGTAGCATAAATCAGCAGTATAAAAATATGACAGAAAACCAGAACATTCTGTAAAATCAAGGACAGATGAAAACCACTGTTGTACTTGTGTCTACCTTGGATGGGGGAATACTGTGCTCATTTACACTGCATAACTGCTCCTTGCCTTGCTTGGACACATCCAGAGTCCTACATGGGGGAGTGGGGTGCAACAAGTATGCCCCGATATGAAATGTCTCTGGCTGATGATGATGGCTCTGACACTCATACCTTTCAACCTCAGAGCAAGAAGTTTGGAGAAAGCCATACATAGAAGTGGGACACAGGCCCAAAAATAAGGACAATTTTTAAATATTGCTCTTATAAACTTAGAAAGATAATAGAATATTAGTAGGTCTTGCATTAATATGAAATTTCTGAAGGGTATGAAATCTGAAACTCAAATGTCTGCCATTACTTTCTAACTTGAATTTTTAATGATTTGCCATTAATTTGGCAGAAAACCACAATCTTATGAAAAACAGACCAAAAATGGGATGTAAAAATATAAAATTGCCACACAATACAGCTGGGGACCTGTCAAGAAGGGGCATCCGTTTAATATTAGTACTGTTAACTTGAGCAGCTGACAAAATATGAGCATCTACATGCATTTCTGAAATAAATGTAATCTACAACTCTGATCATTACAGCTATTTATAATTGTAAACCCTCCACGTTTTCTTCCAAAATTGCCATTGTGCGGAGGGGTTATTAAGGGGAGAGCAATATTTTGAGCCAAAATTAGGGACAGTTGAGAGGTTTGGATATTCCTAATTCTAGTAAGAGATTTATTTGCATGTACCTCTCAACCTCATAATGCAGGAAATCTGGACAAGGCCAAATAATATATTGGGGGAACATACAAACAATACTAAAAATCGCTCTTGTATAAACTTAAGACAGTTGATAGAGTAACAGGTCTTGCTTTAGCATATATTTTTCTGAAGGTTATAACATCTGAAATTCAATGTCTGTCATTATTTAGTGACTTCATTCCTAAATGATTTGCCAGAAAACCACAAATTTTATGAGGGACAGACCAAAAATAAGAAGCAAAAATCTATTCATTCTACAAAAATCTGGACAGTTGAGAGGTATAGTTCAGCTGGGGCTGTCTGAGTTTGCTACCCTCACAAAATCTTGGTTGAATGGAGACTCCCCTCTACAGCCATTCCAATGTCCCATTCCTTGGTTATTTTGTACCATTTACCATAAACACTGTAATATGCATACTGCTTTACTTCTGCGATGATTTGGATTTCATTTGAAAGTTTTATTTTGCATTTTGCAGAACAAACCCTAATAGATATCTGCTAAACAAAGAAATGCAGTGTCACAATGAAAATAGACTTAGCATTACAATGTCTCTGCCCTTGAAACTCACATTCATTGAAAGAGCATTGAAACATACATTCAAAGAAAGTACATTTTGCCAGTGGCAGATAAAGATTAACTTAGGACTGTTTTCAAATCATAGGCCCCTTGAACATGAAACATACACATGTTCTTTGATACACCTTCCTGATTGTATTAAATTATATTCCTTGTACAGTACAGTACAGTTGTTAGAGGGCATTTTAAATTTATTGTTTTGAACATTTTTTCAGTAAACAATGAAACAAAATGCATGCACCAATAATGACAAAACTGCCCAATTCAGAACATTTCCATCATAAAAATCTACTCAAATTTACATTTCCATCATAAACATCTACTCAAACTTCTACAGTCCACCAGTATCAGTAAATATGGACAATCTTTGAAGAAGTAGAAGTCATCTAAATTCCACATTAAAGAAATCTGTAACTGATGAAAAGGTTGCTGCTAGCAAACAACTTTATATGTCATTGTTTCATCTACAAATAAAGTGGTTGTTGCCCTTGAGGAATAAATTGCCCATGTTGCATTAAAAAAAATGATAAGCTAGTAATATTGCAGAAGGGAATGGATGGTAAACTGATAACAGGTTCATATTTACTAGGTATCTTTGCCAAAAAAGACTGCAGTATCCACCCCATTTACAACATAGTACAGTATCAGCAATGCATCTACCCACTGTGGGAGTAGAACCCAAAGCCTTCTGCATCAAAAGCAAATACACTACCTGTTATGCTATTAACAATGAAAGTAGACTCACCATAAGCAGTACTAAACTTTTGTTCCCCTATATCTCTCAGCTCTTTGTAAAATCTACTCGACACTTCGCTGCATCTCTGAACTTTGCAGCACAAGAAATCTGGAAAAAGCCAAATTTATTGGGGGGGGGGGGCAAAACCAGGGACACATTTTAGATATTGCTTGCATAATGTTGGAAAGCTGCTACAATAAAATTCTGTGTTACCACCATACATTTCACTGCCAAGTCTTGAACCCAGGGGAACCCTGTGCAAAACAGTCAGGGCAACATACCACTATGCCAAATCAGCTGTTTTGCGAAACTTAAATAACTACCTTTTAGTGAATTCAGTTCTCACCATAGCTGTCAACCTCTTAGCACAAAACACCTGAACAAAGCCAGTAATGGGGGAATACAGCCCTCAAACATATTCAGTGAATCCAGTTCTCACCATGGCTTTTAACCTTAGCACAAAAAACCTGGACGAAGCCAATAATGGGGGAATACAGTCCCACAAATAAGGACAAATTTCAAATATCCATGTTATAAACTTAGAAAATTGATAGAATAGAAGGTCATGTACTTTCTGAAGAATATGAAGTCTGAAATTCAAATGCCTGTTATTTTTATTTAACATTTGCTAACCAGGAAAGTTTGACTTGGAACAAAAGCCAACTTCCAACAGAGAGAAACACTCCAGACATATGTCTTTGTAAGATGGGAAGACATGCAGACTCCACACAGAAAACACCCCAGCCAAGGATCAAACCAGAGAACCTGTATCTGTCAGTCAACAATGCTACCAGTGCACCACTGCACTACTGACTTTACCAGCAATAACAAACATGCAGAAACCACAGATTTTATGAGGAACAGAACAAATATGATGCAAAATCTGTAAATTTTTTACAGATGGTGGTAGGGAATTCAGGCCCTTACTACCTGCACTCAAGCCTGAGTATTCTCTACCCACTACCATGAGTTCTCTCTAGCCACCAGTATGTAGCAACTGGGGCATTTTACACAAAACACACACACACACACACACACACACACACACACACACACACACACACACACACACACACACACACACACACACACTCCATTTGTCCGTAGCACCCTACCTCCATAGCAGCAACTCCATTTGTCCTCCAGAGATCACATCAAACTTCATTTGTCCATAGCAGCAACTCTGTTCATCCTCCAAGATCGAAACAGCAACTCTGTTAGTCCTCCATAGTTCTTGTAGCAGCCCGCGCAAACTGTTTCCCCGCAAGATGTCATGAGAGTAGGCTGGAGCCTGCAGGCGATGCAGTCTGGTGACCTTTCAGTCTGTGCGGTCATTACCGCACATACTTCTGGGTTGGCAGGGTGGAGATCCCTGTCTTCCCTATCTGGACTGCCTAACACAGCAGTCTGGAGTTCTGAGTACCGGGAACTCCAAGCACGCATATGTGGAGTTCTAGGACTCGTGATTTTTTGTTTCTGTTTTCTTTCTACAGGTGGGGGGGGGCTGCAGTCCTGCAGTCCTATAGCACAAGCAGCCCCTGGATATATCTAGGCACCAGAACCATGACTTGACTTCAGAAGCCCAATACTCTGTGATGTTCCTAGTTTGTGCATGTGCCTCATTAAGGCAATCTTCCATGGGTGTATGTGCATTTCTGATGGGCGTCATCATCTACAGTTCCAGAGCATGGTGAGAATCCCCCAGTAAATGGGACTATGGGATGTCCTTCCAGCAAACATCTGTGATTTGTGCCAGATATGGGAGTTGTGATAAATGAAAGAGTTGCAAGCACACACATTCAAGATAATCCTCTGGACATCACATACGACTTGGCAGTTTATGAGGTGTTATCCCTTGCAGTTAATGTACATTCTACCCTGCTCAAAAGGTGGTGCCTTGATGTGTACATAAGTGCAATCTATGGCACCCAGTACATCAGGGTAATGTGCTACATGGTAGAACTGTTGCATATTGCTGGCCTCCTCCTCAGGGGTTAAGGAAACATTATTTGTGCTCACAGGCATGTAGGAGCATAGCATCTAGGAACTGGTGGAGTACCCTGGATGCTGATGCCTGTGACACCCCCATGTCCACAGTTAGTCTTTGAAATGTACCTGTAGCTAATATCCTAAGAGCTACACCTACCTTAGTTTCCATTGGGATAGGTTTCTCTTGGCTGGATCTGTCTCTGAGTAGAGGGTGGCAGAGCTTACAGAGTTCTTGTAATATGTCCCTCTCCACCCTGTAGTGCGCTACAATTTCCAGCTCATGTAGAACCTGGAAGGTTACCCTGGGCCTGAAGACTCTTCTCCTTCTCGGTCTAAGCCTATTGTTAGCTGCACCAGTAGCATTGACTTCAGCCTCTACTACATGCAGATGTAGAATAGCTACAGCAGCCCTAGCATTATCTCAGATAAAATTTCCAAGTATCTACTCCAATGGTCTTGAAGTATCAAGGGAAAATCAGAATGTAGACTGTATGCATACTTTGTACATTTCTTGAGTAGGTCCACCATGTGGGATTGGCTAATTAAGATGGAATTCACATGCTTAGGCTATAAGTAATATGATTTAAAAGTCGTGTTTCACTGTGCAGTAGTGCATTGTGCACAGCGGAGTGCAGCTGAGTGCAGCTGTAAATGATTAAGGTAAACCATGAAAAAATGTTTTATTTTCATCTTCATTGTCATAAAACATACAGAAAACTTTAATTGCTGCTAATTACACTCCATTTCTATAACCTACAATGTCAGAACAATATGAAAAAAAGTTGCCATACCCTGTAGTTGAACCCAGGACCATCTGCACTCTAGTCCAATTCCTTACACCCATTGCCCCATGAGTAGTCTAGCAAAGTTTTATAATGGAAGAAATTAGTAGAGTGTAGCCCCTCTTACCGGGTTTGCGCAATGCCCAACAGCATTCAGCAATATTCATTAAATGCATTTGGCTTCTATTTTTGGATGTCTAGCTTATGTCTGATACATGGATGGTCTCCTCACACAAACAAGGAATGCTTCACCATACCCATTTGCGTGAAGTGGCGCATTGAATAAACACATGAAAAATACCCCAAAAAACAATAAAGTTACCTGACATATCCCCCTTGATGTCATCGACATCCATCAGAAACATAAACACCATGTAGGAGCTTACATAAAGTGAACAGCCCTACACAGTTTCTGCTTTTTGTGACTCAACAAATCTACTGCATTTTGTATAATAACAATGCTAGCAGCCTGGAATCTACATAGTTAGTAGATTACCCATGTATGCTGGGTAACAGCACAGGAGCATGAATTTAAAGACACAAGGTAGGGTATTCCTGTACTTGTTGTGACACTACCTTATACTCCTCTTTTCAATGATGTTTCTGTTATTCATATTTAAAAATTTTTGTGGCAAGTGGTGCACTGTGCAGAAATGTGGAAAAAATATTTTAAATGTATACAAATCTGACACACTCATCTGATGCTTTTGAACATCTACAGTGCATAAATTGCCCATTATATGTGTGTTCTTACATTTTCATGGGCATTCTGTCCATATTTCTGGACTTTTACATGCCCTTGCTTCCATGTAGACTCTTGCATGCAGAAAATTTCCATGTACACTACCAACACAGACACTGAGTCTACACAGTTGTGTTGAAGGATGTTGGATTGCTCTACTGTGTTGTTTCATTTCATTAGCATAAATTTCAGCTACTTATGCTGAAATTTGCATTCCATGAAAGTTTCCATTTTTGTGTGTGAATGCACAGGATTGAGCACCGCTACATGGAGTTTACTGAATCTATAACTCACTGCCCCCATGGTTGCATTGTGCTGTGATGCGCACATGCAAAACATGATCTTGTAAGCTTTATTGAATTACCCAGTAAATGTTTTGAGTTACAGTCATAGGACTTTGTAACCATATATAGTTTACCAGGTAGAGCATGTCCAAAAAAAGTTCCACTTTAAAATATATTTACAATAAACACATTTATAGCAAGGAGAAGTTCCTATCCTTGAACTATTTCTTGTATTGATATATGTGTCCATTTCCTTGTAACAAAGTAGATCTTTTTTATTGCAAGCTCTCTTAGAACCAAAACAAGGTTTATGTGAAATAAACTTATGTATATCAGCTGATGATGTTAAAATATGCCAATATGGGTCAATGATTTTGCATATTTCCATTGAATGTCTATAATATGTTATGTATCTAAGGGAAGTATTATCAATATTAGATATGTTGAGACTATACTTGTATTGCAATCATTCTCGATAAATATAGGGGATGCCCATGTATCATGTCCCTGTTATAAAGCTTCCTCCTTGTTTAATAGCTCTTGTTGGTTGTAAACTCTCTGTTCAAAATTATTTACTAAACCATCTACTTGTTCAGAAAATTCAATGAGATCAATATTTAAATCTGATACTCTGGTCATTTGTCCCTTTGGAATATTATGAAACATATGGGGGATGCATATTATTTCTATATAAGTGTGTGTTTTTCTTAACTTCTTTAAGGTGAACTCTAGTTTGCATTTTATTGTGTCTATTCTTAAATAACTGAATGTCCAGGAGATTCATTTCATTTTGTGAACATTCACATTTAAACTTTAAAAAAGTAGTTGTATTCATGAGAAAATTTACTAGATCATGGATATTGGTAGTTTTATCCCAAATTAAAAATATATCACCCACAAAATGCCTATAACATTTCAGTATACAAATGCAGGCATTCAACTGCCAAGTCACACTAGTTATCACCATCTAGAGCACTTTGCCACCGGGTGATCCAGGGAGACCACTTCAGACTACTCTCAGTGGGGGAGCCTTCACTTCCTCCTGAAAGGTGGCCATAAAGGAAACCTATGAGCCTTCCAGAAAATTGTTGACAGAATTACATCATCAGTGAGACAGAATGATGTCATGAGGGAGGCAGAATGACAACATCAGAGAGGCATGCTTATGAACCATTTCTGACCCAGCAGCAAGTATGGTGTCTGGGACAGACCTAGATGTCTGATGCCTCATCACAACCTACATGACAACTGACTCTGTAGGAAGACAATATAAAAGAGAAACAAACACAACAAATTTGTTCTCATGTTTATGCCAGTTTTCTCAAATATAACTGTACAGACAGCTATAAACTGTACTTATCCTGTAACTGGAAAGCATATCTCGACAGGCCACCTGATAAAATTCTAGTTCCTTGGCTACTGTAAAATATCTACTGTAAAATATAAAACAGACAGCTATCACTATGACATAACCCCGACAACTGAAGGCAATTACATCAATGGGTGGCAGTCAAAATGTACAATACCAAACCAAGTACCGTATACATACAGTCAATACTTGTCTACTTCTCCATATCCTCTAGATTGTACTATTGAATAAGGCCCAGATAGCATCTCCACAGATCACTGTGTCTGTGTTTATGGTTCTAACCAGAGTGGGTTATGTCAGCAGCATCACTCACTGACCTGACAAGCTGATGCCAGGCTTGAGTATTATAGGGGGTCCATCAAACTGGCTCAACAGATGCTCTTTATGGATTCCGTGCAGCAGGTAAAGGAAGATTTTAGTTTCCTGGTTGAAACAGGGAGGGTCCCTTATGAAGTCAGCATCTGAAGAGGTCATGAACTCTCTGCAGGTCAAAATGAGCACACTGCAACATGTACCTGACACCATGTGATGTGCAACATCAATCACCACTGTTGCATGATACAAAGTATCCCTGGTGCAGACAGGTGGCTCAAAGAGCCATGCATGAGTGCACTATATACATGACTACTCCAGGTCTATATTAGATTACAGAACACTTAGGTAAGCGAACAGTGATTAATCGACCCCATGTAAGTGAAAGCTTACAAAACTGAACTGTCAAAACAGCAATTTTTTTCCAAGGAAAAAAAGACGCTGTTGCAACAAAAAAAAAAAAAGTAAGCACATTAAAACATGAGATTAAGTGGGAGCTTTGCCCCCCACACCACCTGACATGGGGGGCTGTGCCCCCCCCCCACTTAAATATACCAACTCAGAGACCGCACTACAGTGCCAAAAATGGCAAAGTACCGAAGCGGCCAAGCAAATTCTTTCCCAGGGAAAGAATTCACTTACATGCCGCTTAGATATTTTGCAGTTTTGTTAGTTCGACCAAGACGCATTCGAAAACATGCATTTTCGGTCTCCTGATAGCAACCCGACTACTCCACCCAGCCCAGTTTAAAATCATTAATCCCTCTTTTATTTTTATTTTTAGACACTGTTCAAAGGCAGAGCTATGTTCAAACATATGGAACATCAGGTTTCAATTCAACTTCTATTGGCTGAAAAAAATCAATCATAAGTTGCATGTATTCATGGCTTAAAGTTGTTCCAGAATCGGTATCAGTTAGAACCTACTAGAGACTTCCTTGACAATAATATCCCTAGTAACAGAAGTTGAGCTTTCAGTTTTAAAGAAGGAAATTACTTTTATAGCAGCAAGCAGTGGTAATATTTCTCAGATTCTAACTGAGCTTAGATTGTTTTAAGAGATTTAAATTTCAAATTATTGTTTCCAAATACTGTAAGCATAATGTTAATAGGAAGTCCGTAAAGAGGAAAATTAATTTTATTCCACAGAGTAAACATTTGGTTTCGACCTTTCAAAAAGTCTGTGAGCAAGGTATATATATGAATATTTTATGGGAAGAAATGCCAGTTGTAGACATGTATATTATAGTTTTACTTATGAAGAGAACTAAGCACTACAATCTTTAATTATGAATGAAGAAATTATAATTAAAACAGCTGACAAAAGAGGAGCTGTCATTGCAATGGATACGCATTTTTATTTGGATAGAGTGAATGATATGGTAACTGACATTGAAACTTACAAATGTATTAATATAATAACAGTTGAATAAATTATTACAATTCTGAATATTCATTTATATGGTATGCACCTGTATGTTGAATTGCCCTTACATAGTATATTGAACTTGTTTATGTTTCACACCCTGTTGTTCACATTTACTATGGGTTACCTAAAATTCATAAAGACCTTTTAAATCCACCAATTAAACCAATAACATCTTCTACAGGATGGCTGATGGAAGCCTTGTTCTGCTTCTTGGAAAAAAAGACTTTACAACATTCTCTTAAGTTAAATGAAGAATTGCAGTGAATTTTCCATCAACTATTTTTTAACATTCAATGAACAAGGAGAAGGCATTTTTGTGAGTGATTGTAGATGTTGATTCTCTGTTCAAAGTGATGCCAAATGAGTATGGTATTGAAAGTGTTAAAACATTTATATATCAAAAGACAATGATCTTCTCAACTTTTATAGACACAGTAGGTATATCGTTAAGACTAGCAGTTGATATAGTTCAAACCACACACAGAGCACTATGGGTCTCGACCAAAATGCAATACCAACTTTTAAAAGCTGGTATTACATTAAAGAGAGATCCTGATCAGCTGACCGAGTCCCCCAACACTCAGTGCCAGGGGCAGTTGCCCCTATCATCTCAGCCTAGCTATGCCGCTGCTAGCCAGCAACCAAAGGTCAGAATTAAATTTTGTATCTCTGATCTAACAGCCCTAATCATTAGGCCAACCCCTAACGCTAGTCCTTAAGTGCTCTAAGTGTTTGCATGAAGGCTTGTTATATGCATAATGATGTAACATAATTTTAGAATAAACTTCATGAGCAAAGGGCAGCAAAAGTGACTTTATTATGTACTGTGTCTGAAGCAGCAGCAGGAAGAATATGTAGTTTGGGGAGTTTAGGTAACGTAGAGCTAAACTGAAGGCAGACAGTGTCATTCATAATGAAAACTGGAATATGATTCAGCTTTGCTGGGACATTTCTAAAACTCTCCTTTATGGTTAGACCAAATGTTGGCCTTTCCAGATGTAATGATTCTCCTCTGCCTATTTTCATGTTTTGAAAAGTCCCAATGATTAATTTATAAGTTCAGACTTTGGCTTTACCAGACATAGGGATTCTCCTCTTATTTGCAGGTTCTGATGTCCTAATCACTAGTTTGTCTCTTCATTAGGAGTGGTATAAGTTACAAAGCAGGTTACATTTCACAGGCAAGAACTTTTAGTCATTTAGCTTTTTGTAGGATAAGGCACTGAAGTTTATGTGTGGAGCTAATGTCATGAACCTGCAAGTGGATTTTTGTAGTGTTTCAAATAACAGAGGTATTCCAGCTAGTGTTAAAAGCAATAACTTGTGGTCCATACTCTAACTTGCTGTATTAAAACATTCCTTGTTATTTCAGCCTTTTAGCTAAGCTGTTACCTTCTCTACAATTTTCTTGGCATGGTTCCTAAATCAGAGGGTTAGGTCGATTCACAAACTGATTATTTGCATTTCTAGGCATTTTGAAGCCTGTTTCCTAGTGGGTCAAATAGTGTACTAGTTCTAGATGTATTTAATTTCTTATTTTTATTGAGCAGCATATATACTGTTCTGAGTTATGAAAAGTCTGATACCTTAAGCCCAGTATTAGAGGGGTCAGCAATTATTTGGCAACATTTTTTTCTGTATGGATTTGAGTAGGTCTAGACCTCAGAATCAAGACGTCATTTGTATGTGATGTAAGAGATGAAAGAGAGCTTGTGATATTATTGGTAAATATAGAAAAACAGACTGGTCGCACTGCTGAATCTCTCTGTCAGAGGTATCCAAAAGTACTCGGAATTCAGACCACAGTTCAAGGAAAACCTTTTCATTCAAACAAAATGCAACTATGCTCACTCAGGTCATGTCATATGAAGCCTACAGCTCTCTCACACACCTTTATCCCAATTTCATCCTTTCTTATCTCATCATGTCATCCCTCACTTACTGTGTCTAATTCATTCATCCTACTTGCTTCTTCTCTTTGCATCTATCACACTTCCTCTCCTTTCTACTTCTCTTCCCTCTGCAAGCCTCTTACGATTTATCTGTCTTCTCCCCATGGTATCCTTTCCTGCAAATATTATCACTTGCCTCTTCTAATGTCTTCATACCTCTCTTTATAAAGATATTCTGCTATCCCTGTAGCATAAGCCATCTCAGTTATTATAGGTACATCTCATCCAAAATGCCCTGCTAAGCATAATTCCATTTTCCAGCTATATTTTGACAGTGTAAACTGCTTCTTGAGCTAAATGTTGTAGCACTGTTGTCAATAAATAAACAAATAAATATTCTTGCATCTGCAAATATTTATATGTTTTTTAGCATATCCTTGTATCTGTAACTAGGTTTTTTTCATTTCATATGTGATCATCTTCATCCAGGCTGTGCCTAAACATGGACTATATCAGATCAATACTTTACCCCATTAAAGAAATATAAATAAATAGATAGACAGATAGATAGATAGATAGATAGATAGATAGATAGATAGATAGATAGATAGATAGATAGATAGATAGATAGATAGACAGATAGATAGATAAATAAATAAATATATAAATAAATACATAAATAAATAGTGCAGAATAGTCTGACTTTGGGTGCATCAATGCAACTGAGGTGTAGGTCTCTGTTGTGATACACTGAACAATGACAGCTGGCAGTATGTCATATGTATGTCACTGCTATGCAAGTACTGCACATATGTTGCATGTTGTAATGTATGTCTCTCCATTTCAGTGCCCATAGCTATGGCAGTTACACCTAGCAAACGATGGGCATGCAAATGCTGGTCTGTATCATGTAATAGTGCACTTGGATTTACGAATTCCAGATGGATCATATGTCCCATCTGTCTTGCTGTTGGTGTGTTATATATTGTCTGCTGTCACCTGTGCCACACCTCCCAGTAGTGAGTGCTAGCTGCTTATAACCTCCTCAGGCCACTTCAGCTGGGATCTAGTTGCTCACTTTGAATTATGCCCTGTAGCTCACATCATTCTGTAATAGGTGTTCCCTTAACAAGTATATTGATTTTGTGTCACCGTTGCTCAGCTGACTGCATTTTACCTCTGCCAGGGACTGTAGAACAAAACTGTGTATCTAAACCTCACAATCAATGCTTTTGCTTTGTTTTTTTTTCCTTATCACTGTTGTCTTCTTCCATTTATTATTTGCAATTTGTTGTTTTGCTTCTCTCCATATGCATTCATATATTATTCAGTATTTGCCCCAGAGCAAGATGTGGATCAGTAGTGACCAATAGAGTTGCTTGCTAATGAGATTTGTCTGCATACATCAACTGGACATAAGCTGATTTAAGTATATTTCCTGCATTTTATTGTGGTTTTATAATTTGTACTGATTCCTCAGATCTAGCTCTGTTGAAACTGTCTTGTGTGTGTCTGAAGCTCTGCACTAGTTGTTAAACTGCTCTGAAATTCCTTTAAGTGTTAATTAGCTTGGGGGGTTTCTGATAACATTAAAACCTGTATTGGTTACATCTCTTGTAATCATTTTAAATAGAGTTGCTTGCTACTGAGATTTGTCTGCATACATCAACTGGACATAAGCTGATTTAAGTATATTTCCTGCATTTTATTGTGGTTTTATAATTTGTACTGATTCCTCAGATCTAGCTCTGTTGAAACTGTCTTGTGTGTGTGTCTGAAGCTCTGCACTAGTTGTTAAACTGCTCTGAAATTCCTTTAAGTGTTAATTAGCTTGGGGGGTTTCTGATAACATTAAAACCTGTGTTGGTTACATCTCTTGTAATCATTTTAAATAGAGTTGCTTGCTACTGAGATTTGTCTGCATACATCAACTGGACATAAGCTGATTTAAGTATATTTCCTGCATTTTTATTGTGGTTTTATAATTTGTACTGATTCCTCAGATCTAGCTCTCTGTTGAAACTGTCTTTCCCCACCCCTCCTCCCTGTTCTTGGTTGTAGTTTAAATTTGGTGGCTTTTGCAGTGCCCGCCCCACTGTAGTTTTGATCTAGGACACTCCCCCAGTCCCATCTCTTTCCGCATTCTATCTAATAAACCCTTTCTGCACTTGCTTTTAGTCCTTTTTAATTTAATTACATTTTTTTCATACTGTGTGTGGACTAATATTGCTACATACTCAAGTGTGCCAGCTTGCACTGCATGTGAATTGTTTTTATAGCATTTACTGTCTGTTTTTTCCTTGTCTGTGTAAAAAAAAAAAAAAAAAAAAAATCTCTTGTTTTCCTGCCTTACTAAACTAGAGTAGTCCAGTTTCAGAGTTGCTGATCCCTGGGCTTTGTTTTTAGTTCCTGTTACTGATCCATCGCCTTATTAGGAAGGAGGGACGTTTCTTTGCTTACCAGTGGGAGTGGGAAGCACTGAGCAGCCTTTTTGTCCGATTTGGTGAAGTTTCAGCCAGAAACTAGTAGTCCATTGGTCGCTTTGGGCCAATTCCTAGCTCCTTTCAGCCCCTGCTATAAAACACGCTAAACGCTGCTTTTCCAGCTTGTACCAACTCAGCACAGATCCTCGTGGTGGCCTGCAGAGTGATCCAAGCAGCAGAGAGCTAAAAGAGTGACTTTCTACCAGATATAAGTATTTTTTGTGGCTTTCCCACTGTTATTAAGCTAGCGACTGCATTTCGCCTGTTTTACTGCTACTTTAAGTGATTTCTGCATTTTACACTGTTTATTGCACTTTAAGTTACTAATTGTTGCAAATTGTTTCTGTAGGCTACACACTAAAGTGTGCTAGCCGATTTACAGCATTTATAGCATTTACTGTCTGTATTTTTCCTTGTCTCTGTAAAAAAACAAAAAAAAAAAAAAAAAATCTCTTGTTTTCCCGCCTTACTGAACTAGAGTAGTCCAGTTTCAGAGTTGCTGATCCCTGGGCTTTGTTTTTAGTTCCTGTTACTGATCCATTGCCTTATTAGGAAGGAGGGAAGTTTCTTTGCTTACCAGTGGGAGTGGGAAGCACTGAGCAGCCGTTTTGTCCGATTTGGTGAAGTTTCAGCCAGAAACTAGTAGTCCATTGGTCGTTTTGGGCCAATTCCTAGCTCCTTTCACCCCCTGCTATAAAACACGCTAAACGCGTTTTCCAGCTTGTACCAACTCAGCACAGATCCTCGTGGTGGCCTGCAGAGTGATCCAAGCAGCAGAGAGCTAAAAGAGTGACTTTCTACCAGATATAAGTATTTTTGTGGCTTTCCCACTGTTATTAAGCTAGCGACTGCATTTCGCCTGTTTTACTGCTACTTTAAGTGATTTCTGCATTTTACACTGTTTATTGCACTTTAAGTTACTAATTGTTGCAAATTGTTTCTGTAGGCTACACACTAAAGTGCGCTAACCGATTTACAGCATTTATAGCATTTACTGTCTGTTTTTTCCTTGTCTCTGTAAAAAAACAAAAAATCTCTTGTTTTCCCGCCTTACTGAACTAGAGTAGTCCAGTTTCAGAGTTGCTGATTCCTGGGCTTTGTTTTTAGTTCCTGTTACTGATCCATTGCCTTATTAGGAAGGAGGGAAGTTTCTTTGCTTACCAGTGGGAGTGGGAAGCACTGAGCGGCCTTTTTGTCCGATTTGGTGAAGTTTCAGCCAGAAACTAGTAGTCCATTGGTCATTTTGGGCCAATTTCTAGCTCCCTTCAGCCCCCTGCTATAAAACACGCTAAACGCGCATTAGCGCGGAGTTGCCACTGTTGCACACAAGAGCAGTGGCGGTTAAATAAGGTTAAACTATTCGGGCCATCTAAATTCCACTCTTCAAATTTTCCCTTAGAACTACCTTCCTCGAGCTGTACTGCTGATCTAACCAGCATATCCTATAACTGAAAAGTTCATCTCTACTTGATTCCCAAGTAGACTATTCTCTATCTGTAAAGCCTAGCACTTATTCCTATAGTACTTGCACCTTGATAAAGCACTCTTATTATAGATAGTACCCCACCAGCCTAAAACCCACTTCCCCCGGAGTCCTTTGAAAGTCTCTTTATCTACTACTTCTAGTATGTCGAGGGATCAGTTGCTAGTGTCCTCTCCAGCTCAACTGGTGAACCTGGGAACATTGAGGCAATGTTACAATTGCCTCATGTACACAGACAATCCTCTCCTTCTCCCACAAAACACAAATACATGCGAGAGATGCAACTATACGGCCAAACTGGAGGCTGAGCTCTCTCAACATAGGACTGGCAAGACCAGACAGGAGGAGAAGGTAACCACACACAATACATACCCAGTCACACATGGTACCATCACAACTTCAAATCATACACATACTCACACAAAGACATACTCGGAGGCTCTGATCAAAAATTTACCAAAACAGCAGAGGCCACCAAAGCAGACACCCAAACAACTACCACCTCACGACCCAACACATGCAACACATAGACCACACAGTCAGAGTGTCAAACAGTCACAGCCCTTAAGGCCAAACAAAATGCCAGACATACTTGTCATTGGTGATTCCATAGTCAGACACACTGACGTCCCGCTCACCAGACTGAGAAAGGAGAAGGTCACAGTAAGCTGCCTGTCGGGCACTAGAATCCGCCACATAACGCAAGCACTCAGGTCTCTCAACAGCAGGTACAAGTACGACTCAGTCATTGTCCACGCTGGTGTCAACGACCTGAGACGTACCTCCTTGGACTACATGAAAAGGGACATCAAGGAGCTCTCTGATTATGTAGCCCAGGCAGGTATGACCCTGACCTTGAGCAGTATCCTACCTTCACCTAGAATGATGCCACAATACAGTGATAAGATGATCAGCTTTAATAATTGGCTTAAATTCTGGTGTCATTCAAAGGGGATCCAATGTCTGTCTGCCTGGGATGACATGCTGGACAAGCCACGCTGCTTAAGGGACGGCTTGCACCTGTCACCCTGGGCTTCTGGATATTGGCAAAGGCTCTTGCCACCCCCATAGTGCCTTTTTAGGCAAGGCTCAAATTCTAAACCTACCACCCTAGAACACCAAAAGGAAAAAAACTAAGGGTAATGCTGCTCAATGCCAGAAGTCTCAATCTCAAGATGCACGCACTCGAGGCCCTTCTCAGTATGGAGAACATCGATGTCTGTGCTGTGACTGAAACCTGGTTCAAGGCTCCCGAGAGCACCCCGGCACTAACAGGTTTCACCTCATATCATGCTCCGCCCCAAAATCCGGACAACACCAAGAAAGGAGGGGGGGTGTCCATATTCATAAAGGACATCCACACCTCAAGGTTGGTGGCAACGCACGATGCATCTGAGACCATCCAGGTGCAATTAACCATAGGCAAGACTGCTCTGCAATTTGTAGCATGTTACAGGCCACCCTCTCAAACTCAGGAACCTCACATGGCCTTCCTGAAAACATTGGAGGGATAAATGTATCTCCAAACACCATCATACTAGGTGACTTCAACTACCCTAATATAGACTGGGAACACTACTCAAGCCCGAACACTCTAACCCAAAGATTCCTGGAGTTCATAAACTCAAATGCCATGGAACAACTAGTCACCATCCCCACAAGAGGAGAAAACATACTTGATCTCATCATCACGAACATGGGATCAAAATGTTCAACACCGAAGTATACCCCTCACTGGTGAGATCAGATCATAAACTAATCTCGCTGGAGGTCCTCATCCTGCCCCCACCTGAAACAAAAAGACCACAGTGAAAACTTCTCAAAAGCCGATTTCACACTTCTAAAACTAGTGTGGTCTCCTTTAAGGCCCCTGAGCCAGTGGTAAACATTACTCAAACCGCTGAATCACTTACAAATGCCTTCTACCAGCACCTACAGGATTGCATGGATCAGGCAATCCCAAACAAAACTAAGACTCTCTGTACCAAAGGCAAGCGTCCAGTCTGGTGGACCCCAGCCATAAACAAGCTCTACAACAAAAGGAGGAAGCTACTACAAGATAGAGCAAAATCCTTGAAAGGTAAGACACCTTTGATCATTATAAGTAAAAACTAAGAGCTCTCATAAAATCATCCAGGGCAAATTTTGAGAGAAAAATCGCCAAGGACTCTAAAGACAATCATAAGGCCTTCTTTAGCTATGTTAGAAACCTAGGAGGAAACTCCCAGATATGCTCAGAATTAATTCCAAATGATGTGAAAATTACTGAACCTACACACATTGCCAACATACTGGCTGACAGGTTCAGTGCAAACTTCTGCCCCCCTCCCCCCCCAAAGGAGAGATATCTATTCCAGAGGATTGTAGCCCCCCAAACATCTCCAACGCCCAGGTGAGAACTGCCCTCACTAAGGCAAAAAACACAGCATCCATGGGACCGGATGGTGTCCCCGGCTGTGTGCTTCACTTAACTCAACGAGGAATTAAACCCACAGTTAGGACAGCTGTTTAATCTTAGCCTCACCTCAGGATACGTACCCAAGGAGTGGCGCACGGTGACTGTGGTCCCACTTCATAAGGGCGGTGCCTCCACAGACCCTGGAAATTACTGCCCCATTAGCTTGACAAGCCTTATCTGCAAAGCCATGGAGAGGATCATAATGGAACTCATAAATAAAGACATAGGGAACTTGCAGACTTTGGATCCAACCCAGTTTGGCTTTGTCAAAGGCAGATCCTGCCTCTTAAACTTGGTTGACATTTTTGAGACAGTCACCAAGGCCATTGATGAGGGAAAGGCAGTCCATACAGCCTACCTCGACCTGGCAAAGGCCTTCACACAATACCCCACTCAGGTATCATCGAAAACTCATCAGCTTGAATGTAAACCCATACATCACAAGATGGGTTGCAAACTGGCTAAGTGACAGAACCCACAGGGTCAGAGTTGCTGGAGCCATGTCAGACTCAAAGCCTGTCACAAGTGGTGTCCCACAGGGCTCAGTCCTGGGTCCACTCTTGTTTGGCATCTACTTTTCTGAAGTACAAGCAAACACAGGAGGGTTATGGCTGCCAAAGTTTGCAGATGACTGCAAACTGGCGCCATAGTCAAAAACACATCTGACACAGATATCCTCCAGAAGGGCCTCACAGAAACTGATAACTGGTGCCAGAGCCATGGCCTGAAATTAAACGCCAAAAATGCATAGTCATACCCTTCGGGAAAAACAAGGTTACCCCTAGCTACCATATAGGTGGCAATCCACTGAGCACAGAAAAGTCATCAGGATCTGGGGACCCAGGTTGACAGTAGCCTTCGCTTGACACTCATGTTGCTAAAGTAGTTAGGAAAACCTTCTATATCGCCCACCTGATCATGAAGGGATTCACATCTAGATCAAGGGAGGTCATCGTCCCCTGTACTCATCACTCATTAGACCTATGATTGAGTACAATGCCCGCTCAGAATGTATCTGACCAGACACCTGCTGCAGCTTGAAAGGCCCCAAAAGTTCCTCACCAAAAGGATAAAGGGTCTCAAAAATATGTCTTATGCTGCCCGACTGAAAGAACTCCAGCTCTATTCAGTCTCATACCGCTTGCTCAGAGGTGACCTGTGCCTGACATATAAGGCCATGTCAAACCCAGATTTGATGAATATGCTTTACCTCAAAAAATCTAGATCCCTCAGAACCACAAGGGCGGGAGACTTAAACCTTGACACGGTTATAAATAGAACGTGCTGGAGGGACAGATTCATCACCCAGAGACTCCCTATGCTGTGGAACAAAATCCCGGTACATGTGAGGCAGAGCACCTCGCTGGCCTTGTTCAAGAGGAATCTTGACCAATGGATGGGAGATCGCAGATATACCCCAAGGATTACTTCAGTATCACTGCTTGACAGAGGCAAAGCAAAATGATAGGCATAGTTTTTATTCAAACTAAAGGGGTGGCGAAAGCCACATAACTATGGGCTAGGCTTATAAATGCCCTTGGGCAGATAGCCTAGTATGAACCTATGAACCTATGAACATCCTGCACCTGTCTTACCATCATCTGTTAGGTCTCCAACAGTCTGGAGATGGTCAGCCTGCCTGAATTGTAACAAAGGTCAACCTTTGGGGGTGTAACAGTCTGGAGATGGTCAGCCTGCCTGAATTGTAACAAAGGTCAACCTTTGGGGGTGTGAAACTGGGGGCTAACTGGTAGCACTTGGTTCTGTTTCTGCAATGAGAGATGTAGACTCTTTGTAGTGGACATCACTGAGGGAGGTCCCATTGGGTCACCCAGCAAAATGTGGAACAACGTGAGATGAGAAGCACAGCTAGCTCAACCAGTGCCCTTTGCCAGAACCAGGACCTAGCACCCAACCACCTCATGAAAAAAGAGTCTGTATCATCTACTGGCACACCACACAGGTATCCAGATACATATCACCCCACCCCTGCATCAGTCAGTCAGCCACTTAGCTCCCATTTCTGTGCCCTATCCCCAACCTTCCTTCCACTCATTATTTTAGTAAAAAGATACCTCTATTCCCTGCACAGAGAACTATAGGTCTTAGATTCTAGTTAAAAAAACAGTTTACACTCTGCACAGAACACTACAGCACTCAAGATTTACTTTAAGAAAAAGAACACAAATATTTTAAACTGTTTTAGAACACTCACAGAGTGCTACTGTACTCAAGTTTGACCACAAATGCAATACTGGCTTTTAAAAGCCAGTATGCATTAAAGAGTGATCGGGATCAGGTGAACATGTCCCACCCAACACTTTGCAACAGGATTGGCTGCCCACTTTGCTCTGTCCTAGCTACCCTACTGCTTGTGAGGGTTGCAGTAGACTGGTGGCTGGGCATCCAGAGTGGTACCCTAGAGTACATTATCTTGTGACTTGCAGAATCCCATATCTGCATAGCCCAAAACATCATACCACCAATGACTGGGACCAGTCATGAGGGCAGTCACAGAGGTGAATGACTTCTGGTTGGGTTCACCACTGTAATTATTGGCAGAGAGCCCTCCCCAACCTTATCCCCACAGTGCTTTTCATTATTCTTATGTATACCCCCATAATGTGCTGCCCAGTTCTCACAATCACAAACTGTGGTCTGTCTGTCTGTGTGCATGTCCCTGCTTTGTTGCTCCCATTTGTATCAACACCTCCCCTGTCTGTCTTGGTCTTTTTATATATGTGTGTTTCCCACTTGTTATTCATATAGCACACATCTTACCTACACCTTCCTCATGCTACCTTCTTACCTTCTCCACTAATCTTCTAACAAAACAGTACACCTGTCTTGTAAAAAAAAAAAAAAAATATATATATATATATATATATATATATATATATATATATATATATAGCCTTTGTCCTACACCTCTCTTCCCTTCCTCTTCTCCTTTTGTGTCTTCATCTGCTTGATTTTCCCATTGTGCGGTTGTCCTATCCACACATTTCCTTCCTAGCCAGAATGTGTGGACTTTGCTACAGAGTATGGGCTTTCACTTATGCTCAGCTCATATTGATTATCATGTCGATGCTTATTATTGCTGGTTTGCAATTAGCATAATTCTGGGTTTAGGTTAGGTGACTTGCCATGTCATTGGCAACTTATTTGCACCATGTATGCTACTTTCTTGAGTAAATTACCTGCTTCTGAAATCCTTGCCCCAACAGGACCACTCAAAGATACTGCTACTGCATTCTTAACCCCTGTCATGACACGCACTGCACAACTTTGACTGCTCTGCATTTATCTGCACAGCCATGCTACCATCGCATTTAATCTCATCCAAAACTTTCCGTGGAAGTTAATTTTATTAGCCCTTATTGAGAAGATGCATTTCTGACTTTGAAAGGCATATTCTTAGTTAATGGTAAACTATTAGTATGAATTTCTGAAACTTCTAAAATCAAATGTTATTTTAAAGGAAACGTGTTTTTAACTTTTGCATAATGATCAGCTATTTCTTTTCAAGCAGCATATAACTTTCCAGTTAACAAAATCAGTGTATGCATACAGAGTGATGTGTCTGTGGCTTTTCTTTTAAGCAATAGCTCACAGGATGAACATGAATTTATCTGCATTCTGTGACACTGTACATACTGACAGAAATGATTTCTTACCTTCTGTAATTACGCTGAGCTTGTAACTATCACATGGGAATGTGTAGAGTCACTTGCTTTAACAAAGAGCGTAGCTTATGACAAAGAAAATCATTTTGTAGCTATAGCTTGAAGGCTTTGGAACAAGAACTTTTCAGCAAGTCTTGCATTTTTATTTATAACTTTCTTTTTAATCTCATACGAAAATTGACATATTAATAAATTTTTCACCTTTTCCTCAACAGAAAAGAGAAAACCATTTCTTGTTCAGCTTGAAGGAGCATAGTGCAGGCTTGCGAAGGACATGAAATGCAAACTAATTTTATATTGCAAAGAAACAATATCAAAATGTACAACCGCAAGGTGCTTTAACTTGATTCCAAAAAGAGGCATAGCCAATATTTTTTCTGCTTTTTGTTTTATTTATTTTTACTTTCAAAAGCATTGCATAACATGCTTATGTCTTCTTACAGGTCACAGTCAAATACATTTGTTTAGTAATGCAGTCTAGGTTACTTCTTTGTTCTTGTGCTAACCAAACGTGTATGCAGAAATGTTTCTTATTAATACCATTCAAAGATCCTGTTATTGCATGCATAATGCAGTGAGAAGTAGCAGATTGTCCTCAACATATTTGTCAAATCTCACTTAGCTAGAACAGTTAATTAAATGACTTACAGTCTAGGTTTTATGCTACAAATTTTTGTACACCATTATTGTGCAGCAGAAAGATGACAAGAGTATTGCAACCATGAACTGTTAATTGGATGTTCCCTAATCCTTTTGCTGGAAAATATTTTTATATTCAAACAAAACTCCCCCAGCACACATAACAACAGACTGCAACAGCATCATATGTAGTCATTAAAATGATGATAGTGGTATAATGAAAAGGGTTATCTGTGCAAAAATAGAGGACGTTTTTTTCATAAATGTAAAAAGATTTAGCTTAGATATTAGCTTACATCTAAAAAAGGAGAAACTCTGACCCTCAATATATACCTCAATATATCTCAGTATAAGACCAGAATGAGTGGCAGTGCACACACACACACACACACACACACACACACACACACACACACACACACACACACACACACACACGCACACACATGCACACACACACGCACACATGCACACACACACACACACGGACATATCTATATATCTGTACATGTATGTATGTATCTATCTATATATCAATAGAGCAATACACACACACACACACACACACACATATAAATATATATACTTATATGTAAAGATTTATAATATACATACATAATATACATATCCATATATCTATATAGATATGTATATGTGTATATATGTGTGTGTGTGTGTGTGTATGTGTGTGTGTGTGTGTGTGTGTGAGTACACACACACCCACACACACACACATACACATACATCTGAGCACATTTACTCACATATGTATATCTACGTATGGATATATCTTTTTGATTTATCAAAATGTACAAGCATCAATATGCAAGCAATCAGTGCAGGCATACTGAAAAATGACATACTGAAAAGTCCACAACATAAAAAAAAGAAGATTGCCAATGCAAAATAGTTTCCTTTTAAAATCTCCTAAACAGATCCCTCCTGGTAAAATTGGACATGTTTTTCCTGAATAGTGGAAGTATTACAGAAGTTTGAAGAGCTGGGGTTGGGGCAGGAGCAGGGTTGGGTTAAGGATAGCAAGCATTAGTAAGGATGTATAGGGTTTGCCTACATGCAGAATGTTTGCAATGTGTGCTAATCCTAACCCCGACCCTGCACTTTTCCTTTGAAACCAAGAAACAAGGTATTTAAACACAGAGCACGTGCAGCAGGGGATGCAAGCATAACATGCATCCACCATGAGTGGACACAAGGGAATGCACCATGGACAGGAATCTGCAAAATGTTTTCACCAAAAACATCTTGTCAATAGCCACTTTTTAAAGTTTTCACAGGGAGGAAAGCTCCCCTGCACCCCCCACGCTGAATGTATATATATATATATATCAACTCTAAGCTCACAGCTACTCAAAAAAGGGGAGAGTCATTTCTGGCTTAACTTGCTGAAAGTGATTTGCTAGGAAAGAAATCTAATCATCTGCAAGTTGAACCTTAGGCAGTCGAAGTTTCAGAGCTCAAGCTTTGTCCGCCAGCAGGGTAACTGCACAACACTATATCCGCCCCAGACCATAGCCCTTAATCTAATTGTAACCAGCAACTACTCAAAAACACATGCCTGACCTTAATGCCAAACCTCCCAGTAAATGGAAAAGTTTCAACATTAAAATGCCAGATCCCCACTTACCTCTCCCAGCCATACAGGTTTACAAACCTCTTCTCCCTCCTGGCCAGCTTCTTTACTCATTCTTAATAGCCAAGAGCTAGAAAGTCTTACCCTTACCCATTAGAACTATTCAAAATCTCTCTCATTTCAAAACTTCCCCTCATAATTACCTCTCTTCTTGCTGGAAATGTAGTTGTACTAAGCCCACCCCCAGACTATTGCATCACTCCCAATTTTTATTGTCATCTCTATTTTTGGTAAGACAGTAACACTATATAGACAACCATTAGATCCTATAAGCTATGTAGGTACTTAATTCTTTACAGTTTGTTTCAGACTGCAGTCTTCCATAATCATTCTCTCCAACAGTTGTAAATACTTACTTTTGAAATTGTTTTTTATTTACTGTGATTGCTTTAATTTTTATGCAGATTTTGATCTTTGTAATTTTTAACTGTCAGTTTTAACTATTAATTTCTATACTGAGGAGCTTTTCTCCCTGGACCTCTGCTGAAAATGGGTTCTTTTAGGACCAGTGGACTTTCCTGATAAACAAAAAGCAAACAAATAAATAAAAAAAAAAAAAGAAAAGAAACTTACACTTGATCTTCTGTTTTTTTTATATATCCTACATTTGATAATGAGGGCTGTTGCTGAACTGTTCACTATGTAGATGACTTGGCAGAATGAAATGTATATATACACAACACACAAACACACACACACACACACACACACACACACACACAGACACACACACACAGACACACATGAATATATATATATATATATATATATATATATATATATATATATATATATAGATATATATATATATATATATATATATATATATATATATATATATATATATATATATATATATATATATATATATTAATATATATATATATATATATATATATATATATATATATATATATATATAAATGGGTCCCATACAGAATGCCGACAGCTCACAACGCAGACACTCATATGGCCGACTTTCAGAATATCAACAATGGGGAAACACTATCTCCCAATAGTGCGGAATGGAAAAATTTCCATTCTTGCACTGTAGTGTGATCTCGGAGTTGGTATATTAAAGTTATGGGTGTGTGGGGACGGAGCCCCACACGGGTGGGTGCAGGGGGGCAGAGCTCTTCTGCTAGCACAAAAAAGGAAATTTTATTTTTCTTTTTTCTGAAGTTCTGCCGCTGTCGATATTGTGAGTGTCAACCATATGGCATCCGCCATATGGGTGACAGTGTTTTGGGCTGTCAGTGTTCTGTAGGTGATTCATATATATATATATATATATATATATATATATATATATATATATATATATATATATATATATATATATATATATATATATACACACACACACACACACACACACACACACACACACACACACTGATACAGATAAATATATATATATATATATATATATATATATATATATATATATATATATATGAATGCCATTTTATATAAAACTCAGCCCTATCTAAACTCATTTTATCTAAACCAGAAAAATATAAAAAAAATGTTTCTGAAAATGTAAAATGATTTTTTAGCCACTGGTATGAGTTGTCATAAAGATTTGTAAGTAATACTGCAGCTAGCTTTCATGCAGTGCACTATATTATATGAACTGGTGGTGCACATCTAGTGTTTTTCCCTTTCTTCCATTATAGTGTGAGCATTGAGTTGTTATATCTAAGCTATATGTAAGTTGGGGGGTGGGGGAAAGACTCCTCAAATGGGGGTACAAGGGGGCTTCCTTCCTTGAAAAAACATGTTTTTATATTGGTTTAGATAAAATGAATTTAGTTTAGTTGAGTTTTGATAAGCTGAGTTTTATATAAAATGACAGACTATAGGTTAACTGGATAATTGCTAATCTTCAGAATTGTCAATTTAGTTTAAAGTATATCCAAACATCCATTCTGGATATTTTAAAAAAAGTGTTTTTATCTATAAGGTGGTAAATCTACTTCACACAATACCTTCACGCAGTGCTGTTCCTTATGGTAATGTGTTCCACGATCATTGCTCCCTGGTATTAAAAGAAATCACAGTGATCTTGGCCTTTCTTCCAAACTGAATTAAATTTTTGCTGAATTTGTTGTAAATAAAATGTATCCAGATTGTGGTAAGCTAAACAATAAGTGATGTTCAATTTCTGGAGCAGAGGCCTGCTAGTACCCCTGGTATCATTACTAGGTACACAAGAATATAACCCCCAGGAATTAATAATCTGTTTAAAGTCAGTACCGGACTGCTATTAGCCCTTGTGTTCTAGGAGGACTACATAGGTGGACATGATCAGAACTTGTAATACTGGTTAATTGTGAAAATGCTAAATTTAAGACACTTGGATACACATTTATGATATAGACTACCGAAGAAACCAATAGTAAAATAGGCATTAAAAACCACAGTTTTATTATCTATGTTAATTTACCTGTGTACATAATGTGATATATATTTTTCTGCAATATTCAAGCCTTTTGCTTTGGAAATGAGGCAGAAATCCTTGACAGTAAGTAGCCAATTTTTGTTTAGTATGGGATGTATTCGTATAGATTTTAGCAAACATTTTATTTCCTTACTTTTTGTACCACTTTTTAAAACAAGCTCGGTCATCCTGCTGAGCTTTTCCATGACTGCTGGTGGAAGAGTTGGCCCGCTAGAGCAATATGCTGTAGTTAACAGACTGCAAAAAAAAAAAAAGAATAAAGAAAAATGTATAGTTATGGTGTTATGACCATGGAATCTGTCATATGGTACAGGAGACAACTATGACTCTATCTAACTAAATGATATTTCACTGTGTCTCTTTAACAAAAGGGGTACAAGCAAGATCTTGGGACTTCTTATCATACTTTTCCCCTTGTCTATTCACAAGTTCAGTTTTTAGTTTTATTCAGTCATATATCACATCACTTAAAAACAAAACACAATTTAAGTACAATAGTAGGCACCATCCTCTTTCTCCCTCTCTCTCTCTTGCTATCTATCTGTATATATATATATATATATATATATATATATATATATATATATATATATCTATGGGTCCACTCTGTAATTTCGAAATACTGAAATTCCGAATTTCAGTATTTCGAAATTACAAAGCCAAAAACCCAAGCACAACTCACAATTCTGAAAACACACAACTGCAAAATTCAAAATGCCGAAACTACGCTACACATACAGTACACACATAAACACAACCCCCCCCACAATCAAATAAATGCATCTACACTATAGATAAGCAGGGGAACAAGCCCCCCTGCACCACCACACCACCCTACTTATATATTCTAACTCCAAGATCACACAGAAAAACAAAGAAAACTCACACATCACAGTGACAACACACACTTTCACACACTAAAGCCCCTAACCAACACATTTACATACACAAACTTACCTAAATTCAACCCCTACATCCACACACTGCACCAGCAGAAGCGAAAATTCAACATCTCTGTGCTTCAGGATTTTGAATTTTGCGCTTCTGCCGGTTTTGGAGCTTTGAGTTTTCGACTTTGTAATTTCGAAATACTGAAATTCGGGATTATATATATATATATATATATATATATATATATATATATATATATATATATATATATATATATATTCATATATATATATATATATATATATATAAGCACTGACAGTGTGTATTTGAGTCACTATGTTTCCATAGCCTGATACTCCTCCAGAAAAGATAGGATCAGTCCACCTGGGTCAAACACAGCTTCACTAATTATAGAAAGCAGGATTACTACAGATAAACTGTGGTACATCATCTTTAAGAAGACATTTTGCAAGTCACCAATGAGGCCTCAAAAAATGTTATGGTATTAGGGGCACTCAATAATAATACAGCAATGTCAGCAACACGACAGCTGGTGCAAGCAGTAGCACACTTACCTTTGGTGCTGAAAGACTAGAAGGCTGTGAGTTCCATTCCAGGTGACAGGATTGTTAGCAGTACAGTGGAATATTATGGGGTTGCTGCACTCCTTAGTGTGCCATCTTTTGGATGAAATGTTAAACTAAAGTGCCATCTGTATGTGTTGGAGGTAGTTCAGGTGGAAGTGAAAGATCCCAAGGCATTCATCAATATTCCCCAATGCCCTGGCCAAACTTACTCCAATATTACAAATACTACCTTGGGTCTCTGCTGTAAGGAGTCCACTAGTTTAATAAGAGTAACCTGGTTGACAATGGATACATACAAATTGATGAGGCAGACAATATATGATTTATCTGAAACATATAAGTCTTGTAAGTAAATGCGTATAACACTTATTCACTTATATCTACCACATTAAAAAGATGATTTGTTTGAGAAAGAAGTGGAAGAGAATTGAATCATTTATTTATTTTATTCTGAATTTGTTAACCAGAATAGAGCACTGATCTCACTGGAAGTGTTTCAGTCTAATCTCGGGGTAAACACAATGGATGCACCATATTATATGCAAAGTGAATGGCAAAGTGAATGACAAAATGCAATATATACATATATTATACAAAGTGATCGTAGTTGGTGTGAGGGTTTAAATGCAATAGATGAATGACATTATATACTGAGTGACTGACAAAACATAATATATACATGTACTATATATACATTGTGGGAATCCTCAGAATTTTCATGCTGAAAGAATCACACTATCATATTTGCTTATGACCAAACAGAAGTTGAAATCCTTTTACCAGCATACCCTGAGGGATCTGGTATTGAAAATGCTCAAAGTGAAATGTTTATTGTCCAGACAGAGCAAATTCTGCTTCAGAAAGAGAAAACTATATCCATGCTTTTCATTTATACAAGAGAAGTGTTACATAAAATGTCTGATTTTAAAAAGGGATAAAGAAATAAAATGTTTGCAAGAAAGCATGAGTCACATTTGGAAGCTGTGAAGTTTAAAGAGAAGCATCTGAGGGTGTTGTATTTGCTAAGCATGCCAACAGAGACTGTGTAAGAAGTAACATTCTGTTCTCTAACCCACTGAGGTGGGATGCATAGGAAAAAGGAAGTAGCAAATTAAATAGAAGTAAACAAAATCTGTGGGAGCAGTGCATGCAGAATAATGTTAGGGAGAAGAAGGACTGGGGTTTGATGGAAGGACGGAGCTGAGCAATGTGTCTAATGTTGAAGTGAATGGTAATTGTTAAAAATGAAATGTATACTACATGAAAAAAGTTACTGTGGTTTGTTTTCTTTAATATTAATGCAGGTGTGTCTATGTCACTGTTTTAGCTGTGATTTAATAAAGATGCTTATATAAAAGAGTGAAAGAGAGAATAAATTATTTCTAAATCAAGAGAAATATATCGAAAAAAATAGTTTCTGCTCAGTAATCTTCAGCACCTGATATATTTTGACAATTATTCAAAGTTTTGAGGGTGTGTGAAGTTACTTGACACAGTGAATACTAGTTATAAGCACAATGAATGCTGGGTTTTGAGGCATGGAATACCTGATATAGATGAATCATTTACATATACAAGTGTGGACCTAAACACACTTTCTGAGCCAAGTGTTTCAGCAAGTTAACTCTTGTCTAAAAACTATCAAAAATCTAATAGAAGAGTCAAGATGATAGATTAAACAGTGAAAAAAAAAACCTCATGAAGAAAGTTAACAGTATAAGCTGTAATTGTTATATGGAGGTGCATCTAGATTTAATGGAATACAGAAGAATCCATTTCCAAGGCATGTATCTGTCACCTGTTCAACTACTAATGGGTTAAAGACTACAGACTAGGCTGCATGCCTTTAATTCCTTCCTAACTACAACCAATGTGATATAATACAAGACTGAAAGTAAACTAGTGTAGACAAAGGTAATGCTATGTAAAACGGCATGACAATTATTTAGAAGATGAAGACAGAGATAATGCAGCAAACTTCCACAAAAAGTAAGAATTAAGGAGCTCTTACGAAGATGCCTGGACAACTGAGTTCTTGTGTTGTTTGCTATGACAGAGATGGAAAGTTGTGCAGAAACAGCTGGATTCATAAAGGTTGCTAAAAAGTGTACACTATGAGTACACTTAGCATAGCTTTTCTGAATGAATAGACAACACAAGCATTTTGATAGGGCTGTTCTTGAATTCGAAAAATGTACACAAATGACTTTGGCCTATTTTTCAATGTGAATATCTTTCAAAGAGCCTATGTTGGGTATAAGTGTTTTATTTACAAAGACCCTGGTCAAACCACATGTCAAGAAGTTTACAGATCTATAATGGTGTCTATAGAGCCATTCTTAGAAGGAGCAGAATTCTAAAACATCCTGATAGACTGTGTGAAGTGGACATCCTTGACATGTTTCCTATTATGCCAACAGCAGAACTGTAGACCACAGACTATATCAAATATTAGATTGACTATATTATGGAGAAGGTCAATACATAACTCAAAGAGTCAAATACAACATACAGCTGCAGGGCTGAAAAAGCCAGCAAGAAACATACACAAATAAATCTACTGGAATAAAATATACTGAAATTTGCTTTGATAAAAATGTTGATAAAGTTTATGCTAAAAAAAGTCTTCTAGTGTTGTACATGAATCATTAAAAGAGCCTGCTAAAATATCAATAATGCAAGTGCCATTGCCTAAGGAAAACGTGCTTTCATTGAAATACTGCACTAGATATTGGAAAGAACACAGTTCTTAATAATATATTATTATAAAGTATAGTAATACATAATGTGGGAATCCAAAAATTGTATCTGTTTAAATTGCTACCAGTTACGTGTACTGGGAATCTTAAAAATGAGGAATCTGGTGCAAAAACTCTGTGATGCATAGCCTTTAGCCTTTAGCATTAAGAAGCTGAATCTTTAGCTAAGTGTATTCTAAACAATGTAAACTATCTGATCTGGTCTCCTGTTCTGCATTTCAGTCCAGAATGTATTTTTATGAGGCTGGATTATCTTTGTTGTACTTCCTGCCATTCTGATATATACAATGCAACAAGGGCTAAGTAGATATAGAGGTAAGCCTGGATGAAGAAGAGGAGGTAGTTGAAATAAATTAGAGGAGTGATTGCTGTTCCCTCAGCAGGTATGAGTGACCTTGTATGAAGTAACTACATAACTAACCTTGGTGGAATATATTCCCATTAGGGGACATCATAATGGATCACCGGTCCACAGATTGATTGGCAGTGGAGTTTTTATGGTGTTGAGTTGCCAGGCACCCAACCTTCACAGAAGGCACACGCACCTACCTGCATGTCTTTAAAACTCACTTGACTGCAGGGAAGACATGCAAACTCCACACAGAAGGCACTCCAGCCAAGAATCGAATCAAGAACCTCTTCCTGTGAGGTGACAACACTAACTTCTACACCGTTGTGGCCAAGTTCGTGGAATATACAAATAAGTATTTGGTGGAATATATAAATACAAAGTGTTAACATATCTACTATACAGATGATATGAACAAAATATTCCATGGAAAAAAGACAAGAAAACTCTTAAATGCCTTTTGACTCTGGTATTAAAAACTGGTATTCCATCAGTGGCAGAGTGGTTTTCTCAAATGAAAATGGTTGTATGTAGAAATAACTTTCCCATTTGGCAATGATTGTCAATGTTAACAATGCTTTTAGTATGAATGCATGTATTAATTTCATGATCTAAAGATATTGTTCATTATTTAAGGTTAGTAACTGTTTATTATTTAAGGTTAGCAATGTTGCACTGCATGTCTTTGTTGATAAGTGTTTAATGCTAGAGTTATGTTTATACATGAAATGACATAATGCACATGAACATATTACAACAAAACAGTTAAATACTTTGTCACTGTTAACTAGGGTAGCAGCAGAAGGATAGAAAATAGATAGCAACTTCAGCACATGACTGAGGGTTATGACAGGAGACGGAGGTCTGGGCAGATAGCTCTTACAGAGATTAAAGCACCAGACTCTAATGTGCCTAGCGGGAGTTCAAGGAAATGGGATGCAAACATACCTCTCAACTATCCAGATTTTTTCAGAATGTCCAGATTTTTTACTCAGATTTTTGGCCTGTTCCGCATATAATTTGTGTGTTTTTTGGGTAAATTGCTAAAGGGTTGAAGTCATTAAATAATGACACATTTTTGAGTTTCGGACTTCATATCCTTAAAACCTGTTTTTAGGCAACTTAGTTTGTAACCACAGTATTTAAAAAAAATGTCCCTAGGTTTGGGCCTCTGTCCTCCCATTATTTTTGGCTTTGTTCAGATTTCATGCACTAAGAGGTTGAGAGGTATAGATGTAAAAAAAAATATTGTGGGGGAAATATGGAGACAGGAGAAAAGGGACAAAGAAGAAGAACCTGTTAGAGAGAGACCAGACAAGGATATTCAATATCCTTAAACTTCTTTTTATTTGCTATTGAGATTTAGATAAAAGAGTGAGGATTAAGTTGAAAGGCTCTGAAAGTAGAAGTATTTTGCATGCTTAATACTGATTAATTCAGTGTAAAACACACAAGAAGCTTTGTGATTTTTTTAAGGAGTTTGGATACCGTTGAAGTAGTGTTTATTATGAGACCTGGGACAATGGTGCCTACAGATATTTATCAGTGAGAAAGGAGACAGGAAAGTGAATAAGAAAATAGAAGGAATTCTAAAAAAGTATTGTGAACATTGATTAGAAGATGATGCAAAAACGAAACTTAGCATGGCAAGATACATTTTCATCTCTGCCATTAACAAATTGGCAACTGTACTACAGAAGGAATACAGAAGTTTTCATGTAGGAGGGGAGGAAACAACAGGAAAGGAAAAGGGTGGGTGAGGGGAAGAAGGCAAAGAGGGCAGTGGGAAGTTTTGAGCAGTGATATGCTTGAAACAGAGGTAAAGATTAGTGTAGCTCTAACAATGGAGACAAAGGGTAAAAATGAAGAATGACTGAATTTCATAAATTTAATTAAGGGAATGCACGTGCTATACATAAGTACAGTAATGCAGTAGATTAATTGTTCTTTGAGACAGTGCAGAATGAGAAATGGGGGTGATCATAGTAATTAAAGAATGCGGAAGGGAATATGGAGAAGATGATAACCTCAGCAAACGTGTAGATAAGAACAAACAAAGAAAATCAGGATGGCGGGGCAAGAAGAAATGCAAGGGAGAACAAATATTACAGAATTCGCTTCTGTTAGAGTGTGATAATGCAGATATTTAAAGCCCGGGAACAGGTTTGGATGGAGTACTGCTTGCAGTCAGGATCTTGACTGATCTTTAAATAGCTTTTGTCAGTGATAAATAGCTTCATCACTTGGAGAACTTTGTCTAAAACAGAGCATGGAGGGGAGGCAAGGCCAATCAAGCCAAAAGTCTTATTGTGGCAGTTGTCTAGAAATAGTAATAGTGTAGGTTAATAAGACTTGTTGTTGAAGGTCTAGGTCCCTGCTTCTAGTACTGATGAAGATATTGGATTCTGTAGGAAAAGGAGGTCCAGGATACATGCATTTCTAATGGCACAGTATGCGAGACAGAGATCTAATCTCAAAAGTCTGTAAGACACTGAATAAGGATAGAGAGTTTCCAATCTCTCTTGGTAGCTCAGGGACATTAAGTCAGTGATCTTTTTTGGTTGAGACCACAAGGGTGGTTTGTTGTTGAATTTCTCATGATACTTGGTTCTGGTAGGCTCTGCAAGTTCCATACATTTTTCTAAATGGTATAGAATTTTCAGTAAAGCTTACTTATATATTAAGATCTGGTGAGGTCCCGTCATAGATTAATTTTAATATTCTGTGAAATAGTAGGTTGCGGTTGGCATGTTTGTAATCCTTAAATTCAGTATGGTTTGCTGTAGCAGCTTTTAGAAGTTTAAAAGAAAGGGTCACAAGTTTTTCAACTTCACTGGGAAGGAGATGCCAAAAGGAATAGTATAAGAGATGCCATATTTGTAAGAGTAATATCAAACATAATGTGCCTTCAACTGCTCAAAGGAATGTTTGCTTATTATGTCTAGGAATTTCTATGAATATCCTACAATGGAGGTATAGATTTCCGCTTCTATTGAATAGTAGTTTAAGATACCCAAAATGAGGGAGTTACTGTTAATATGGAGCTCCTTTAGAATTCTGAGGAATCCTACATGGTCATCAGAGGAGAAAATTGTTCTGTAAGATGCTATTAGCTGATAATTAATCCAGTCTTCAGTTTGTGAGTCCCTAGGTATTTGCCTGGAAATAATATGTTCGCTGACAAATACGGCTACTCCACCACAGTTGTCATTTATCTTTCTATTTATTTATTCCTTGTTGACTGGGTTAGTCCCACTAGGCTAGTTGCCACTGTTAAGTGGAGAACTGAGATTTGTAGGGGAAATTTAGCCAAGGAATTCAGGACTGGGCTTGAAAGTATGAAAACCACAAAATTCTTGCATACAAAGAGCGATGTGTTTATGTTTTTCTAAGTTACAGCAGGAATATAGACATATGTTTTCCAAATGCCAACATGCCTTAAAATCCATCTTAATGCAATGCCATTGTGGGACTGATATGTTAGTCACATTGGAATGTCCACCATCTGGACTGCGTCTGAAAAAAGCACTGGAGAGGCAGCAATGGTTTTTGCCAGTATGCAAAAGACTTGAAACAAGAAACTCAGACCATCTTAAATGAAGCAAGCTGAATTGTTGAGCATCTCTTGCCATGATGACCCAAAGTGAATCCTCCTGGAATGACAACAGCTATTTAGCCAGTTATTGAAGCCAATTATCTTTTCTTTGTATCTAGGCAACATTCAATGTGAAGGAAAGATTCCACTCAGGATTAGTGCCTTACCTGCCTTTGTACCATGCCTGGAAAGTTCTGTCATATCTCTGTGTATCACTCAGGATTCCATGTCTCAAGCCATTATTTCCCATGTGCATCACTGCCATATCATATTTCTCATGAGTTAGGATCCTTAGGGTCATATCTCTACATATCACTCAGGATTCCATGTCTTAAGTCACTTTCTCCCATGTGCACCACTGCCATATCATATTTGTCATGAGTTAAGATCCTTAGGGCCCTTGTAACATCAGAGATCCTGATGCCTGAAACTCACTATAACCCTCTCGTTGTCCATCCTTTTGGGCATGAGTCAGTGTGCCTAACGATAATCACCTATTATGTCTTGCTGCTAAAACTATGAGTCTAAACATGAAACTGCACTCATTGCAAGCATTCTTAACCATGGAAGATACTGATATTTGTGCAGTCACAGAAACCTTGTTCAAAGCTGGGAGAGCACCCCAGCCATGCTAGGTTACTCATCCTATCATGCATTCAGACCTCAAACCATGGGCAGCAAAGCAAAATGAGGAGGAGTTGCAATATATATTGAAGACATACATACCTCCAGGCTGATCAGACAATATGATAAACCGAATATACTCCAGGTGCAGTTACCATTGACAAGACCCCTATTCAAATCATAGCTAGCTACAAGCTCCCAACTTTGACTGAAGGTGCCCACTCCACCTATCTGGACCTCTTTGAATTTATCAAGATTCAACCCTTTACCCTGGTCCTGGGTGACTTTAACTATCCGACCATAGACTGGAAACTACACATCCTAGAACACAAACGCCCAGAAATTCAATGATTTTGTCAGTGCAAATGCCTTGGACCAGCTGGTCGACACCCACACAAGAGGTGATAATATCTTGGACTTGGTATTAACCAACATAAGTAACCACTGCATCATTCCTACAGTGTCATCCTCCCTGGTCACCATCTCACCTAACCCTCCACCCTCAGCTAGGATCAAACAAAAAAATGTCTCCAAAGCTGATTACAACCTCCTGAGGGAAGGTATAAACAGCTTTATAGCCTCCTCCCCTTATGTAGGAACTGTCACATATGTCCAATCCTACACCAAAGTACTATACGAGCATTTTTATAGCTGCATGGAATCAGAAATATCCAACAGGACAAAATCCTCCTCAAGGAAGAGTAAACCTGTCTGGTAGGCATCTGCAATAAATAAACTATATAATAAAAGGAAAAAATTGCTGTCCAGGACCAAGATGGGACAGGTGCCTTATTGGAAGCAATTTCTCCTTAGCTTGAACAAGCAAATAAGAGCACTAATGAAATCCTCCAAAGCAAACATGGAGTCCAAACTGGTCACATCTACTGAAGACAGTGATAAGGCCATCTTCACATATGTCTGCAATCTCAAAGGAAGGACTCAGATCTGCTCAGAACTGGTTGTCAAGGACACTACATACACAAATGCCATAGATATATCCAACCTGCTGACAGACAGATTCCATGAAAACTTCGCCCCTCTGTCACCCTCCATCAGTAAATCAGGACATCCCCAGCACCTGACCCCCTCCCCTTTTCTCCAGGGAGCAAGTCATCACTGCCCTCTTAAAGGCAAAAATACAGCCTCCATGGGCCGCTATAACATCCCATGCTGCAGCCTGCATGAACTCAGGCAAGAACTTGCAGCACCATTAGGCACCCTATTCAACCAAAGCCTCAGTACTGGCTTCATCCCAGCTGAGTGGAGGAGAGCCACTGTCATCCCTTTGCACAAATGTAGAGCATCCACCGATCCAGGAAATTATAGACCCATCTGCCTAACTAGCCTGATCTGCAAGGCCATGGAATGAATCATCCTGGACCTCATTAACACAGACATTGGATACCTTCAAACACTCAGTCCCACACACTTTGGTTTCATCAAGAGGGGATCATGCCTGTTAAATTTGGTTGACGTCTTTGAGACAGTCAACAAAGCCGTGGATGAGGAGAAGACGTTGCACACCGCCTATCTTGACCTGGCCAAAGCCTTCAATACTGTTACCTACTCAGGTATAATAGATAAACTCTCTCAACTAGGCATCAATCCAAATGATACCAGATGGGAAGCAAACTGTCTCACTAACAGAACATACCCAGTCAAAATAGGGAAAGCCAACTCAAGCAGTACACCCATAATGAGTGGTGTACCCCATGGTTCAGCCTTGTGGCCTTTGTTGTTTGGGATATACTTTTCTGAGGTGCAGGCCAAAACCACTGGGCTATGGCTGACCATGTTTGCAGATGACTGCAAGCTGGACACTGTCATCAATTCTCCTAGTAATGTGGACATCCTCCAAGAGGGTCTCACCCAAACAAATGACTGGTGCCAGAAACATGGCCTCAAACTGAATCCCAAAAAATACATCACCATTCCCTTTGGGGAAAGTGATGTCCTCACAAATTATCACATTAATAACAAGGTCCTAAGCACACGTTCAGTTGTGAGGGATTGGTGCACCCAGGTTGATAGCAAGCTGACTTTTGACCTCCATATTGCCTCCATTGTATGGAAACCTTTCTACATGGCCCACCACATTAGTAAGTTATCTCATCCAGGGACAGGGAAGTCATAACATCCCTGTATTCTTCCCTTATAAGACTCATTATTGAGTACAACTCCCCTTTTGGCATGTATCTCACAAAGCACATGCAGCATCTGGAGAGACCACAGAGGTTCTTCACCAGGAGAATCCAAAGCCTCAAACATCTACCCTGCACAGATAGACTAAAAGGACTATCCATCAACTCACTCTCATACAGACTCTTCAGAGATGACTTCTGTCTGGCATAGAAAGCAATCTCAGACCCCACCTTGAAGCAACTGCTGCATATCCGCATGTCAAGTTCCACTTGGGTAACCTGCATGCACGACCTCAACCTGGTCTGTGACATCAGTAGGACTTGTTGGCAGGACAGATTTGAGTCTCAGAGACTCCCCCTTTTGTGGAATAGACTCATTGACCATGTAAAGCAGAGTACTTCATTAAAACTTTTTAAGTGCACCTGTGTCCCTGCTGAACAGGGACATTGGGTGTTGACTTATTGGAACATGGACTAAATTCTTGACTAGGAGTGTAAGGTCCTCAAGGGCAATAGCCTAGTAACCCCCTATGATCCTGTGATCCTATGACCAAAATTATACTGCCATGGTTCAAAGACAAAAGTATGGAGTGCTTTTGTCCAGGATCACTCTTTATGGAAGGTATGCATGAGGTGGACAACTGGCATGATTTTTGATGAGACTTAATTTTCTTTCTAGGAGGCTATGTGAGTGACTGTTTATAGCCTTAACATAAGACATTTTGTTGTGATTACAGAAGGATGCTGGTTGTGGTGTAAGGCAACCGTCCATCTTGTCCAGCACTTAGGCATTTAAAGGAGAAAAGAAAATGCAGTCAAGGGGGATTATCTTCTCAGTTTGATGCTCTAGCGCTCACTAGCATGGCAATATAAGATGAGACTGGGTGGTGCTACCAAACACAAATTTATAGTAAGGGTAAAGGCTAAAGAACCAACTCCTCTACCTCTAACGTATATAGCAGAAGTAAGCTATTTAAATAGCTTAATGAGAGAGTCTTCACAAAATGACACGTGCTTACTCTCAATCATCAATAAACAAGGAGAGTGAGGGAATTATTTTGTCAAATTATCTTAAGGGTAAAATAGATACACTGGGTTTAAAAATACAACTCCAATAGGGTGAGAGGATGAGAAAAATTCTTGCACGCTTAGCTTTGCAACTGACTGTTTTGGAACTGTCTTAAAACAAACACAAGTCCTAAACTAACCTGTCAGTCACTAGCTAAGAAAGAAACTAGGGTTTAATATCAACAAATAGTCCAGATAAATGGTAAAGTGCAGTGAAATTATTTACTTAAATTACTAATATCGGCTTAAAGAACCTAGCAAAAGCAGACACAGATTTTTAAAAGTAACTTAAAAACAGATCTCGAAATTAAAAATCTCCACTTATCTTTGTTGCTGTATGTATCAGAACTGTCACAACAGCTGCCTCACCGTTCTGACATTTTCACTTGTGCAGCCATATCTGTAGTAGCAAACAAAAATCCTTGAGCTAATGTTGTGTTTTATGCTTCTTTAACTTTGCTAAAAATGTTATAATTCCTTTATTTAGGATAGAGAAGCTTGTTTTTTCTTTATCATTTCAATAACAAAGTTAAGGGTTCTGCATTAATTAATAGCTTTGTTGTATAATGACTTCAATAACAAGTCAATATTCTTGTAAATTTGATTTATGTCACTAAGGGTAATACTCTTGTAAGACTGATTTGTATCACTAAGTTTAACCTCTTTGAAACAAATCCTGTTGAAAAGTAGAAGTTCCATTTTAATGATGTGTTGTGCAGTGCCGTTTTATGAATATCCCGCATGTTTAATCTGTTTCCATATATCCCATATGTACAGTGTTCTGCAGTTCTCTGAAAGTTCCATTCTTTTGTTCAGAATGGTTGTATTCATGAAAAGCAAGAAGTTTACTTTCACTAAAATAATAACTTCAATATTTCTTGCTCATGTTACTTTCAAAAATCAGATTGTAAATACAGGTGGATAAATTTGTTGTGCCTTTTCATTTCTGACCTTTGTTCCTAATCACTTAAAGGAATTTCATTTAATAAATAGTGGAGGTTGAATGCAATTCATTCAATAAATATCTCAAGTTGAACTTCTTGATATAAGTTTCCAGTTCATTCAAGGTGTGTATGTATGGGATTACCTGGTTTGTAAAGATAAACAATGAAGTGTTGTTCTATCTGTGCTATAAACTGGAGCTAGGGTAGTACCTACCAAATGCTACAATATTGTACTTTTTTGCATTGAGCGTGAGCCCCTTTTATAGGTTCATAGGTTCATAAGTTGGTACTAGGCTATCGGCCCTAGGGCCTATTCAAGCCTAGCAATAACAATTTCCTGGATATTTCTTCCCACAATATTTACTTCTCTGGACCCCCTGTCTCGCATGTCTAGCAGGGCAACTGACATGATCCCTGTGGTGAATTTCCTATCTCCCATCCAATCGTCAAGGTTCCTTTTGAAGAGGGCCAAGGAGGCGCTCTGCTTGACATGTATGGGCAGTCTATTCCAGAGTCTGGGGAGTCTCTGGGTCAGAAACCTATCCCTCCAACATGTTTTGTTCATTGTTCACTTTAGTACACTAGCTATTGATGTGTTGAATCTCCTGCTGGAGTGTGTGTATGTCAGAGGGGGACTTGACAAAAAGTCCCAGCTTACAGTCATCTGCAAACATTGTTTACCAAAGATCATCATTTGATAAGTGGAAATCTGAGAAGTACATGACAAAAACAAATGTCCCAGCACAGACTACAGCAGAACTGATCTGGTTACCTTACTGTTCTTAGAGGACATACCCTCAATTTAAACAGTTAGTGGCATCTACACTAGGTGTGTAGTGGAATTCTCAAACCAGAAAAAAATTATCACAGGCTGTGTCTATCAGAAAATGTAAGAAAGCCAGCCACACACTGAGCTAGAATAACACATTGGGGATGAAATAAGATATGTTGTCCAACTTGAAAGCCACTTTAACCATCAGCAGTAATAGGAGACTGTGAGATTTATGTAGACATAACAAAAAATGCATAATACAGACAAAATGCACTGGGCATAAAACAAACGTGAGGAATTCCTTTTTTTTTTTGGCTCATTGTTTCTTTATATAGTAGGCATCACTGGTTGTTTAGTAAAGTGTTCATGCTCTGAGGATGGCAATGTTGGAATCTAGTAGAAAGGAAAGGCAAAATATACACAGCTGGCATCTACGAAACAACTCACATGAGCTCCGTCATGAGGAAGATGGATTAGGTCAAAAAGTGCTTCTTCCTGGTGCAGTCAAACTGCATACAGCTTTTGCAAGCCTTCCAATATATATTGCTGCTGTCTTATTATTAATAAAAAGTATTAAAATGTATTACTTAGCATAGCATCTTGCAACATAGAAATGTTTAATTATATTGTCTGACAGAAAAATATCTGAATGCTCTAAATGTTCCAGTAAGATAGCTTTGTAATGTAATATGTAACTACAATGCCACCAGACTTATCATTCCTTATTACTTTCCCATTCATCACGGCTTGCTTACCACTCACTGGCAAATGAATCTGTTGGCTTCAGTTAAACAATCAATTTCTCCTCACAGATTTGAAAGTCACTAGTAAAAAGTTATGTTTGTTAAGCAAGATTTATAAAACACCTGTCCAGAAATTATACAAAAGGAAATTCAATGATTTGACATACCATACCACACCACCCCCAGTGATAACAAATGTTGCATGAAGTAATGCTTTCTGATTCGACTGCAAAATCAGAATGGAGAATTTCAGTTAAAGACAAACTGCACATGAAACCTATTCTTATTTCTTTCTTCATAAAAATGAACTCATAAAAAGCAATATTGTGTAGTAAACTGTGATACCATACAAGCCAAGGGCCACTTTTTTACTGATAGAAAGACAATTAAATATTTATCTAATAAATTGCAATTCATATGCATTCTATATTTGCAGTCTTCAAATAATCCATGAATAAATATGGATTTTTCTTTTAAAGGTTTCTTTTTACTGTTTGTATTTTTCAAAAACAATTTGAATCACTTAATATGACAAAGGTGATATATATATATATATATATATATATATATATATATATATATATATATATTTATAGAGAACATCAAACACGGTGCACGGTGAATCAAACTATAAACTTTACGCATTAAGAAACCAGGACTAGAAACACGACTTAGGAAGAAAAACGCTGAAAGTCCAGGAATAGATGCATAGCCCAACTTTAATGGCTAACAGGCCAAGTCACCTCAACAGCAAACCAGGTTTAGCCTTAGCGTCATCAGTGCATGTATTTGGAAATGCCCTCCCCTCTCTTTATACACATTCACTTAAAGCAACAGTCAACCTTTTATCATAAGTACACATGTCCCACATCAAAAGAAATTTAAAGAGCAACACGTTTTACACATAACACAACTTGTGTAATAAATCATTGCCATCACTTTTCATGTAAAAAGGAAGTTACATTTTATACACAAAAGTCCTTTAAATTATAACATAGATTACCAATGATCATTCAACCCAGGTATAAATAGGGCTCCCAAGTTAACTATCCAGTGTCTCTCTTTTATTCATAAGAATTTTATGTTTTTGTATAGTTGATAAGTTATCACCTACCACCTTATCTATGCCCAAAAAAACAAAATGTGCTGTAGGGTGTACCAATATGTGTTTAAATAATGCACTTCTGTTTCGTCAACAATTTATATCACTCTTGTGCAAGGCAATACGTTGTTTAAATCTAAGAGATGTTTGCCCTATATAAAAGGAGCCACACTGGCATACTGCCATATAGACTACCCATTCTGTTGCACATGTGATCAAATGACGGATATCATACATTTCTGATGTATTAACAGAAGTGAATGATTTAGTCTTATATATACATTTACAGTATATACAATGCCCACAATAGGTACTCCCTACCTCTATTGAATTTATTTTATCTTGCTTAACATATCCCTTTTTGAAACCAGACAAACGTTGTACTATATTTCTTCTAAAACCAGAACTACAATAATTTCCTAACAATGTGTCAAAATATGGATCTAATTTCAATATATGCCAATGTTTAGCTATAATTTGTCTAATCTTAAAAGTATTAGACCCGTATTTAGTAATGAACCTTATATGATCTACTGTAGTGTTAGTTTGCACTGTATCCTGCAATAACTGAGTCCTAGGCTGAACCACTGCTGAATGACTGCTATGAAAAAACTATTAGCCATGTAACTGAAACCAGCTACTCGGATAAGTACGCTAATTATGTGAAAAAAATAAATAAACATGAAAAGAAGTTACAGGACAGAAAGCCCAAAATATATCAAAAAGACCTGAATGACTATAAAAATCAAACTACTTACTCATGGAAGAAGATAAGGAGAACTGTCAGAGTTACTGACAGTCGGAAAAGTAGTAGTAGGCCGAAAAGAAATGAGAACCAGATCTATATTAAGAAGAAATGTAGACTTTTCCAACAATTCTGAGTTGTCATCTGGGTATTCGAATATGGATATGGAAAATGAGGGAAAGGAACCTCAACCAGTTATTTCTCCCACACCCGAAAGATCTAGGAGCCCTTCAGGAGGGGACACAGAAAACATAGGCATAGAAGATGGAAGAAATATTCAACGAGATATTGTCGACTTAGTTGATGGCGCCAGGGTTTCTACTCAACTCTGTGAAGCCGAAAATCAGTTGGTGGTTAATCTAACTGATTATGATTTCACTCAATTGGAAATGAAGGTCTTGAATAAAGGTTTGGGATATGTACCTAATACTTATGTGTCACATTTTGATGTGGTTCAGGATTTAAAAACTTTTTGTCGAAATTTGAATCTAAAATATTTTTTTGCACATAGACCCCCTGATACACTTCACAGAAAAGTGGAAATGTTTAGATTTAAGAAATCTAACTTTCAACCACCATATAATGGGGTGGTCAAAGTTTTTGAACAGCAGGTATTACACGAGTTACAAATAAATCAAAATGAGGTGTTCAAACATGGTACACATAATTTGACTAAAGGGGAAAATAGCCCTTAAGAATTTACAACAAAATAATGATTTGATTATAACTAGAACAGATAAAGGGGGTACTACAGTTGTGTGGAGTAGAACTGATTATAAAAAGGAAGCGGAGAAACATCTTAGTGATGCAACATCTTATTGTAGCCTGCCAATGGACCCCACAAGAGGTTTTAAAGAACAGATAGATGAGGCATTAAAACAGGCAGCTTGTGGTAGGGTAATCACTGAGGCTCTGTCCACACAATTGAGGGTTGATGATCCTAGCTCTCAGTATTTTTGCCTGGTACCCAAAATACATAAGCAAGTGATTACACCCCCAGGGCATCCAATAATGTCTGGACGTGGTTCTTTGATAGAACCATTGTCTGAGTATTTGGAATATAAACTTAAACCTTTGTTGGTATATGTTAAAGCTTGTATAAAAGACACAAATCAATTTTTGCTGTTGATGAGTGAGCTACAGATTTCCAAAGAAGCATATATGGGCACTCTTGATGTTTGGGCCTTATATACCAGCATCCCCCATGAGGCAGGTATAAGAGCTGTTAAATATTGGATGAGGATGTTTGGCAGATATGAAGAGGTGTAGATGGAATTTTTACAATTGGTGTTGGAGCATAATTCCTTTACATATAATAGGATATGGTACCTACAGATAAAGGGTACAGCTATTGGTGCAACATTTGCATCCATATATGTGGACCTTTTTATGGGTTTTTTTGAACATGAAATAATATATAGTAGCAGAAATATATTTATGGAAAATCTCAGAATGTGACGGAGATATATGGATGACTACTGGGTCATTTGGACAGGGGACACCCAAAAATGACATGAGTTTGTGGAATATTTAAATTTCAATGAATATGGCATTCATTTTAGTGGTAATATTGATTTATACACAGTTGAAGTTTTGGACGTGAAAGTTATTAAAACCATGGATGGCACAATGGACACCACTTTATACAAGAAACCTATTTCTAAAAATTCATTATTGTATGCCAACAGCAGTCATCCTCATCACATAGCTAGTAATATCCCAAAGGCCTAATTTACTAGAATTAGAAGAATTTGCTCTAACAGAGATGAGTTTTGGGTACAGGCAAAACAACCGAGAGCCAGATTTCTAGCTGAGGGGTATGACCATAAAGTGGTGGATGAAGCATCAAAACAAGCAGCGGTTCAGCCTAGGACTCAGTTATTGCAGGATAAAGTACAAACTAACACTACAGAAGATCATATAAGGTTCATTACTAAATATGGGTCTAATACTTTTAAGATTAGACAAATTATAGCTAAACATTGGCATATATTGAAATCAGATCCATATTTTAACACATTGTTAGGAAATGATTGTAGTTTTGGTTTTAGAAGAGGGAGACATATAGGAGAACATTTGTCAAGTTTCAAAAAGGGATATGTTAAGCAAGATAACACAATAAGCATATATGGGCACTCTTGATGTTTGTGCCTTATATACCAGCATCCCCCATGAGGCAGGTATAAGAGCTGTTAAATATTGGATGGGGATGTTTGGCAGATATGAAGAGGTGTAGATGGAATTTTTACAATTGATGTTGGAGCATAATTCCTTTACATATAATAGGATATGGTACCTACAGATAAAGGGTACAGCTATTGGTGCAACATTTGCATCCATATATGTGGACCTTTTTATGTTTTTTTTGAACGTGAAATAATATATAGTAGCAGAAATATATTTATGGAAAATCTCAGAATGTGACGGAGATATCTGGATGACTACTGGGTCATTTGGACAGGGGACACCCAAAAATGACATGAGTTTGTGAAATATTTAAATTTCAATGAATATGGCATTCATTTTAGTGGTAATATTGATTTATACACAGTTGAAGTTTTGGACGTGAAAGTTATTAAAACCATGGATGGCACAGTGGACACCACTTTATACAAGAAACCTATTTCTAAAAATTCATTATTGCATGCCAACAGCAGTCATCCTCATCACATAGCTAGTAATATCCTGAAGGCCTAATTTACTAGAATTAGAAGAATTTGCTCTAACAGAGATGAGTTTTGGGTACAGGCAAAACAACCGAGAGCCAGATTTCTAGCTAAGGGGTATGACCATAAAGTGGTGGATGAAGCATTAAAACAAGCAGCGGTTCAGCCTAGGACTCAGTTATTGCAGGATAAAGTACAAACTAACACTACAGAAGATCATATAAGGTTCATTACTAAATATGGGTCTAATACTTTTAAGATTAGACAAATTATAGCTAAACATTGGCATATATTGAAATCAGATCCATATTTTAACACATTGTTAGGAAATGATTGTAGTTTTGGTTTTAGAAGAGGGAGACATATAGGAGAACATTTGTCAAGTTTCAAAAAGGGATATGTTAAGCAAGATAACACAATAAATTCAACAGAGGCAGGGAGCACCTATTGTGGGCATTGTATATACTGTAAACGTATATCTAAGACTAAATCATTCACTTCTGTTAATACATCAAAAGTGTATGATATCCGTCATTTGATCACATGTGCAACAGAATGGGTAGTCTATATGGCAGTATGCCACTGTGGCTCCTTTTATATAGGGCAAACATCTCTTAGCTTTAAACAATGTATTTAAACAGAAGTGCATTATTTAAACACATTTCGGTACACCATACAGCACATTTTATTTTTATGGGCATAGATAAGGTGGTAGGTGATAACTTATCAACTATACAAAAACATAAAATTCTTATGAAAAAAAGAGAGACAATGGATAGTTAACTTGGGAGCCCTATTTAAACCTGAGTTGAATGATCACTGGTAATCTATGTTATAATTTAAAGGACTTTTGTGTATAAAATGTAACTTCCTTTTTACATGAAAAGTGATGGCAAATGATTTATTACACAAATTATATTACGTGTAAAAAGTGTTGTTCTGTAAATTTGCTTTGATGTGGGACATGTGTACTTATGATAAAGGGTTGACTGTTGCTTTAAGTGAATGTGTATAAAGAGAGGGGAGGGCCCTTCCAAATACATGCACTGATGGCGCTAAGGCGAAATCTGGTTTGCTGTTGAGGTGACTTGGCCTGTTAGCCATTAAAGTTGGGTTATGCATCTATTCCTGGACTTTTAGCATTTTTTTTCCTAAATGGTGTTTCTAGTGCTGGTTTCTTACTACGTAAAACATATGTATATATATATATATATATATATATATATATATATAGAGAGAGAGAGAGAGAGAGAGAGAGAGAGAAAATCAATGATTAGTTGCTGACATTTCCTTTTCTTTACAAATGTTAAGGCGGCATTGAGCAAGCTATTGCTAATCCTTCACTATTACCAGAGAAACAAATAAATAATTAAATGCAGGTACTTAATCATGGCTGAAATTTGCATAGATGTATGGCACTTCTGCACATGACCTGATCAATCTGGCAGCAATGCTTAGCAACACAGGCAATGATTACTTATCTAAAGTGAGACAGGCATCACTTCTGTGCAGATAGCTATGTTCCAGAATGCATACATGCACATTGCAGCCAGAAGGCATGCAGTTGACATATCTGTGCAATGCAATATGTGCAAAGAAGTAAAACACATAATCTATACAGTAGCCTTGAGCATTTTGCCATAATCATTGTATGAATGCCGATTCAGAGACCACTGTATCCCAAAACAAAGTAGTACATGCATAGGGTGAATTGCATGAGCTGGTGTGTCCCTTAGGAGGATGACACAAAGTGGTGTTTAAAGCTGATTAGCAAAACAGAGTTTACAACTGCAGTGTTATTGTGGCCACATATGTGATCACCTGTCAGATGCATGAAAGGGTACATAAGAATGTGAAGATTGTTGAAAATAGCAAGTACAGGGACACAGAGAAGAAAAAATAATGGACTGAGCAGGATTCAGTAAGGTGTTGTAAATGTTGTGTGTTGATTAGAACCATTTTGTTCCTAATAAAGAACATAAGGAAAGAGGGGGAAGTGTAAAATAAAAGGACCACTCCTTTTTGGCATTTGCATCTCTGAAGTCAAAGCCAATGTCAATGGCCTCCAGGTGACTAAATTTGTAGATGATTGCAAGTTAGGAGCTATCACAGAATCCCCCACCAACAGAAATGTTCTTCAGGAAGGGCTGACACAAACAAATAGCTTTTGGCAGTGACATGAACTATAACTAAATAGCAAGAAATGCATAACAGTAACCTTTGAGAAGTCACCCAACCCAGATAACTATCATATTGACAACACACCAAGTGTTGATACAGTAATCAGGATTCTGGGGACACACATAGACAGTAATCTAGCTTTTGACCATCATGTGTCTGTAGTAGTGAGAAAATCATTCTATGTTGTGCAACTTATAAACTAAGGTTTGGCATCTAGGTCCAGGGAAGTAATTGTTCCAGTGTATTCAGCTTTCATCAAACCTGTCATTGAGTACAATGACCCCTTTGTTGTGTACCTAACCAGGCACTTCCATCAATTGAAATGTTCACAGACGTTCCTCACTAAAAGAATACAGGGCATAAGTAACATGTACTGTACAAACCACCTCAACACTCTATCCTTGTATTCTGTCTCCTAAGGCTGTTGAGGAGATATCTATCCCTGGAATACAGGGCATTGTCTGACCCCACCCTGATGGACCTCCTGCGTATCTGCAAAACAAACACTGGAATTACCCATTCTAAAGACTTAAACGTTGTCTATGATATAAAAATGACCTGCTGGAGTGGCAGGTATATATTCCAGAGACTACCCCTTCTCTGGAACAGGCTCACCATCTATATGAAGCAGATTTCCTGCCTAGCCTAATTCATTTATAACTTGGACAATTGTGTGAGGAACAGGAAATTCATCCCTAGTTTGGCATCTATGTCTCTAATGGACAGAGGCAGTCTTCAAATGTTTTATCTCCCAGGCCTCTGCTTTTAAATGTTTCACTTCCCAAACCCCTGCTTACACTTATCAAGGGTATCAGAACTTCTCAGAGATTTGGGATGCATGTCTTGGCTTAAAAAAGCCCTTGTGGTCATTATCCTAGTAAACACCTATGACCCTATGAACCTATATGTCTGGGGAAGTAGGACAGGTTTGTGAGCAGGGGCAGGCAGGCAGGCACACATACAACAGCACAAGCAAACAGGAGTGAGTGTGTACACAATATGATGGAAAGACATGGATAAGCAGAGACAACTAGATGGTAGAAACATGATGATGAGTAATGAACAATTCACAGGGAATGGGGCATGATATGACAGGAAAGGGTTACACATGATTGGGGATAGGGCAAGTTATGAGCAACATCAAGCTATCTGCCATCTCAGCCAAATGGGCCATACCTCTCAAATGTCCAGATTTTCACAGAATGTCCAGATTTGTGCCTCATATTTTTGGTCTGTTCCACATAAAATGTGTGGTTTTCTGCCAAATGATTAGAACTGAAATCACTAAATAAAGACATACATTTACATTTCAGGCCTCATATCCTTCAGAAAAATGCATGCAAACACAAATGCTGTTGTTCCAGCAACCTTCTAAGCTTATAAGGGCAATATTTAAAATCTGTCCCTATTTTTGGGCTTTTGCCCCCCCCATTACTTCAGGCTTTATCTAGATTTCTTGTGCTAAGAGGTTGAGAGGTATGAAGTGGGCATTACTGTACTCCATCACAGAATGATGGATCAAGATGACTTTAAGAAAGGGCTACACCCTCCCCTGGTGGCTTCATGTTTCAGGATGGCTGTATGGGTGAATCTTTAATCTACCCCAGATGTGTCTTCATCCAGGGCATACATCTAATAAACACTCAATTCACTGCAATCTACAGCACCTCCTTTAGCTGTGGTTGGGCCCTTTCAGGCATTGCTGTTGGACTAACTGGTACTCAGAAGGCATGAGTCCTCCCTGGCAAGGTACTCCTAGCCTCACTGTACACACTCACCTTAGTTCCAGACTCAAAAGTTCAGGCCATGGTAGAGCTACCTGATGAGTCTGTCACCTATTCCTGCAATGCTGGAGCACAGTGGGAAGTTAACCATGAGTTAGTCAGACCTGCTAGTGGATAGAGTATGTGTAAAATTCAGGTCAGCCTTAGTCAGTAGAAGAAACCCTGTCTGGTTGCCAGCCTCTCTCATCTCCTTCAATACATGACATGGCTCATGTCCTGCTCTAATCATACTGAAATTGTATGAGAGAAATCAGAGAGTTGTGACAGGTATAAAATAGGAAGCCAAGACAAGTATGACAATCTGCATTCTCATATGTTTGTTCTAGAATCTGCCTCCCAGGTAGCACATAGGTATCTGTTCCCTAGGTATATGCTAATATAATTGCAAAGAAATGTGGCATTGGTACAAATGAGGACCACATGATGTGTAGTAGCTTAATTCAGCCACATAACAGTTCCCAGCAGAAACCATAACAGATGTAGTTTGCAGCTAATAGTACATCCTGGGATAGACATGTGACATTGTTACCTGATGTCTGCCATACATGTATGCATGTAGATTATTATGTTGATGGCGCTGCAGGCCATTATACTGATACTTTTACTTTTCTACTGTCCTGGTTATGGTCATAACAGCAGTCAACATCTCAACCAGTTAATTTCAAGAATCAGCCTTGCCGAATGGACCAGCTTGGGACCCAGTGGCCTCTCCCTGATATGGCTGCAAATGAAATAGAGCATTATCTTGCTCTTCTCCTCAGTATGTAGGCACACTCTCTCTTAGACACTGAAAGAGTCAGCCATTGCAACCGGAATATTCTCAGAAGATGGTGTACTATTCCTGAGGAGCAGAGTGTAGCTGTGAAACTGAGCACACATGATTATGAGTATCAGCTAACACGGTTAGCAGTTGGACAGAAGCGTGATACACTGACAGCTGTATGTATCTCCTGCATGCACACATGACCACAGGGTGCTGGAGACAAGCCAAAACATCTTTCTGTACTTCATGTCACAGATGTATGGCAGCAAAATTCAGCAATTTATAGCCATTCATCACACTTAGCTCTAGTTATTTAGGTGCTGCAAGTTCAGTATATTACTTTGCAGTTTGAAAATGTACACCAGTGTTAGGCCCTCGAGAGATGGCAACCTATTATCAAGAAAAAGATAGCAGTGCTCTGTGGAACAGTACACTGTCAGCACTTATGGGCAGTTCTGAGAAGATGCACAGTGTTCTGCAAGTGTGTAAAAATCTGCCTCTGTATACCTTCAGAATGATATATACCCACATTCAGGTAATCAGTTTACATAAACCTTGCAATATCAAAATCCACACCTGCAGGTGTCATGTGTAATTTTGTTGTACAAGCAACAAGATAGTCAGTGATATCAGGATAAAGTGTCATTGTGCATACCTGTCACATTGTATGGTGATGTCTGTTTCCTTTCTAAATTACATAGTAGCCTATGTTGTTGGGCACAGCATTGTTAAGTCTGTAGTTGTGTATCTCCCCAAAGCCTTGTCATCTGTGATACCCCACATGACCTCCAGAAGTAGGACCTGGGATGAATGTCCTTGTGTGTGTGTGTATATATATATATATACATGTATGTTATTGTCTTTCGGCTTTTCCCGGTTAAGGGTTGCCACAGCGGAACTCCGGTCCGCTAATGATTGGCAGTAGATTTTTACGTGCTGAGTTGCCCGCCCTGACGCATAACCTTCAATGAAGGTACATCCATTCATGCATCTCTTCACACAGAAGACGCTCTAGCTGAGAATTGAACAGGACAACGTCTTACTGTGAGGCGACAACGCTACCTCAGCACCACCACCGCAGTTCATATATATGCATGTATGTATGTATGTATATATATATATATACACACACACACACACACACACACACACACACACATATATATATATATATATATATATATATATATATATATATATAGGGTGGATTGCATTGAATCCATGTGTGCTATTAAACCCACTATATGTTTCCGTCTGTTCCTCCTATTAGAATATGACACATCTTCCTACCTGCCCAATTAACTACAGTACAGTTTTCCAAGGTAATCCTATATCTTGAGCTGTCATGTGTCAAAGCAGTAGACAGCATATAGCCAACATATGTCTATATGGGTAACCATCTAAGATGTTCAGACCTGCTAAAATGAGCCCTGAAACATGGACACTGACTGGCTGAAAAAGCAGACTTATGTATACCTAGTCTGAGATAGTCATTTCCCGGAATATTCCCTTTTCACGAAGGTATGACAATCTAAGAGTTGGTACATATATATATATATATATATATATATATATATATATATATATATATATATATATATGTACAGATAATATAGATATATGTTTAGGAAGTGTGGAACTTCCCTCCCTGTAAAGTTTAAAGGAGAAAAGTGATGTTCAAAATTCACTCTTCTTTGAGATTTTGGGTCTTTTTTTTGGCCTGTCAGTACTTGGCATTTTGAGTGCTGATATTTTAGTAGGGCACTGTCTATATATTTATATGTCTAGAGGCTGAGATGGATAGCAGGAAATGTCATCTCTGTTAAGATGATGTCCTGCTCTTGCTGACAGGATCCAAGAGCAGTGCCAGTTGAGGTGTGTGAGCTCTAACCAGCTTATACAAGACCAGGTGTGACTGACAGTGGTCCATGATGTCAATATCGTGGATGGGCATAATCACTCATTTCATCATTGATATAAGTGTGCTGGCAACATGTTATGCCAAACCAAGGCAATGAAGCATTCCATACCAGCAATGAGGTCAGCGTGAGGTCAACCATATAATGGGATAGGGGACAACCTGGAAGCAGCATGCCAACATAAGCAGATCAGTTTCTGAAACCAGAATGGAAAAAACACAAACATCCTATTGATTAATGCATCAGGTTAGTAATGGATATATAAATTACTGAGCAGCACCAGTGCTGGCATCAACAGTAAGCTGACTGCACTCTACGCTGCCTATGTTTTATCATAGTATAATAAGGTATCCAAGCCACTGAGGTCACCAGTGAAGACAGTAACAAAATGCTTGGTACATTTTCATGGACAACCTTAGCATGCTTATCATGGGGCCATAGTGGCATGAGGTGTGTCTTTTAGGGTGTATTCTCATGGAAGAACACTGCTTTGTGTGACATCTCTAAAGGCTTGGGAAGGATAACATAATAATTTTTGAACTTTTGCTCCCCAGTCCATCCTTGATCTGACTAGTTTGTTCCATGGCATTCCTGAGGATGTCACCTGGCACTATTAGCTGATCTCTGGGAACATGCAGTCCAGTCTGATGGGGTCTATGATAACAAACACCACTTCAGTGTCCACCTCCATATGTAGGATTGCCAGTACCAGCATTATTTTCCAGACTTGCAGTGTTGTCCATGACTGGGAAAGGGTACATTCTTATGGTGGCCATTGCAAGGCACGTAGTTCTAGTATATACTGGACAATGGATAACAGCCAGTCACTTCTTATTATGGGTTGCGGCAGTACCCGGCCTCTATTGGCAGTTAGTGCATGGGATTAATGCTATGAGCTAATAATTACTTGTTTCCTGTATTCCACGGTTCAGTTGTCTCTGCCACTATTAGCCTATTGTGTTCATGCTGTGTGCTGATAGTACATCAACCAAGGCCTGTACAGTTCTTGATCTATTCAGAACTAATAAATTATCAGTGATCTCTGTTATTTGAAGTGCCCTATTCTACTGCTCCAGACCAGCAGAGTGGCCCCAGATCCTAGTTACATAGTAACACCCCATACCACAGATGGACATAGTACTTGGTGCAGAGTATCCATCATCTCTAGCCCCTATCTCTACCTTATAAATGATGTCACCAACTTGAGTATGTTTAGACAAATATGTGTTACTGTGGCTATAACCACTAGTGAGCATTGAGATGGCTGTGACCCACTAAACCATCCTTCCTGTGTGATGTACGAGGGAATTTCTGACGCATAGTGTGGTTTGACGAAGTTACGAGTAGCATAGCATGATATTAAAGTTGTATGCATCTGTTTGTCTGGGCCCATAGTTCTGGATAGACATTGCTGCATTGCTTGCATTGGCATATACTGTGCCTGATTTTAGATTAAATTTACTCCTGTTCTCACTCTTATCAGATGATGGTGTTGATGTGCTTTCCATGCAGGAGTGTAGCTAGGATTTTCTCCCAGACAGCTGCCCTTCATCAAGACTGAACTCTGACCACCTCCTGGAAATTTATAAGCCCAATAAAAACAGAAGCAAACTCCTTCACAATCACTCTGTTGCAAATACATGGAATAAACTGCCTGTATGTTTAAGAACTATGTCTAACACTAACTGCTTCAAAAAAATCTTTAAAAGACATCCTGCTAAACTCATGGTCATGCTTATGCCCAGTCCAGCTTACCTTCCCCTCCAATACACCTAACCACTCCTTACCCTTAATGATACAAATTTCTTCCAGCTTCTACCTCCAAACACATCCTCTCTGTTACCTTCCTCTGCATAAATCCTGCTCTAACTCCTGACAATAGGCTATACTATAAACATTTTGCCTTGTATAAATGTTACAGTTTACCCTGAGGGTATTTCTTGATAAATTCTTGCATGTAATTTGTATGTAATGACTTTCATTCTCTGTTTTTTTGTTATGTCTTAATATTTCATGTATGTACCTTTTTTACTTATAGAGCTGGAGCTTTTCTCCTTGGGTCTCTGCTGAAAAAATGTCTGTTGCCCAGTTGGACTAACCTAGTCAACAAATGTCAAAATAAATAAATAATAAATAAATAAAGGCAGACTGACACCAGCATATTACTGAATATAAAAACGGATTACACATGGCATTAGCACCATCTGACAATGGTGAGGTCTACCACTTCACCTACAGCATAGTTTAGTTACTGAGCACTTAATGAATCTGGAAGGAGACAGGACTTGTGGAGGGCTGAGCAGCCTCATCTTGTCATACCAGTTTTACCTACCTCTGCTGAGGACCATACAGTTGTGTCTTCCTCTTTGTGGCCACCATCATTGCAAGAAAAATAAACAGAGCTTGTGTTAAATCCTAAGGAAATACAACCTTTATTAAAATGTTATGACAGCAGCTATATATGGTGCAGTATGGCGCTTCAGAGTGAAAGTGCAAAGTGAGATGTCTGAGTTGTTAGCTGGTTCAGGTGAAAACAGAATAAACACACAGACTATGACTATCCAAATTACTTCTGATGACAAGCCAGATCTACGCCCTACCCCTCACAATTAAGTTTTTCCTCCTCTAGAGTGAGTCTTGCCCAGTCACTCCTGTTCCTTTGCCTCATTGACCAATTCATTATTTTTATTATTATTATTATTATTATTATTATTATTATTATTATTAATAATTATTGATATTTGTTAACCGGGTTAGTCCATAAGGGCTTGTGACCCATTTTCAGTGGAGACCCGAGGAGAAAAGCTCCAATACATAGTACAAAAATTACAGAAAGTCACAACTTTACAATAAAAAATAGATGTTACATTAGTTTTGAGAGAATATCATTTTGAAAATATATAGGTGCTGCGGTAGCATTGTCGCCTCACAGTTAGACGTTGCCCATTCGATTCTCAGTTAGAGCGTCTTCTGTGTGGCGACATGCGTGAATGGGCGTTCCTTCGTTGAAGGTTGTGCGTTAGGCCCAGCAAGCCAGCACGTAAAAATCTACTGCCAATCATTAGCGGACCAGAGTTCCGCTGTGGCGACCCCCTAACTGGGAAAAGCCAAAAGACACAAACAAAAATATAAGATAAGCCAGAGGCTTGCATGCATAACATTTTTAAGAAGGATATACAGACACAAATTATGAGATTTGATCAACTTTAGCAAAGATAAGTCATTATAGGTGGAAGTTTCTTTGTCAAGGTTCAGTTAAAAATCTTTATACATTGCCAATAAAGGGTGTTTGGTCAGCTTTGGTTAAAAGGCAAAAATAACTCATACTAGGTGGTAGTTTCTTTGTGAAGGTTCAGTTTGAAATCTTTATACATTTTAAGTAAAGGATGTATGGGTTTCTGGTTGATTTAGAATAATTTGAGTGGATTATTTTTCAAATAGAATATAGTTGATTAGCCTGGAATAGCATTTGAGTAGTTATAATGCATAATAGAATTCAAAGATTTCTAGCTTGATGGAGTGTAGAATACAACTGAGAGGGAGAAAGGATAGAAAATAAAACAAGAGAACTGGATGTAGTATTGTGGGATAGAGTACTGGTCCTATATCTTTTTTAAAGAGGGGTGAGGAATTAATAGTGGGGGGTGTTTTACGTAGGAGCATGAGAAGGGCATGTGTAAGACTAGCTGACAAAAAGTCTTCTAATAGTGGTGAGAGCCATAAAGGCTCTAGGATAGATAAGAGCCCTATGACCCACTATTTCCTTAGCAAGAGGGCCAAATCAAACTATTTGTTTCCCATGGAGAGTTGAGAAACAGGTTGTAGTGTGTGGTCAACCATATAACGGGATAGGGGACAACCTGGAAGCTGCATGCCTACATAAGCAGATCAGTTTTTGAAACCAGAATGGAAAAAAGGCAAACATCCTATTGATTAATGCATCAGGTTAGTAATGGATATATAAATTACTGAGCAACACCAGCGCTGGCATAAACAATAAGCTGACTGCACTATACACTGCCTATGTTTTATCATAGGATAATAAGGTATCCAAGCCACTGAGGTCACCAGTGAAGACAGTAACAAAATGCCTGGTAAATTTTCATGAACAACCTTAGCATGCTTACCATGGGGCCACAGTGGCATGAGATGTGTCTTTTAGGGTGTATTCACATGGAAGAACACTGCTTTGTGTGACATCTCTAAAGGCTTGTGAAGGATAACATAATAATTTTTGGACTTTTGCTCCCCAGTCCATCCTTGATCTGACTAGTTTGTCCCATGACATTCCTGAGGATGTCACCTGGCACTGTTAGCTGATCTCTGGGAACATGCAGTCCAGTCTGATGGGGTCTATGATAACAAACACCACTTCAGTGTCCACCTCCATATGGAGGATTACCAATACCAGCATTATTTTCCAGACTTGCAGTGTTATCCATGACTGGGAAAGGGTACATTCTTATGGTGGCCATTGCAAGGAACGTAGTTCTAGTATATACTGGACAATAGATAACAGCCAGTCACTTCTTATTATGGGTTGCGGCAGTACCCAGCCTCTATTGGCAGTTAGTGCATGGGATTAATGCTATGAGCTAATAATTGTTTCCTGTATTCCATGATTCAGTTGTCTCTGCCACTACTAGCCTATTGTGTTAATGCTGTGTGCTGATAGCACATCAACCAAGGCCTGTACAGTTCTTGATCTATTCAGAACTAATACATTATCAGTGATCTTTGTTATTTGAAGAGCCCTATTCTACTGCTCCAGACCAGCAGAGTGGCCCCAGATCCTAGTTACATAGTAACACTCCATACCACAGATGGACATAGTACTTGGTGCAGAGTATCCATCATCTCTAGCCCCTATCTCTACCTTATAAATGATGTCACCAACTTGAGTATGTTTAGACAAATATGTGTTACTGTGGCTATAACCACTAGTGAGCATTGAGATGGCTGTGACCCACTAAACCATCCTTCCTGTGTGATGGACGAGGGTATTTCTGATGCATAGCGTGGTTTGACAAAATTACTAGTAGCACAGCATGATATTAAAGTTGTATGCATCTGTTTGTCTGGGCCCATAGTTCTGGATAGACATTGCTGCATTGCTTGCATTGGCATATACTGTGCCTGATTTTAGATTAAATTTACTCCTGTTCTCACTCTTATCAGATGATGGTGTTGATGTGCTTTCCATGCAGGAGTGTAGCTAGGATTTTCTCCCAGACAGCTGCCCTTCATCAAGACTGAACTCTGACCACCTCCTGGAAATTTATAAGCTCAATAAAAACAGAAGCAAACTCCTTCACAATCACTCTGTTGCAAATACATGGAATAAACTGCCTGTATGTTTAAGAACTATGTCTAACACTAACTGCTTCAAAAAAATCTTTAAAAGACATCCTGCTAAACTCATGGTCATCCTTATGCCCAGTCCAGCTTACCTTCCCCTCCAATACACCTAACCACTCCTTACCCTTAATGATACAGATTTCTTCCAGCTTCTGCCTCCAAACACATCCTCTTTGTTACCTTCCTCTGCATAAATCCTGCTCTAACTCCTGACAATAGGCTATACTATAAACATTTTGCCTTGTATATATGTTGCAGTTTACCCTGAGGGTATTTCTTGATAAATTCTTGCATGTAATTTGTATGTAATGACTTTCATTCTCTGTTTTTTGTTATGTCTTAATATTTCATGTATGTACCTTTTTTACTTATACAGCTGGAGCTTTTCTCCTTGGGTCTCTGCTGAAAAAATGTCTGTTGCCCAGTTGGACTAACCTAGTCAACAAATGTCAAAATAAATAAATAATAAATAAATAAAGGCAGACTGACACCAGCATGTTACTGAATATAAAAACGGATTACACATGGCATTAGCACCATCTGACAATGGTGAGGTCTACTACTTCACCTACAGCATAGTTTAGTTACTGAGCATTTAATGAATCTGGAAGGAGACAGGACTTGTGGAGAGCTGAGCAGCCTCATCTTGTCATACCAGTTTTACCTACCTCTGCTGAGGACCATACAGTTGAGTCTTCCTCTTTGTGGCCACCATCATTGCAAGAAAAATAAACAGAGCTTGTGTGAAATCCTAAGGAAATACAACCTTTATTAAAATGTTATGACAGCAGCTATATATGGTGCAGTATGGCTGCAATGCTTCAGAGTGAAAGTGCAAAGTGAGATGTCTGAGTTGTTAGCTGGTTCAGGTGAAAACAGAATAAACACACACCGACTATGACTATCCAAATTACTTCTGATAACAAGCCAGATCTACGCCCTACCCCTCACAATTAAGTTTTTCCTCCTCTAGAGTGAGTCTTGCCCAGTCACTCCTATTCCTTTGCCTCATTGACCAATTCATTCTTTTTATTATTAATATTATTACTATTATTATTATTATTATTATTATTATTATTATTATTAATTATTGATATTTGTTAACCGGGTTAGTCCAGCTGGGCTTGTGACCCATTTTCAGTGGAGACCCGAGGAGAAAAGCTCCAATACATAGTACAAAAATGACAGAAAGTCACAACTTTACAATAAAAAATAGATGTTACATTAGTTTTGAGAGAATATCATTTTGAAAATATATAGCTGCTGCGGTAGCATTGTCGCCTCACAGTTAGACGTTGCCCGTTCGATTCTCAGTTAGAGCGTCTTCTGTGTGGTGACATGCGTGAATGGGCGTTCCTTCGTTGAAGGTTGTGCATTAGGCCCAGCAAGCCAGCACATAAAAATCTACTGCTAATCATTAGCAGATCGGAGTTCCGCTGTGGCGACCCCCTAACCGGGAAAAGCCAAAAGACACAAACAAAAATATAAGATAAGCCAGAGGCTTGCATGCATAACATTTTTAAGAAGGATATACAGACACAAATTATGAGATTTGATCAGCTTTGGCAAAGATAAGTCATTATAGGTGGAAGTTTCTTTGTCAAGGTTCAGTTAGAAATCTTTATACATTGCCAGCAAAGGGTGTTTGGTCAGCTTTGGTTAAAAGGCCAAAATAACTCATACTAGGTGGTAGTTTCTTTGTGAAGGTTCAGTTTGAAATCTTTATACATTTTAAGTAAAGGATGTATGGAGGTTTCTGGTTGATTTAGAATAATTTGAGTGGATTATTGTTCAAATAGAATATAGTTGATTAGCCTGGAATAGCATTTGAGTAGTTATAATGCATAATAGAATTCAAAGATTTCTAGCTTGATGGAGTGCAGAATACATCTGAGAGGGAGAAAGGATAGAAAATAAAACAAGAGAACTGGATGTAGTATTGTGGGATAGAGTACTGGTCCTATATCTTTTTTAAAGAGGGGTGAGGAATTAATAGTGGTGGGGGTGTTTTACGTAGGAGCATGAGAAGGGTATGTGTAAGACTAGCTGACAAAAAGTCTTCTAATAGTGGTGAGAGCCATAAAGGCTCTAGGATAGATAAGAGCCCTATGACCCACTATTTCCTTAGCAAGAGGGCCAAATCAAACTATTTGTTTCCCATGGAGAGTTGAGAAACAGGTTGTAGTGAACAGGCCAAACTCTCCCTAAGATCTTTTAACCCCTACATGATTCAGAAGAGCTCGGCTAGTGTTGCTGGCCAGCGCAAACATGCATATTTCTATAAACATGGTAATCTCTGGCCATTAGACAGCATTTACTCTGCAAGACTGAGATATGCAGGTGGAGCAATTGTGCCCCTCCAAGATGTTACTCAACCAGTGAGCCAGGTACATACATCTAATCTCTGAGTACTGATTAAGCCAGTTTCAAATGGAATACCTCAGATGTCCAACTCACAATTTTTGTCAGCTAGTCTTACACGTATTGTCAGTATTAAGGACGATGTGTATCAATGGAAATTAAACACATAAGCTATTGGCATTTAAACCCCTATTGGCCTCCATACATGCTCAGCTTTTGAAAAAGGAAACAGGCTAGAAGCAGAAAACAAACACAAAGACAAAGGTTAGGAAATTTCTGAACTATAGATGGGAGCAGTTACATGGTCACCTGTAACAGCCTGCATACATGATTAAGCCTTTGCTGAAAGGTGCCAGCACACATTCAGAAACCAAAGAAATATATTTCTTAAGTCTAAAATGCATATAGCTGTTTTATTCAAAACTGTTCTGTAAAATTCAGCACTTTTACATTATGAAGGGCAGATGATTTGTGCAATGGTTAAGGTGTTACCTCTCAGACACTAGGAAGAAGGTTTGATTCTTACCTTTGAAGAGAAAATTGGTAAGGCTTAAAATGGCCCACAAGGGCAACTATTCAAGTACTTTCCTATGAACATAACAGATCAAGACAAAAATGAATATTTCAACATTTATTTTTTTCTGTACTGTGGCACACATGATGTTCCACATATGTTGGAAACCATGCAAAGTGAGCCTGTCCTATGCTTTCCTGACCCCAGTAAAGATTGCCTTCTGTGTACATTTCTGATGTTAGATAGTGATGCATGTGAAACTAGTAGTTACTAATGTAATAAGCTTTGAGTGTCCATGCTAATAACGAATCGAGAAATGCAAGTGTGGAAGACACCGTAGTCAGATTTTTTTTTTTGTGAACTACTCAACAAAAACATAGCCACCTTCTTTGTGCACCTCTGATTTTTCATTGCAATAATACTGGAAGGAATGACCACAGTTTTCCATGTTAACTTGCCGCTTTGAAATATATACAGTGCCTCCCCAAAACTCTAACGTCTGACATTGAACTTAGCTCATGTCACTAATAGATGTCACAGTCCTGGGGAAAAAATAGTAGAATAATAACTTTTGCATCACTATACATTTTTACAAGTATAAAATTCTGTCTGACACTATGAGCTATGCCTATATCACTAACATAAGTCATATCCTTGGAAAAAGGTACTCGACCGACTGGTCAACATGCATGTTCAAGAACATAAAATTCTAATGTTTACACTAACTGATTGTAATTATTAGTGGTTTATCTGAAAAATCCATTATAAGTGAAATATAGCAGCATCATTATTCTAGTATTTCTAGTACAAAACTATGGACATTGCATGGATTGCTAAAGTATTTCCCACTAAGCATTTCAGTACTTTCTCTGGCTCAAACAATACTTGGTTTAGAGTTTTGTGACCTATTGGGTGTGATCTCTCCTACACGCTTATTGATTAGTTCTTGGCAAAACCACTGAGGGAGAATAGAATTACACCATCCTGTTGTGCTCCACACATTTTGGTTCATGGTTACATTTCTCTAGCCCTGAACACATTCAGCAGTACATCCAGAGCGAGGGGTTAGCAGTGTTTTGGTATGGTTTGCAAAATAAGTGTCAGTATTTTCCATGGTTTAACCTACTGTGGCTTTATCTATCTCATAACAATATTTAAAGGTGATTACATCCTTTGTTTTTTGTTTTGTTTTGTATTTTTTTTTCTGAAGTTCTTATCAATGGTTAAATTACCATTGTGAGTTATTATTGATGCAGTGATATGCACTGAAATAGACCAGTTGCTTAGGCAGCTGTTCTCAAATGACTCAAGTAAATTATTGGTGAACCCTGATGTGATATGCAGTTGATGTGAATGTTCAAGCCATGAAACTGGTGTGTGTGTGTATTAGGCATCATCTAACTCTAATACAATTGCACTTGTGGCTGGGTGGATCCTCCTGCCAAAGTATATCACCTCTTCAAGTCAGCCATGGATTCTTGCCAGGTGTTCTATGGTTTAAGCCATAAGAGCCTTCCAGGACAATAGCATCTGACTTTTAAGACTGCATTTTAAAATAACCTTGTGGAAAAAGTCTTCTCTAAATTATGCCCAGCTACCTGGAATAACATACCCAGGGAAATCAGAGCACAGAATGAACTTAAATCATTCAAATCCAGATTAAATGAGTAAATACTTTCATAATATAGATTAACATATACTGTATATATGACCACCCAGCTACCCACTATACAAGGAATACTTCAGACCTCTGTGAAAACAATGATCTTCATCCTTAAACTAAACGAAAGAGTAGTAACAATGTAAAAATGCAACTGTATTATAAATATATAAATATGCAGATATACTGTAAATATAAAACTATTGTCATATGTTTAGTGCAAATTGTAGCTCATGTATTCTCTGTAAGAATTCCTCATATACATGCAACATTGTACTTATTTCTGCACTTCTGAGAGCCTTGGGTCATGGCTGAAAAATTTAGATAGGCCAATCTACTTATCCAGTTAACAGACTTCAAGTAAATAAAGATGGGAAAATATATGACAAAATGACAGACATTCTGCAAAATCAGGGACAGCTGACAGGTATGCCCATATAAGTAACATAAGTCACATTCTTTGAAAATCTTACTAGAATCACATGTTAGGCATCAGCATGCACTTTTCAGAATTATAAAACTCTAATGTCTCACACTGAGGTCTGCCCATAACAACAAATTAAATCATAGTCATGAAAAGAAATGACTAGAACAGGTTATGCCTCAGTTTGCATCGTCATAAGTATAAAGCTCTAATATCTGATTATTGAGGTCTTCCCATGTGGCTAACAGAAGTCACAGTCTTGGAAAGAAATAAAAACACTACTAGATCACGAGGTTATCTTTGGCATGAATACAAAAAGTATAAAACTCTAATGTGTGACATTATGAGCTATGCCCATATCACTAACTGAAGTCACATCCTTGGAAAAAACAGTACTTAAACCCCCCGCTTATGCATCAACATGCACGTACAAATGAATGAAACGTTAGTGTCTCACTTAGGTTAACTGTAATCATCAGTTTTCAATTTTATCGTCAATTTTAGTAGTCTGTTAAAGTTGTTCTCATATAAGACATGATGTGATGAGACTTGTTTTGATTTATTTATTTTGTTTTGATATTCCTGATATATTGCGCTGTTTTCACATTTGTTGTTTTTAGGCTGCTAGTTTTCACCAACTTCCCTTGTATTTGTTGTTAATGAGTGAATTTTTGTAGGAGTATTAACTATATTATGTGCTTTATTAACAAGTTGGATGCTTTTTCATTTTTATTTATGTACATGTTTTTATGCACTTGGTACTTTAATTCAATTTTCAAATTGTATCATGTGACTGTTTTTTTAGTGTGTATATATATATATATATATATATATATATATATATATATATATATGGCTGTTAGCACCTTTTACTCTGTTCTGATGAAGTCAGCTGATTAGGCTGACGAAAGTACTTAATTTATTTGTGTGGTTCTCCAATAAAAGAACTTTGTCATGGTGAGAAGTTGTCCAAGGATTTTGGTTTTATTGTTTTTTCATTTTACCAGGTTCCTGGTTTTACTGTTGTAATCATCAGTGGTTTACCAGAGAATCACAGGCTTTATTTGGGGCAGAGCAAAAAAAAATAAGACAAAATTGGGGACATTCTCAAAAAGCAGGGACGGTAAATAGGTATACCTGTATTTGTCACAAAGATCACATCCTTGAAAAGCAGTACTAGAACAACAGGCTATGCCTCACCATTCATGTTCACAAGTATGAAACTCTAATGTTTGGCATTATTGACTGGGTAACTATTATTACTCAGTGGCTTACGAGACAATTCAAAATTGTATGAGTGACATGTTAAAAATATGAGGCATGGTCCGGGATGTTCTACAATATCAGGGGCAGTTGAAAAGTATGATGACATCATTGACATGTCGGTCCCTTTGAAAATCCAGATAGAACAGCAAACAGCCTCACAACCATCACCACAGCAGCCAACTACAAACTAAAATAAATTAAAAAAAAAACTTTCTGCTTAGCACTGCAGAACTTCTTTAATAAAGTCTCTGAACATGTATTTGCCGTCTCTATACTGTAATAAAAAGGGATGTGATAATTTACTTATCTTAAATGAGGGCGCACCTGATGTGACTAAGTTATCTGCTTAATTTGCAGTTTGCAGACTTGTCTTGAATTGCTGGAGGTAGATCCCATGGGGTGAAGATAGCATGAATATAGAAAAGAACAGCATGGGCTGAAATAAAATAAATAAAATAAATAAAACCACAAAAGGCACTCGGAAGGGCCCCTCCAAAAACAAGCAGCACAGTAACAGGTAGAAGGCTTTATTGCAAAAAAAGCAGCACACAACACATAAAGCCTTCTACCCGTTACTGTGCTGCTCATTTTTGGAGGAGCCCTTTATGAGAATCTTTTGTGGTTTTATGAGTTTATTTTGGCACTGGTCTTCACTTTTCATTGTTTTTGAAATCAAATACAGACATAAAAATTATGTAGTATTATGTAATGGAACTGTTAAAATAAACAGAGGGCCAGAGCACAGCCAGTTACAGCATTTATCAAAGACAGATACCACAAGCTAGGAGCAACTTCTACAAAAGGCAAAAAAAAAGTAAAGGGAACGGGTTTATATCACATAGTCGAAGTCTTATAACTTCGAACATGTAATGTTCAAGCCATTATGTTCAAAGTTACAAAAAACAAAAAAAAACAATGGAAAACAAAATAAACTGTTTTAAGCAGGGGGACAAGCCCCCCTGCACCCCACACACCCCCAGCTATTTAAATATACCAGCTCCAGAAAGCACCCCATTGAACAAAATGGAAACCTCCGTTTATGGAGATTTCCATTCAAACACTCAAACTTTTACAAATTCAAACTTATGATCTCGACCATATGAGGTTTGAACTTGCAAAAGTTCGACTACATGATAGGAACCCAAAGCAAAGAGTAGAGCAGCAAAGCAGCACTACCATCTACAGACAACACATATTATTATGTAAAAATATGCTGGCGCTGGACATATATAACCTCCCTTTCTCTGTCAGCACACCCCACAGTTGTGCAGCTGTTGTTGACATCAGTGACAGTACTGCTCTAAAAAGCAGAAGCACAGCAGCAGCCAGTGGAGTAAAGGAAAGTAGTATCGGGGGCAGGGGTGCTGGTTTGATTTGCTGCATTTTCCCTTACCTTCCAGACTGTTCTAACAGGGAAATTATCACTCTCAAATTGACTAGGGTGAACACTATCTAGCATGTAAATGCCTAATGAGCTGGTAATTGTTCTGGAGTCTCAGTCAGAGCATTTATGTACAGCATGATTTGTTATTTTCTTTCTTTTTTGCAGCCTGAGCTTTTCCCCTGGCTCTTAGTGCTCTAGGGCTGTCTGCCTGCTGCAAGCCTTTCCATAAACTATCATGAAGTGCATACAGTGTCTATGCCTACTCATGTCCTTGCTTCCATACTGGCTTTGTGTGTGTAAAGTCTGACTGCACTGGTGTCATGGGGCTATTGTCCCTGGTTGTTCTCATGCATTTTATATAGTATGCATCATCTATAAGCATCACTCAATAACGTTGTAGGTTTGTGCATGACAGGTGCTGCAATGCAGTGTTGTCTTGGTCTGTGACTTTCATATGGTCTTTAGCTGAGGCTCCATCTGGTATCCCTCACCACCTGCAACAGAGTGTCAGCATGTGGTAGGGTCTTACATTTGGCCGTACACATTACCATTAGCTACAGTACCTGCAATTACCCATTAGCAGGCACTGCAAATCTTATTATGCAGGAGGCAACAGTACAACTCACATGTGTGCTATATATGTCAATCATATAAATGCCATGGGTTCCATACACAGAAATAGTTCATAGAAATCCGTTAATTATTCCAGCTGCATCGTACAGAGCTTAGCAGTTCATGCAATGGTAGCTCTTTCTGTTTAGAAATCCTTTTGGCTGTGAAATAGGGTCTATATTGGATGATCAAACTTTGAAAAGTTTGACTGTCATATGGTTGACACCATATGATTGAATTTTTGAAAGTTTGAACGTTTTAACGGAGATCTCCGCATATCACAGAATGGGAAGATTTCCCGTTTTCTGCACTGTAGTGCAATCTTGGAGTTGGTATATTTAAAGAGCAGGAGGTGCAGGGGTGCTTGCCCCCCTGGAAAAAACATTCAGTTAGGTTATTTGTGTAGTTTATTTTTTTTTATTAGATTTTCGACCTTTCAAAAGTTTGATCATATGGTGTTGACCATATGACACTCGAACTTTTGAAAGTTCGATTATCTAATACAGACCCTGTGAAATAGGTGGCACATATTTTACACCTGTTTGCAGTCCACAGCTCCTAGTTTCTCAGGGAAGGAGGAACATTGTCAAAGGCATGCATAGTACTATCTTTGTCTTATGATGGGCTACAAAACTATATATGATCATTCACATACAGAAGCATTATGTCAAAGAACCGTTTGATTATCTTTGAAGTGAAGGCCTGAGCAATACAAAGTGTGTCCCCTGTTGTCTATGAAAAAAAAATATTTCCATAGTGCAGAAAGAGTTATACTTGTGATATCCTCAGGTATAAAAAGCCACACATTCTGAAAACCCATGTCAACCAAGGCCCATACAATTTCCGGTCTAGTCTGAACTGATAAATAATGCCCTGATCAGTAGTGTTAACTAACAGAATGCATTCATCTGGCACCAAATACCACAGTGAGCATACTGGCAGGAAGTATAGAGAAATAGTTACTGTATGCTGATGCATGACTAGTGCTGCTATATATAGTAATGTAGCTCTCTGCAAACTAATATTCCCAATATGCTTTACCGTTTTTAGTTAGCTGCTCAGGGGAGCATATTTTAACAGCATTTACCCTGAAAAATAATTATGAGAAACCAAGTAAGTGATTTAATGCACTGTTAAGAGTACAAAAGGAAATACAATATAAAGGAAAATGAAATGATTTAGCAGCACAAGCTAACTGGTCAGTGATGCAGCCCCATGTAGAGTGCTGTTCTAAACATTAGATGGCAGACGTTCATAAAATGAAGAACAGTTCAAATGACAACCGTAAAGATGCCTCACCTACTGCATTACAAATCTTAGTACATTTTCATTCAAATATTGTGACATATAAAGTTCTCAAGAAACAATATTCTATACAATTGCATATTTTAGAAATACACGTTTGAAAACAGTAGAATATGGCATGTGATTTGATTGGTATGGAAGAAAGCCTTCTTCAGACAAAAAAAAAATGATAGCATAAAAATAATCTTCCCAAATAAGGCAATGACAGCAAAATCCATACAAAACTCTAAAAGTATTGCATTGAGAGAGTATCAGCTTCACAAGAATATGAAGATTAATTTAACCTTATTTCCTCTTCAACAAGTAGGGAAATTAATTTATCCATGTGTGTGCGCATACATATATATATATATATATATATATCTATATATATATATATATATATATATATATATATATATGTGTATATATATATATATATATATATATATATATATATATATATATATATATATATATATATATATAGATTTACCAACATAGTGTTGAATGCTAAAGGGTTGAAAGTGAATTGGCTGAACACACCATATTCAATGATCAAAATGTTCAAATAAAATTAGTCTAAACACACAATGTCGAAATTATCAAATTTGGCCATTTCTGCACTGTAGTGCAATCTTGGAGCCGATATATTTAAGTAGGGGATGTGGGGGGCTTAGCCCCCCCCACATTGGGGGTGCAGTAGGGCATAGAGTTGAACTCATTGCTTTTTCAATTAAATGATTGTAGATATTCTGATAATTCAATGTTTTGGATTGAGATGTTATTTTTCAACCAAATGACTATTAGACATTATGACATTCAACATTATGTCAGTAAATATATATATATATATATATATATATATATATATATATATATATATATATATATATATATATATCGATCTACTTTGATCCAGCGAATTTACATTTCACCGAAATGTAAATTCGCTAACTCACACGAAAGTGCATTTTTTCAAAAATGCACTTTTGTGTAACAATATAATTTAAAAAAAAGAGAAATGAAATATAAACATGCAGTTTGCATGTTAGTTTAGTTGTACATCAACGTTTAGTGTGGATGTATAACTAAACAAACTATTGCTGTGGGGATAAGGGAATATTTCCTTTCCCCCACAGTAGTGTGGTCTCAGAGTAAGAATATTAAAGTGGGGGGTGGGGGTGCAAGGGTGCTTGCCCCCTTGTATAATTGTGTTTAGTGTGTTTTTTTTTTGTGGTTAAGGTTTTACACGAAAGTGCATTTTTGAAAAAATGCACTTTCGCGTGAGTTCGCGAATTTATGTTTCGGTGAAACGTAAATTCGATGGATCACAGTAGATCCATATAAAATAAGTAGTGACACAGATACTCAATCTAAACCTCAAGCATCTCATCTTATAATTGCTTGCCTTTGTACTGCAAGCACAAATATTCCATGCAGCACTGAATCTAAAAAAGAATCTGATTCTCTGTTCTAAAATACTGTGGTGTAAAGAAACTGCATAGTGGAGTTGCATAGACACCAACGCATTGTATCACCAACATCTTGTTAATTCAAAAATTACTTTTATTTTACAATCTATATAATCTACATGACACATCAGCATAACACTGTTTTCTGAACAGGTTATTGTACATTTGAATTAAAATTTTTTTTATACATATGTGATTTTATGTGTGTGTGTGTGTGTGTGTGTGTGTGTGTGTGTGTGTGTGTGTGTGTGTGTGTGTGTGTGTGTGTGTGTACACACAACACACAAACCGTAGTACCCATACCACAAAACAATTACATACAACACAACACCACACAGTCACACGCCCACACTACACAAATGCAGGGGGGCAAGTCCCCCCCATGTGGGAGGCTGCGCCCCCACCCACCCCACTTATATATACTAACTCCAAGATTGCACAAACAGTAAAAAAATAAAAAAATCACGCACAGCTAACACACACACTCATACCTCCACCTCCCTCCCCTAACCCACTCGTACAAGTTAGAAAAACACTCGCACACACTCACTCACCTTAAACTGCAGACACCATCCCAGCCAATCATTTCCGTAAGATAACGTAAATGCACAAGCGCGAATTCAACATAGTCCTATTTGTCCTTGTGCTCTTTCGTTATTTTGAAGTTTCAGCTTCATGGACATGAATTTGCTGAAATTCACTATTACAGCAAGTCGTGATTATGAAGCGAAGCCCTATATATATATATATATATATATATATATATATATATATATATATATATATA